>NC_054491.1:22280232-22626065 GCF_017639515.1 Carcharodon carcharias
CTAGATAGAAATCCTAGTATTTTGACCCTTCCTTATTCAAGGTCATAGAGGGTGCGGGGGGAGGGGAAGGATAGTGAATAAAATGACAAGTCCTTCACCAGGCAGACAGAGGGAGTCAGTACCATGAATCACTGGTAGCCTGCTCTCTCGCACCTTCGGAGATGCCATCTTTCAGATGAGTTTGGCCCCTCAGATGGACAATATCCCACTGGCCGCTTTTTCAGGGAGTTCTCCCTGGCCAATATTTATCCTTCAACAAACCTTACTAAAATGACAGATAACCCAATCGTTATCACATTTCTGCTTTTGGAGCTTGCTGCACCAATGTTCTTTACAACAGTATACTTCATTAAATACTTCTGCTGTGAAAGCACATTGGAGACATCCTGAGGTCATGGAAGGCGCTTTATAAATGCAAGTCCTTTCTTCACTTTTTTTTGCAGCCTGTTTATAGAACATAGGCTAAAGCTGTCAGGAAGGATGGAGAACAACACATCTGTGGCCAATTTCTGCTCTTTCATGCTGAACAGGATTCTGTTGTTCAAACAATAATGAAAAGCAAAACACTGCAACCACTTGAACTGGATGCGCAAACAACTCGATTATTAAATGGGTAGCTGAGGAAATGAGCTAGAGAGACAGAGCTCACATTGGCCAGCAGATTACTTTGGTTCTTCTCGACCTTCCTTCAGTTATTAATATACTATTTCATTTTCTGCTCGAACACTGTAGGCCTAGACATGTATTTTGCTTCAACTTTGATCTCTTTCTTTGTTGCCCTACCCACTTTACACCTATTTTAACACCGCAAGTAATGCCCTGCACAAAATAACTTCCACACAAGATGGATCTAATTTTGTCTGCAGTATTCCTGAAACCCCAATCACTATTAAAGGTCATCAGAGTGACACATTCCTTTCTACAGCACAGTGCTTTATATTTGGCCCCCAAGCAACCTCATGATAAAACATTATCTGTCATTATTATATTGCTGTTTGTTGGACCTTGCTGCGTGCAAATTGGCAGCTGTATTTCTTACACTGCAACTGTGGCTCAAGTGGAGCATAAACACCAGTATGGACTGGTTGGGCTGAATGGTCTGTTCCAATGTCCCTCTAAGCTGCACAGCCAAGCAGGGAACAAACAGGTCACGCACAGCCAACATTCCCTTGAAGATTAACACATGCGTGGCTGCGTAGCAATCTTAAAGGGGCTGAGTAGTGCAATAAATGTGCTGCACATAGCAAGGAGAAACCAGAGGATACATTGCCTCTTTTTGCATTGTATATTCATGACTGTATTTCAAAAGTGCTTCATTGGCTGCAAAGCATTTGGGACATCTTGATGGCATGAAAGATCTTTCTATGCTGAAGAGAGGATGTTAGTGGATTGACTTGGAGGCACTCGGTACTGAGATGCCACAAACATATCATCTCTAGCCAAAAGAATAAGTGTTCAACTTGCTCTTTTATACATCAAGAAGCTTGATACCATCCAGGACAAAGCAGCCTGCTTGACTGGCACCCCATCCACTAAACATTCACTCCCTCCACCACCAACACATTACCATCTAGAAGAACAAGGGCACCAGACACATGGGAACATCACCTACAAGTTTCTCTCCAAGCAACTCAGCATCCTGATTTAGAAATATCTTGCTGTTCCTTCATGGTGGCTGAATCAAAATCCTGGAACTCCCTCCCTAACAGCACTGTGGATGTACCTACACCACATGGACTGCAGCAGCTCAAGGAAACTCACCACCAGCTTCTGGAGGGCAATTCAGGATGGGCATAATTGTTGGCCTAGCCAGTGATGCCCACTGCCCATGAACAAATAAACAAAAACCAGGAGGCTCACAGGAACTCACATTAAAACAAGCCAGGATTCTGCCATTAACTTGTAAGCCAATGACATTCCTTGAAAGGTAAATGGATCTGATGATTATTAACAAGATTAGATGAAGAGGAGTGGAAGGAGGCTTGTGTGTAGCATAAACACCGGAATGGACTAGATGGGCTGAATGGCCCAACTCTGTGCTGAACTATATAAAAATTCATCAGTTTCATGTTCTGTTTGAAGGGCAGAAATGAATGAACTATACCCCTTACTGAGGCTGATGGCTTGTGCTGGGTAAGGCTCCTCAGGAGGCAGCATCACTGCAGTAGGTCACCGGCTCTCTGCGCATGAGTCTGGATTATAGAGGGTGGGTTTAACAAACTTCCCTCCCAATGAAGAGCTTTGAGCACCAGAAGATGAAATCACTGACGTCAAATGAAATGGAATACCTGTTCCTTCATGCCCTCGATAGGAGCTCTTGGTGCCTAAAACTCAAAGTAGGCAGTGCAAATTCATAAAACTTATCCTTGAGCATTGTCACATACTTAGAGTATTGCCAGTAGCATGCTTGCACCAAATCTAAATACCTGTACACATTGCTTTCACAGTAGTCACAGCATAAAGGGACAAAGCTGGGAAACAATGGTTGATTTTCTTCCTCCCTCCTTTATCAAATGACGGTCAAGCAGGTTGAAGCAACCATTGGCCTGGCTGAGATCAGCCATTGCAACAGAATCAACAGCTTAAACTTGGGATACTCCAGGACTCTGTGGCCCAGTCTGTCCATTTCCCCATCCAGGAACTAAAGGAGCCTAAATTAAAGGGCTCATTATTGCCTTCATTAACAAAAATAAAAAAGGGGGACAAAGTCAGAATATAACATAACAATGAGATTCCATGGTCCAGTGTATCCAGTGAGGAGTGTTGCTTGCAGATCTCCAAGTTGGGTTGCCAACTCTGGTTAGACAGATTCCTGGAGTTTGTATCATATGACCTCCTGCCAGCAATGCCCTGCCCCCACACTCATTTCATTGAGTGTGATTTAACCAACCTCAAGGCCCCACCTTCTCTCAGCCAATTGCAAAGTGTATAGAGTCTCTCATATCTGATTGGATGATGCTGACTGTCAATCCCCCATTTACAATATTTTAACTAACAAAAGTGTTCAAGGACATTCTTAAAACACACTTTTTTTTTTTAAATGCCTTTGATTTTTCTCCTGATTTTGCATGTTCTGGAGATTAACCTTTAATTACTAGAAACTCAAGGGCAATCCTGGGGGGTTGACAACCCTATCCCTGGTTATGACCTCCCTCCTTAAGGATGGCTCCTTGCAGGGAGTACCAGATCGCAGAATCACTCCTTGTGTTCGTTACACTATGTGCTGCACCAGATGGAGAACGCTAGCTCCCACCTGCTTTTTCACTGCGCACTGCTGTTGATAACCATCAGCTTTTCCTATTCTTGCACATTTTAGGATCCCAAGCCTTCACCAATTTAAGTAATGTCAACGCATGTCAAGGGGTTTGAAAGGGAAGGAAAGAAAATATACCCCCCTCCCCCCCTCAAAACTGGCAGCTGTGTCTAAAGAATATGCCATAACTGATCAAAGCCAAGGACGTTTGAACTCTGACCCCCAGACAGATGACCCGTCGACCCCAATGCTTTTAGTCTGCCTGTCAGCTGCGCAGTGGCATGCACAGATCTGCAAAGCCCTTGGTGGTGCTAAAGAACCTGAAAGCATTTTGAATGCGTAGAAATTCTGAAGTCATACTCTGTTAACCACAGAGATTATTCACGCAGAAAATGAGCTGCTTTTGAGCCAGCATTAGACACCTACCTTTGGGGAGTGCTCTTCTCACATTGCCAGGTCTTGTTTCAATCCCAAAACAAACACTTCGAAATGAGTTTCCTTCCCTTACAGTCTGATTTACGACAAAGTTATTTTTCTTTTCCAATTCAAATCTATACATTTAAAGGGGGCATTGTCTTGAGGAAGGACATGATTGTCCAACTTAATTTTTGGAGAAAGGTCAGTTAAACTGAGCACTCTTTTCATATGACAAAGGGCAAGTGATGCTACGAGATGTTTGAATACAATTAGGGTTATTGGTCTTTGTCATGGTTCAATGTGTAACACACTTGCCTCCAAGTCAGAAGGCTGTGGATTCAAGATCCAATTCAGAGACTTGAGCACAAAATCCAAATAGAAACTCCCAGTGAGTGCTGCACTGTCAGAGGTGCCATCTTTCAGACAAGACATGAACTCAAGATCATGCTTATTCCTCTCAGGTGGGCATCCATTGCTGTTTTCAAAGAAGAGCAGGCAGTTCTCCCCAGTGCCCTCACCATCATCACTAAAATGGAATATCTGGTTATTATCATGTTGTTTGTGGAAGCTCACTGGGCCCAAATTGGTTCCAATGTTCCTAACATTACAGTGATTACACATCAGCTGTGATGTGTTTTGGGGCATCCTGAAATTGTGAAATAAATACAAGTCTTTCTTTCATCTTCCTTCCAAATTTTTTTCAAGTGTCCAGTCCCCTTTGTGAATGCTTTGGGGACTTTCACAACGTTAAGAGATGTTATATTAGTGCATGCTGTTGCTCACACTCTCCTACTCTGTTTTATTCAATTATATAATTGAGATTTCCTCTTTGCAAAAAAAAACTATAACATTAACCCATCTTTCTCTTCCAACTGCTGACTGACCTGCAACATATTTCAAGCATAAAAACACAAGCAAAGTCAGGGAATAGGACAAGCCATTCAGCCCATTGAAGCTCAACTCTCCATTACAGTAACTCTCCTCACAAGGCCTATAGATTCTCAGACACTTCAGCCCTAGTCTGAAATGGAGCCTGTCCAGGTGCCAGCTGATACACTCCAATCTCATTTCCCTGCTTTTTCCTTGTGTCCATCTAATTTTTTGCAAGTTCGCATGTCGATGTAATTAATTCTTGAATCTTGGCTAGACTTGGCTTTCATAGATACCTAGGAAAATGCATTCCGTGGTTTAACAACCATTTACAGGGAAACTTTCATCTAACCTGCCCTTAATGCTTCCACCACTAATCCTGGGTATATGTCCATTATACATTGAACATCGTTAATGTTTCTGCTTCCATCACTTTGGTTGGTATTATTCCAAACACTCATTAATTTTTCAGTTTGTATTTATCAACAGTAGACATTTCTGCAATCCTATGGGGTATCTTAAGTTTGTATAGGATAAGGGAGTTCCTTTATATTCTGCATTCCCCAACGCTTGATATCAGTGCTGTTGAAAGTTAAATCCTTTAAGTTGCTTCAATCTGCTTGCCACAGATCATAAATGCATCAGCTTTCAACGTTTGAGGTTGCAGAACATCTGAAAGTATAACTCAGTCAATGAGGACCTGAGATTGTTGAAATAAAATACACTGAAGGGACAGAATTTTCCATGAACGTTGGCATGGGACATCATGGCAGGCATGAGCATACAATATGGCAGGAAAGCCTAAAATTGGTTTCATGATGTTGTGAAACCAATTTGCAATTATCTGTTCCACCAGTCAATGGCGGACCGTGATTCCCACCGCCACACATCGGGATCACTATTGTAATACATCTGCATATTATTATAAGCCCAGCTTGCTGGAATCATCCCCCCACCCCCGCTGGATCATCCAAGCACATCAGCTCATTGCATGCTGACGTGTTTCACAACAGCATTTAAAAAGGCGTGCACCTGGCGAGCTGCACTTCGAGGGGAACTTGGAGGTGAGTGCACAGTAACATTGTACAGCATTTGTGAGGGTCGCATGTTGGACCTCAAGGTTGAGGCACCATACATTCAGGCGAGGGCACAGGCAAATCACATTTTCCCAGCTGGCTGACAGTGCGGTGCCAGGGCAAGGGCTGCACTGCAGCTGAGGTAAGTTGGGATGGCAGGCAAAGGCTGCCCTGCAGTTCATGGTAGTGCACAAGCACTTGCAGGGGTGTGGAGTGAAGTGGCCACACATTAGGGAATCCTTGTATAAAGTGACCATTCCTCTGCAGCTGAGACAGTTCAAGCACAGCCACATTGACATGCTTGGAGTTGGGCCTCTAGCTTAGCTGCTCACTCAAGCAGTGCAGAGGCCTGAAAGTACCGCCAAATGCTCCAGGGCTTTTCACCCCTCAGGCACAGACTGCAAAATAAGAAGCGCTTTAGGGGACTGCAGAACAGTTAGACGACCGAACATCTACAATCTCCTTGCAAAAGCTGGCCATGGAGCAGTCACTGGTAGAGGCGCTCACAGCCCCTTGCAGAGGCACCTGGCTGGGCAGAGCAATGAGTAGCACCCTCAGGAAGAAGGGACAGCCGGGGCTCCCACACAGGCCACTGAAGAGCCACAGCGAGCCATCAGTGCCTAACTAGACCCAGGGTCTATAGTTGGCGCTTATCATTCCTGCAGAAGACAGAGAACACAGTCGAAGACTGCGTATGTCCAGGTAACTGGTCAATCACATCTGCCACCTGCTGCAGGATTTGGCGCCACAGAACATGGAAGTGCCATGTTCTTGTGGTGCCAGTGGCCGTGAAAGTGACCATGGAGCTCAACTTTTACGCCAGTGGGCTCCACAGGTGACCTCTGTGGGATATCACAAGCCTCCATGTATAGATGCATCCATGAGGTCACAGACGCCATCTTCATGAAGGCACACAAGTTTGTGCATTTCGCCCGGTTCAGGAAAGCCAGGATGCAAAAGCTCTGGGATTTGCCCAGATCTCAAGTTTTCCACAGGTGCAGGGTGCCATAGACTGCACTCACATGGCACTCAGATCTCCATGGCAACAAGCAGTTAACTACGTCAACCGCAAGGGCTTTCACTCGTTGAATGTTCAGCTGGTGTGCGACCACCACAAACACATCCTATAGGTCTGCGCATGATTCCCAGGGAGTGTCCACGACTCCTACGTTCTCAGTAGGTCTCAGATCTCGGATGTCTTCCAGGTTCCACAGGGGTTGCAGGGTTGGCTTTTCAGGGACAAGGGCTACCCGCAGAGGATGTGGCTAATGACACTCAGGCAGTGGCCTCAGAGTGCAGCAGCAAGAAGGTAAAATGAGGCTCATGCTGCAACTTGCACCTTGGTGGAGCAAACCATCGGAATGTTGAAAGTGAGATGCTGGTGCCTGGACTGGTCGAGGCCTGCAATACAGTCCGCAGAGGGTGTCATACATTGTCATCGCCTGCTGTGCCCTTTACAACCTGGTGTTACAACGGGGACAGGAGCTGCACATCTCCTCTGATGAGGAGCACTTCGACGGGGATGAGGCGAACATGTCCTTGAAGCTGAGGATGATGGAAATGAGGCCATCGCACTGGCCAGACGAGGCAGACGCACTCAGGAGACTCTCACAGCTGCTAGATTCGTGGACTCCCTTTCACAGATGTGCCTGTAAAAGGAGATAATTAGTGCACGGCAGTGATCTGTGAAACAGGACATTAAGCACAGCATGGTTGTCTGATGAGTGTTGCACTGCTGGATTCTCACTTGGTTGAGCACCGCCGACCTCACCGTCAGCACAGGAATGGTCCAGGTCTTCACCAGCCAGCTGTATGACTCTTATTTTCAAAGTCTTTGAGGGCTTTGATGTCAGGCATTCCTCCACCAGTCTGTGACCTCTCCCTATTGTTGTGTGCCAGCTTGTCCTGCATGAAGACAGGTGGAGTGAGTGTAAGCTGGACACCTGTCAAGCCAGATTATAAATATGCCTGGCATGTGTGGGTGGTGAGTAGTGGGTGAGGACAATGAAGTTGTGTGAGACAGAGTAAATGGTGATGTCCCTTGAACTGGCAGTGAGTGAGTGAGGGTGTGTGATGGGTTTGAGAATTGAGAATGATGAGTAGAGTGACTTGCCCTAGTAGAACGGAGGAGATCATTCAACCTCTTGACACTGGGTGGCTGTCCTCTTTTGCAGGACATTGGCACTGACCACAATTGCCACAACCACCTCCCAAGCCAGACTGGTGATGTTGCTGCCCCACCTGTGGCCAGAGCAGGGGTAGAGGACATCTCAGAGGGATTCCATAGTGCCCAAAAGGCATTCCAGGGATGCTTCACTGAAATCAGGGGGCTGCAGTCTTCTTGCCTTTCAGGGCCATGTCTTCAGTGCAACAGTCCTGGGCTGGAAGCACTGAGAGGTGTGCGTGCAGCTGCACTTTAAATATGGCACCCGGTGTGAGAAAATAGCGAGACGATAGTGTGGCAGGCGAATTAGAGGTTGCCTGCCAGTGACCTGGCGTGTTTCCTGGGAATGCATGATTAATGAGGCGTGAAACGCAGTTAATGCGGCTGGTCAGTAAAATGCTCTTTTTCCTGTCTCCTACCGCACTTAGTGCTGATCTGGTTCGATTCCACCCAAGGATCAACTCTCAATAGCATTCAAAGCAGGAGGAACTTTAAAATCCTTTATAAATAACTTTTATATAAATAAATTTATAATAACTAAGTTATTTTGAAAAAAAAACTCTTCTGTCTATGCAAAGCAAACAATGTTTCCAGTTAAGTCCCCCGGGGATAAATAGATTGGCCAGTGTGATATTTAGCCAACAGAAGAGAAGACTCAAAATACTTTATAACCAATCAAGTACTTTTGAAATGTAGTCACTGTTGTAATGTAGAAAACGCAGCAGCCAATTTGCACGTAGCAAGATCCTACGAATGCAATGTGATAATAATGATGCAGATAACTTGTTTTAGTGATGTCCATTGAGGGATAAATATTGGTCAGGACACCATGAAGAACTTTCCATTCTTCTTCATAGAGTGCCATGGGATCATTTACATTCACTTGAGTAGATGGGGCAACACTTAACAACCCAATCAAAAGATGGCAACAGTGCAGCACACGCTGTTAAAATTGTGTGTTCAAAGTCTCTAGATTAGGGCTTGAACCCACAATCTAACTCAGAGGCAGGGGGGGTTAACACTGAGCCAAGGCTGACATGGCTTTAAGATGAATAGCAGGTTTTTTTTTTAAAGGCAGTTGAGTCAGAGTGTCAATCTGCTTGCAGTGGATAATTGGGTGTTGGGACCATATGATCGGCAGTCAGGACCCAAGAGCACATCAATAAAACCAATCATTTAAAGCAACATCAGTAATGCTGCCCATCTGATTTTTCAAGACAGCTGGAAGATTTCTTTAAAGCCATTAAATTAATCAAGTTTCAGTAAAAAGTTTTCCAAATCAACTTAGGAATGTCAGACTCCAAGGTTGGTTGCCGTTAACATTGTAGATTTGTAGTAGAAACCCTGCAAAAATATTTGGAATTTTTGGCAGCATTTCTCACACTGTTAACATCATTAGCACCAGGTGAATGAAACAGATTTTTTTTAAGTTTCTTCATTTCATGATTAAGAAGGTTGAGGTATATTAATGCTAGGAAAGGAACACTTGTTCCACACTTTATGCACTCAGTTTCACCAACGAGTGTTCTCGACAAAAAAGTCATCAACCTCCAACCTTTCTAGTCTGATAACATGACAATTCCCCTTTCACATATCAGTTTTCCAGCCTCTGTGTTATTCCAAAGTTAGTGCCAAATTAAGAGGAAGATTTATATTGAGGATCAATACCAAAACATTAGATTGGGATTGTCTAAATAAATTTTTCATGGTACTCATACATCACGTAGAATGAACAGACTTTCATTGTGTCACCCTGAGCTGTATTTGAACCCATGTGAAAGGCTAGAGTGTTAGCCCACTGCACTATCCAATGCTCCTTTGGTAAGGTTTTCCTTCCCTTATTCTTCACTGCAACCTCTCATTCTTCAGGAGGGTCTTCATCAGCCAAGAGGGCTTAGAAACAATGACACTCTGATACTTGAATGATTTAAATGTCAATTATTTTTCTCAAGATTATGGTCTTCCTTTGAATATTGTCCCTTCCCCAAATCCCAAAATCATGGAGCTCCCAATCTCAGCCAAGCTACTGTGAAGAGATAAATGCATCACGCATTTGAGGGTAAAAGTAAAATATTGCAGATGCTGCAAATCTGAAACAAAAACAAAAATTGCTGCAATAACTCAACAGGTCTAACAGCATCTGTGGAGAGAAAGATAGAGTTAATGTTTCGAGTCTGTATGACTCTTCTTCAGAAGACATTTGAGGGTTTCTGATGGTCCACCATTCCAGAAACTTTTAAGTTCACAAATATAATGACAAAATCTCTTTACAGATGGAGAAAGCATGATTGATTCCTTGACACAAGTTTTACAAAGATTGCTATAATGTAGCAGATTTAAAAAAAAAAAAAATTTCATGGGATGTGGGCCTCTCAAATAAGGCCAGTGTTTGCTGCCCATCCCTAATACCCCTTGAGAAGGTAATGGTGATCCACCTTCCTAAATCACTGCTTAGTTGAGTCACTAGTCCATCTGGTTCAACGGTTCTGTTGCATTTGGCACAACTGAGTGGGTTGCTAAGCTGTTTCAGAGGGCAGTTAAGAGTCAACCACATTGCTATGGGTCTTGAATCATATGCAAGTCAGACCAGGTAAGGATGGCAAATTTCCTTCCCAGAAGGAAATTAGTAACTCATGTGAACTAACTGATATACACATTGTAAAAACCTGTGTCATCATTGTCTGTTGTGGATCAGTGTGATGAAGGCTAAAACCATCATTCCATTGGATTCCTGGTCTCAGATATACTGTTGAATGGAGGTTGGGTGCATAGGGAAGGAGATAAATCAAAAGGAGCCATCATTAATGAACCTGTTAGACCGAATAACCAGTTTCTGCTTTAAATTTAGCTTTATCTCTGCAACACAAAAGTTTACCATCAATCAGTTAGCAAGATTCACTATTGTGCTATTTTTACACTGTTGCAACTACTCCGCTGCCACAGTCTTCCATTCCTCCTACTATCTGGAGGTTCTCAAACCTCAAACTTACCACATCTCAATTTTACTCTGACTCTTTTCCATCTGGGTGACACTCTATTTCTAGTATTTTCAGAACATATGAAACAGGAGCAGGCATAGGTCTCACAACCCCTCAAGCCTGATCTGCCATTCGGTAAGATCATAGCTGATCTTCCACCTCAATTTCACTTTCCCATCCAAGCCTCATATCCCTTGATTCCTTAGAATCCAAAAATCTGTTGATCTGAACCTTGAATATACTAAACGATGAGCATCCACAGCCCTCTGATGGAGAGAATTTCAAAAGGATTCACAACCCTCTAAATGAGGAAATTTCTCCTCATCCCAATCCTAACTGACCAAGCCTTTATCCCAAGTCAATGATCTCTAGTTCTAGACTTGCCAGCCAGGAGAAACAACATCTCAGAATCTAACCTGTCAAGCCCTCCAAGAATTTTAATACATTTCAATGAGGTGACCTCTCATTCTTCCAAACTCCAGAGAATATAGGCTTATTGTATTCATTTTCTCCTCATAGGGCTGCCCTCTCATCTCAGAAATCAATCTAGTGACCCTGTGTTGTACTCCCTCCAAGACAAGGAGAAAAAAAACTATACACAGGCCTTTTTGCCTTCTACTTTCAGGCTTCCCAAGAATAAAGGAGGAAGCTTTTTTGTGTCATTAGGAATAGTTCGTACAAAATGAATGGTACTGCAAACAAAACAAGATTTGCACCCTCACAACTACCAATTGCAAGGTGCTAAAAAATAACTTGCATTTATATATTATATATATGTATATATTAGAATAGTTGACAAAATGCTTGGTCAAACAGATAGGTTTAAGGAGTGTCTTGATGGTGGGGAGAAAGGTAGGGAGGTAGAAAAGTTTGGGAAGGGAATTCCAGAGCTTGGGCCTAGATGGCTGATGACATGGGCACCAATGGTGGGGTGATGGAAATCAGGTATGCATAAGAGGCCAGAATTGGAGGAGCACAGAGATCTCAGAGGGTTGTAGGCCTGAAGAAGGTTAGATAGATAGGGAGGGAGGGAGGGATCAAAGTCATGGAGGGATTTGAACATGAGGATACAAAGTTTAAAACTACCTTCAGGACTGATCAATGCTGACACCACTTCAATGTTAAGCAAATCCTCAATGTCACTCACAGTCAAGTCACACCAAAGCATTCAGCATGATTCAAGTCCCTAGTATTTTTATGCGCCCACTACTCACCAATTATGAAACCATTCGTGTTTTGCAATAAGTTAACTCTCAGCTTCCATTGTAGGTCACTGATTTTTTAAAATCTCATCCGAGTCTGCTTAATGTTACAAACATTTATTGCTTCATTAGCATTCCTTCCTTGAGCCGCATCTCACTGTTAAGTCTCAACCTTGATCGTCCTTTTGGGGGAAAGAGAAGACAAATCCACATCTGCACATCTATAAATACAAAATCAATAAGGCTCAGACATTTGCCACTTGAAGGATGCACTTGAAAGTCTTTTTTATTTCTTCCTCCCTGCATGTCTGCATTTCTGTTACTTGAGAAGGGTTTAACTGCACTCACTAAATCCTTTTATATGAACATCAAATTGAGATTATTGGATTCTATAAGTAAGTCTGTGCCACACAATATATATTTAATCCACAGATCATAAAATACAGGGCACTTGACTCTTTAAAATGTCAGGCGGCCATATGTAGGAAAAGGTGTGTTGGCAACTTGCACTCCTTAGAATGACAAATTAAGATAGCACATTATAGCCCAATAAAAAGTCAAGGCCCTCAAAGGAGAGGGGATTGATTTATTCCTGCATGGAGACACAAGGCTCATATACTCTAGTGAAGCATTGCACCAGTTCCTGCTCACATTTGACTTTTAAACTAACTTATTTATTGTCATACATTATGGAATCATCTGACATTAAGAGACAGAATTGGGATATAAAAGTCTTGTGTACGAGGGAAGGGCCTAATTCAGATCCTCCTGAGATGTAAAAGCCAATAAATGAACTACCACAAGATGTTGCTAGACCCAGAAACCTTTGCAGTTTTGTTTTACTATAATTTGGGAGCCACTGTTTGATTTCTCCCCCTCAGTTTTATCCTCTCCTCTCTTGCACATGTTGCCACTCAAGTGGGGTGGTTCGAAAGCACTGGTAGTTCTTTGGTATCTCAAAGTTCTTGTATAAACCAATAGTGTGTTTGGGAAGACAATAGAGAGCATTCCACCACAGTTTATGCTTCTTTGAACTCCAACTCTACAAGCCTTTCTCAATATCCTACACTTGTCACTCAATGTAATCTACCTCACTGATGTGTACATTTGGTGTCCAGTTAAACATTAATAGTAAAAATACTTGTTTAGTTAGTATCTTTCACAACCTCAGGACATCTCAAAGTGCTTCACAGCCAATGAAGTACTTTTGAAGTGTAGTCACTGTTGGATTATAGAAAACCGGCAGCTAATTTCTGCACAGCAAGTTCTCACAATGACATAAGTGGCTAATCAAACTTTTTAAACGGTATCGTTGTTTGAGGGATACTCTTGTTTGACCTACAAGATACATTTATAGCTCCACCATTCGATTTTAATTTTCAATTATTTAATGTTAATACTATGACATTATTTCTGAGGAAAGCAGGGTTGACCAAAACCTTCCACAGCCAGCAAAACAAAAATCAGAAACCTGCAATCCCACTTTAAGCACCAAACCTAAATTTCATCCTTTCAACAGTTCAAGAGGCATGAGCCATTGTCAAAATTCACCCACATAAAAAGAAATCACTTTTATAATAAAAACTAATTTAATGTTTTTTCTGGTTTTGAGCCAGGGAATCTATATACTCAATGACAAAAACTGCAACAAGTGTGCTAAAAGTTAGCAATACAACATTAAGGATAGGCCATTGATTTTCATTGTTTTCAATATTATACAAACATCCACTTTATCGATTAATGAGTCTGCCAAAGTCTATTCTCTGACTTACTCTGTTCTCATTGCAAGTTTCCTCTTGAAACCTCAAATGAGAGGCATACAGTCATGACCTAGTTATGGACTGGATAGTCCACTTACTAGACTATCTAGAATTGTTTAGAACCTAACCTACATCAAACCCTCGTCCAACAATGCCTCGGTACTAAATTCTCATCCTTGTTTTCAAATCCCTCCATGAACTTGCACCTCACCATTTCTGTAACCTGCTCCAGCCACAGCCCCAGAACCCTCAAGATCTCTGCTCTCCTCCAATTCTGGCCTCTTGCATATCTCCGATTGTCAATACTCCATCACTGACAGAGCCTAGGCAGCTGAAGGCACAGCCAAGCCCTGTGATTCCCTCTAGAATGCTCTCTGTCTCTCATCCTTTAAGATATTTCTCAAAACACTTTGACCAAGCTTTTGGTCACTTGCCCTAATATCTCATGATGTATCTCTGTGTAAATGTTCTTCAAGATCACTCCTACGTTTTACTATGTTAAAAGACTCAATATAGATGCAAGTTATTGTTGCTGTAAACTGGATTCTAAATATGCACAAGGTGGTGGTGTCTGTTACCAAGGTTGTTGATTAACTTTTTTCAGCAGGGAAAGAAACGTCGAAATTTGTACCATTAATCCATTCCTTGCCCCACTCCTCACTAATGTGTAACTTGCTACAAGGTGTGCTCCTCCATGCAAGGGAGAGTTGTTCATGGTTGGTAAAAACTTTGGTCAGGCAGATAGTAAATTCAACATTTACCTTCCTTATGGTATTAAACTAACATCATCCAGCCTATAAGAGCTGTGTCATATTACAACATGCAAAATAAGACCCTATTATTATCTCATTTTCACTGGATGGAAGGTACTGCATTAACACTGACGATGATGCCAGCAATTAGGATTAAAACTAATTTAAGATTTTTTGCAAGCTCCAGCACACCAGTCCTAAATGCTCTTCCTCATCTTGCACCCTCCTTGTGTTGACTCACCTGCACCATCTTTTACTCTAACCCATTGCTTCCCAGAACCCCCAAATCATAGGACTCCCTCCCTGCCCTCAATTTGCCTTGCTCCTTCTACAATATTTAGGTGTTTGAAACTCAATTTTTGAATCGCTATTACATTTTGATCCACCTTGTATTTTTTTATTACACAACTTTGGTTTACTCATGTTACTCAATTAAAATTAGTTGTGCTCTTCTTTCATGTTTCCTTTATGGACAATTACTTGACCTCTAGTTAGCATCTTTTTATCTTTCATGGGATGTGAGCATTGCTTGCAAGGCCAGGAATTATTCCCAATCCCCAAATGCCTTTGAGAAGGTGATGGTGAACCATCTTCTTGAACCACTGCAGTCCTTCTGGCTTAGTTGCACCCACAGTGCTGTTAGGGAGGAAGTTCCATGATTTTGACCCAGTGACAGTATTCCAAGTCTGGATGATTTGTGACTTGGAGGGGAACTTGTAGGTGGTGGTGTTCCCATGCATCTGCTGCCCTTGTCCTCCTAGGTAGTAGAGGTCACAAGTTTGGAAGATGCTGTCAAAGGAAGCTTGGCAAGTTGCTGCAGTGCATCTTGCAGATGGTACACACAGCATGTGGTGGAGTGAATGTTTAAGGTGGTAGGTGGTGGTCTGCCGTGTACTGGATGGTGTGGAGCTTTGAATGCTGTTGAAGCTGCACTCATTCAGGTAAGTGGAGAATATTCCATCACACTCCTGACTTATACTCTATTGATGGTGGACAGGCTTAAGAGTGAGGCAGCAAATTATTCACAGCAGAATTCCCCACTTCTAATCTCTGCCCAAGTGTGCGAAGAAATCAATAGCTCCTCCATGTGCGCAAAATAACTTTCTAGAAGTCCATAGGAGAGCACAGTAGAGCATCAGTGAGATGGGCTGGCCTGGTTAGTAGGAATTTTCAGTGGTTGACACTCAACAGTTCAATCTTCTGGGCCTCTCAATTGTTACTGCTGCGACTGTCCTACACCTGGATTAACTAACTTAAACAAAACCAATCTTACTCCTCAAGAAATAAAACCATAACCAAACATTACAACAGCAGCTTGCATTTATGTAGCACCTTCAATAGAGTAAAGGTGCTTCACAGAAGTAATTAACAAAATTTGACACCAAACCATAAATGTGAACAAAAGCTTGTCAAAAAAGATAATTTTAAGGAGTGTCTTGAAGTAGAAGAAAGAGATAGGGCGGTGTAGGGAGGGAATAGAAGAGCCATTTACCACTTCAAGATAATGGGTTAACATCTGCATTAAAACAAGAGTATCATATAAAGGAATGAAGGATTCATTAGCTGATACTAACAAGGCCTGTTTTTCAGGGTACATCCCCTACTGTAGTTTTAAAACTTGATACAGATAGTAATATATACACAGTTTGAATGTTACCAAGAGAGATTCAAAGCATACCAAAAGTGATATTGGACTCACTGCGACCTATATCTTTCTGTCATGGCTGGTTGGTCTCGATTTGGTTGCAAGTCAGAAAATTTGTACTTATTGATATACAATATGTTTAAAGTGAAGTTTAATTAGGTCAGAGTGTTACTCCATTAACACTTCCACCTGTCACTTTGAATTTGCAAGGAGTTACTTGTTCTCAGGAGAGTTGCTCTTTCACATCACTTAAAGTTTTATTGGAGCATCTGAATTCCTGCTTCCTAAATAACAATTATTTGACATAATTGTTCGAGTCTGGGACTTGGAAATAAAGTTTAAGGGGAAAGTAGTGGACCCCATGAAGTATTGCTCCTTGGAAGCACAACAGAAATGGCTCTGAAATAAGATCAACGGTCATTAGTCAAATTAAAACCCATGGGATTAATTTGGCAACTAAATTAAAGGCCATGGGATTAAGGGGAAATGTTGATATGTAATTGGTTAAGGAATAGAAAGCAAAATAGTAGCGAGTGGCTGTTTCTACACAGGAGGGAAGCATACACTGGTGTCCTCCTGGGATTAGTTTAGGACCACTGTTCCTTTTGATAATATATTAAATGTCCTGGACTTGGGTATACAGGGCATAATTACAAAGTCTGATGAATGCACAAATCTTGTAAATGTAGTAAACAATGAGGCCCGATAGCAACAAACATGGAGTATGTACAGATGAGCGAAATGGGCAGACACATGGTAGATTAAATTTAAGACGGTGTGAAAATTGTTGAAAAGAGAGACATATTGACAAAGCTTTTTGTCTCTCACTCATCAGGACAAATGCAAGAATGCCAAATTTCAAATCCTAGAAGTGCCATACATTCATACGCAGGGACTTGTTCTGTGCAAACAAAGGAATATGTTCAAGCCTTGCACCTTTTTTTGAATTACCTGGGAGTTTAGGGAGCCGATAGTTCCCTGTTGCTCTCTCCATGGCAATGCCTTGGTCAATCAGATTTGGCTTGTCAACCAATCAGCACTCCTTTCTTCTGCAGTATAAACTGTGGTGATCATTTGGAATTTGTCATTCTGGTGTTTGCTCTGATGAGTGCAAAATGAAAAGCTTCAGCAACCTGTCTCTCTTTTCAGAAATACACAGTGTGAAAATATGCATTTTGGAATAAACATAGCAAAATGATGTTGGACTCATTGTATCCTCTATCCACAGTCATGGTTGATTTTTCTTAACTTAGTTAGAATTAAGAAAATTCCTTTTTTTTTGATATAAGGGGCAAGAGATTCAGAGGAATAATGCATAAATATTTCATGCTTAACTAGGATGGTGTAAATAATTTTAAATCATCCACAGCCAGCCACTAATGAGTAAGGGATTCCCAAAATAAATATGGTTCTTACAAGTTAAGATGATGGAAGTCCTCTTGCTTTGGCTGCAGGTCAAGCTCAGGTCACATATGTAACCTATAGTGCCTTTCAAGATCTCAGGACTTCCCAAAGTGTTTTACAGCCAATTAAGTGCTTTTGAAGTGTCATCACTATAACATAGGAAATGTACAGCCACACATTTGCAGACAGCAATGCCCCACAAACAGCAATGTGATAATAGCTGGCAACCTATTTTTCAGTCATGTTGGTTAAGGGGGATGAATGTCAACCCAGGCCAGTGGGAAGAGCTCCCCTGCTTTTCATCAAAATAGTGCCATGGAACCTGTGACCTCCACCTTTTCAGGGCAGATGGTTGCTCAATTTAACATCTCATCTGAAAAATACAGAACCTCCAACATTATCACGTTAGGAGATGTCAGCCTTTATTATATGCTCAAGGCAAGAGTGCTACCCAGAGTCAAGGATGGCCACTCAAATGCCAAAAAATCACATCATTGGCACCCTACATAGAAAAGAACAAATTCAACTAGCTAGACAATAACTGGCTGGTGAGCAATGTCAACTCCTGGTAACTATCAGAGCAACAATACATGCACTATACACTCTGCTACCTTCCTATCCCAATGCTCAACAAACCCAGTTATCAAGTTGAACACTGGGTAGTCTGGGAGTGAGTATCAAGGGCTAAACCCTCTAATGAGGTGGTGAAGGAAATGTAGTTACATTTCCTTCGGTCCTGAAGACTTTTTGTAGCAGAGTTTTGTAGCTTTCAAGAGCCCTCCAGAGAATCCAGTCTTTACTTCTGACATTGAAAAATGAATATCAAATGGCTATTTGACCATAGTAGGTGTCACAGCTAAGGCCAATCTGTCCTTACCCAACATCCACACTTACTAATAGGAGGGATTAGGAGTATGAATGTTTAGTTTTTTGCCCCCTTTTCTTTAGATGACAGACAGAGGTCAATTGCAACATCCCAACCTAGTGCCACAGTTGAGGCCAGCTAATTTAATTGTGGAAGTGAAGTGGGTACATCTACATTCCAAACCCTACAGAGTTCCTGTAGAATACAGGTTGTGATGCACACTTGAAACCTCTTCATACTGTGCCTGCTGTCCTGTTCCACTCTATTGTTCTGTCAGCAGAGAGTCGAGCAAGCAATTGGCCAATAATCTGCTAACATTTAAAACATTTATCAAAGTTGACCAACAAATTGCTGATGGAGAAGGGAAAATGTAGTTTTCTTTACAGGATGGATAGGCTGAATAGATTTTCTCTTTAACTTTATCCTGTGATGAATGAGATACTCTATAGGATTCTTGTTCAGAAACCCTTAATCCTGATTGTTTTGAGTTAAAGGAAATGACTGGGCAGCTTCTTCACAATGCTAGCCAATTTTAGGTTGTCTATAAAGTTAGTATGTTATCCCTCCACTGCTTGACATTTTCCATATTGCGTGAACAGAAAGCACGGTCATAGTCCAAACATTTCAAATATAAGGACTGTATTTTCTATTCATTGACGATGATAAATGATTTTTAATAATATTTAAGGAAAAAAATCTCACAAACTAAACATTTACTGTAAACATACATCACTGCAGCTACTAGCCAGTGCAACCAGTTAACCTGATTAGTCTACAGAGATACCAGTGATTCTCATTACCTGCCTGGTAAGTGTATGAAGAGAGAGAGAGAGAGAGAGAGTGTTTAAATATCTGAGACTGGTCAGTATGTGGACACACTGCAGCAGGGCACCTGTTGTCTGACCAGTTAGTACGTTGGACATGCTATACAAGATACTTGACTAGTCAGTTCATGACTGGTTATGTGCCACACACCTGCCTGATGTCCGACCAGTCAGTACAGGCACACATCACAGCGGTCAATTACTCCCACTGACTGGTCAGAATGCATTCAGAAAAGTGAGAGCTCATTTTGGAACCACATGAAAAACATTTTAGTAATAGATCAAAATTACAACAGATGAAACACCAAGTAGTCACCCAACTGAACAGCTACCTGATTGCTTTATTGTTTTATGATTTCAATTTCTATGTAGTACAAAACTTTTTCCAGAAGTGGCCCATTAGGTACTCGCATTCCAGTTTCACTAACCACTTGGGAAAATTTAAAAAAAAACTTAACAACTTTAATCTTCCTCCCAGAGTGAAAACAAACCTCAATGAAGATAGCTTTAGATCGCTGGTGCTCTTGCATTATGATTCTGATTGTTAAATAAATCTATTTAGGTAAAGGTTAAACATTTTAAATTCCTTAACAAATTTATTTGTTTATACAACAACTGTTCAATCCCTCTTTGCCCCAGTATTAAACAGCACCCTACTGCACTCTGCTAATTCATCGGCACAATTAAAACAATCTGTGCTAAAACAAAACAAAGAATCTTATTCCTACGCAAAAGGTAGAAGTTGTAAGTTTGAATAATGCCATACCTTGGGCTTGCGGAAATTTCATTGAGATTAAAGCTCGGCTGCTCCTAAGCACAGTCACTGTCTCGTTAAGCAGTCTCCCTCTCTCCCCGTGTCCCATTCTCACTTGCAAAAGAACACTAAGTGCACTGGACGATGCAAAGCTTTCAGTCCATCGTGCTCTGCATCTTACCGGTTTTTATATCACTTCCCTTTATTCATGAGCGGTCACAGCCTTGTGATATATAGATTTTTTTTACCCCCCTTTTGCAAGAACTCTGGGGGAAAACCACACCACGATTGATTCGAAACAGAAAAAAGATATCTCTCTTCATTGATGAATTCCTCGCCATGGTGGGTGGGGGGGTGGGTGGTGGATGGGGGTAGGGGAAGTGGGCTGAGAAAATCCAAAATTAGTCCGTCAATTGAACTGGAGTTATTATTTTCCAAGAGTCATTGTCACGGCGAGCCAGGGAAGGGACACCCCCTTTGTGAGATGGTTTTTCAGTTGATGTCATAAGAAATCAATAATCGAGCAATTACCAGCCGACCTAAAAAAAAATATGCAGCTACACTCTGCTCCTTCCACTTGTCCCGGTACAGTACAGTACTCTCTAAGCTGTTCAATAACTTCTACGACAAAATAAAATTATCTTGTTTCCGTTCAGTCCCTTTTCAGCATATTTTCTTCTGTGTTTTAAATAACCTTCTTTCTCCTGTGACGGATGCGACGATCTATTTATTATTCCGCTGACTCTCAGCTTCTGGCAAAAGCTGCTGATGACTTAAGCGTCTGATATTGAATGCAGATACTTGGAGGGTTTCAAAACGCACAAACCCGTCCTAGGAATCTTCCATGCCATTTCTTGAAACCTGAGCATTGCTCCAACCGTCGGAAAGAGGGAAAAAGCTGCTTGCCTCGACCCCTCTCCGGGGAATCAATCACCAATAATTAACGATCAATCAGAAATTACTTAAAAGCCTGAAGGACAAGGAGAGCATTATTAGATTGTAAAGATTCACTGTTTTTCGATAATTACTCATCCCCTAACCTCACGCCGCATCATTCACCCGAAACAGAATCAACTAAAAGCTTATGTGGACGACAGCGGATATTGAAGAAGGTCCATAATATTGGGCAGACAAACATACCTCCCAAACACACAAATATCAGCACCGTGTCCTTTCAAATGGCAGAAATATTTCTTATCAAAGCATAGATCTCAGAGTAAAGCCTCTTTGTTTAGGGGGAGTTTGATTACCTGGCTAATGAAAATCAGATTCCAAGCTATTTAGCAACTGTGTCCCATTCATCCGAGATACAGATGATGCTATTTATTTGTCAATCAATATCATGACAGCCATTAATTTTATTTTAAGGAAAATGACCTCAACAGCTCTTTCATTCTTTAAATGTGCCTTAGACAGGCTTTCATTTCTATGGTGCCTTTCACAACCTCAGGACATCCCAAAGTGCTTTACAACCAATTAAGTAATTCTGAACCAGAGGCAATTCAGGAAACACAGCAGCCAATTTGCACACAGCAATATCCCTGATATATGACAATAATCATATTTGTGTTTTTAATGATATTGGTTGAGAGATAAATATTGGCTAGGACATTGAGGAGAGTACCCCTGCTCTTCTTCGAATAGTTCTGGGAGATCTTTTATGTCCACCTGAAATGGGGCTTTGGTTTAACATCTCATCCAAAGGCAGAATTCCTGACAGTGCAACACTCCCTTGGTACTAACAGTGACAATGACCATGGCCTCAAGCCCCTGTGCTAAGACTTAAACCCACAATATTCTGACTCAAAGGTGGGAGTGTTACCAACTGACCCATAGCTGACACTCAGGGCTTTGTAAATGCCTTTTATCCATAGGTATTATACATTTAACTTGAAGCTTGCAACATAGACATCATTGCAGGATCTAGTGATAAACTGAACATTTTTTATCCTCGTTCCCTCCTTCTCACTCTGCCACTGGGACCATTCATAGGAACAGGGGGAGGACATTCAGTCCCTTGAGCCAGTTCTGCCATTCAACAAGATTGTGAGTGATGTGTATCAAAACTCCATCCACCCAGTTTAGCTCAATAATCCTCTTATGTCCTTAGTTAACAAATTTCTATAAATCTCAGATTTAATATTATTAGTTAAGGTTTTGCATACTACTTTTAGTGGGAGAGATCCACACTTCTACTACGCTTTGTGTGAACTTCTCTTCTGAATGACTTAGCTCTGATTTTAAGATTATGTCCCTTTGTGCTAGACTCTACCACCAGCAGAAAAAGTTTCTTTCTATCCATCCTATCAATTCTTTGCAAAATCTTAAATAAACCTCTGTCAGATTACCCCTTCACCCTCTATATCCAATGGAATATAAACCCAGTTTATATATTGCTCCTCACAATCAATCCTTTGGAATCCTGGTAACATTCTGGTGAATCTGAACTGCGCTCCTTCTAAGGCCAATATACCCATTCTAGACTCAGTGCCCAGGCTGTGCAAAATATTCCAGATGTGGTTACCAAGGTTTTGTACAGCTGGAGCAAAACTTCCTCTAGCCCCCTAGTTACATAGGCTTTATGGTTATTTTTATATCTGACTACCAACATTCCTTCTAAATTTGTTTTTTAGTGCTTAGTCTATTCAGTTGAAGGGTCATGAGGACTCAAAACGTCAACTCTTTTCTTCTCAGCCGGTGTTGCCAGACCTGCTGAGTTTTTCCAGGTAATTCTGTTTTTGTTTTGGATTTCCAGCATCCGCAGTTTTTTGTTTTTGTTTTTATCACATAAGTGCATGGGCCCTTTAAATTTGTTTACATGTCACACACACGCAGTAACTTGAAGGAGCCAATTTGTTCTCGGCCAACGCAAGAATTCTGAATTGCTGCAACCACATGCAGTTTAGAGGGAGCACTGCTGACTACCACATTTTAGTGATCTGTGCGTGGACCCCAAAATCTCTCTGGGCTCCCACTGTTCCTAGCCTTTCACCATTTAAATAATGCTTGGATCTTTCCTCATTTGGTCCAAAATAGATGACCTCACAATTATCTGTGTTGGAATCCATCTGGTACAGTTTTTTTTCCCCTACTCATTTAATCTATCAATGTGTCGGTAATTTTATGCTCCCATCTGTTCTACTGACCATGCCACCAATCTCTGTGTCATTGGCAAACTTGGATATATGGCTGTATATATAATTTTTGTAAGTTATTAATATATATAGTGATGAGTTGAGGCCCCAGCACAGGACCTCATGGCATAAGTCACTTCCTTCCAATTTGAATACATATCAGTTGTTAGTATTCTTTAATTATAACTCACAGCATCTTATATGGAACTTTGTCAAATGCCTTCTGAAAGTTCACATAATGACATTCCCTGCCTACTACTTCAATTTCTTCCTTAAAAAATTCAATTAGGATGTTTGATATGACCTACACTTTCCAAGTTTATGTTGGCTTTCTAAATAAAAGGGTGTGAGTATAAACCCAACACTTCAGGCCAGTCAGATTAATTTCGGTGATGGGGAAACTTCAAGAAACAATAAGTCAAGACAAAATTAATAGTCACATGGACAAACGTGTGTTAAGTAAAGAAAGCCAGCATGGATTTCTTAAGAGAAAATCAAGTTTAACTAATTTTCTGGAGTTCTTTGAAGAGGTAACAGAGAGGTTTGATGAGGGCAATGCTGGTGATGTGGTGTACATGGACTGCCAAAAGGCATTTGATACAGTGCCAGACAACAGACTTGTGAGCAAAGTTAAGGCCCATAGCTTCCAAGCTCCAGGGCATCATAACTGAGTTCTGAGTTGCGGTGGTGGTGGGGGGTGGGAGGGGGGGTGGTGGGGTGGGTGGGGGGGGGTGGTGGGGTGGGTGGGGGGTTGGTGGTGGTGGTGGTGGTGGTGGTGGTGGTGGTGGTGGACACACCAAAGGCTGGGGAAGCCTCTCCAGAAAGTCCCCAGGTAAGGATTGCATGGCAATTGCCCAGGAAGTTCAACTTCCATTGGGCAATTGACCTGCAATGGGAACCATCCAAAAGTGTGAAATAAATCACAAACTCCTGGTGGTTCTGTCTTAAAGTAATAGTTACCCAGGAAAAGTTAAAATAATTAAAACTACTTCTAATTCCTGGGGAACTATAGTACTGCGCCCCCCCAACCCCCACCCCCACGACAGGACGCCCCTCCATGGGGCTCACCCACAGGGGATTCCCCCAGGAGACTACCACTACCCCCTCTGAATCCCCAAGGGAACACCTCTGACTACCTGACACCTCCACTGACCAGCCCCCCCCGCTGACCACACCACCCCAATCCCCACCGACGACCTGATCCCCTGACTGATCACCTGACCCCCAGCCACTCGACCCCCCCCTTCACTGATCCCCCACTGACCACTGACCCCCTGACCACCCTCCCCACAAACCACTTGACCCCCAACCCCCCATTGACTACCTGACCCCCACTTCCCATTGACCACCCCCCTACTGACCACTCAACCCCCACTCATCCCAGTGACCACCTGACCCCACTCCTCTACTGACCAACCAAATCCCACCCAGACCAACTGATGCAACCCAATTTATTGAAACCCCCCCCCCCCAGTCTTCCCCAGTGCCCCATCCTACCCACTTATCTTACAGGCTTACCTTCTTCCTGTGTTCTGAAAGTGGCTGGGCCATTAACCTTACTGGCTTTACAACAGCTAATGCTGTAAAATAAAGGGGGTCTGACTTCCTTACTTCTGACTCACCAGCCCTTGACACAAGGCCTCAGGACCATGCTGCACTACACTATTCTCCCCCAGCCTGAGTCGGAAGGTCAGGCGGGAAAGGAGCAGCTGGATTTGCAGGCAAGAAACTAGGAGCGAGGGACAATCAGAATCTGAATGCCACTCCGTGCAAGTTCAGGCCCATTATTACATGGAATGAAATGGAGAGTTGCAGCATGGATATGGAATTGCCTGAGTCTTAGGAAACAGAGAGTAGTGGTTAATGGATGTTTTTGGGCTGAGAAAGGTTTCTAGTAGAGCTCCCAGGGGTCAGTGTTGGGATTTCCTGATATATATTAATGATCGACTTTGGTGTACAGGGTACAATTTCAAAGTTTGCAGATGATATGAAACTTGGTAGCATTGTGAACTGTGAGTAGGGTAATGTAGAACTTCAAAAAGACATAGACAAGTTGGAGGAATGGGCAGACAAGTGGCAGATGAAGTTCAATGTGGAGAAATGTGAAGTGTTTCATTTTGGTAGGAAGAACATGGAGCAAGAGTATAAAATAAAGGGTGAGTTCTAAAGGGGGAGCAGAGGGACCTGGGTGTATTTGTGAATAAGTAATTGAAGGTGGCAGGATAGGCTGAAAGCGTGGCTAATAAAGCATACAGTATCCTGTGCTTTTCTAATAGGGACAAAGAGTACAAGAGCAAGGGAGTTATGTTGAACTTGTATAGAACACTAGTTCAGCCTCAGCTAAAGTAATGAAACTAGCTCTGGGCGCTGCACTTTAGGAAAGATGTAAAGGCATTGGACAGAGTGCAGAAAATATTCACGAGAATGGTTCCTGGGATGAGGAACTTCAGTTACAAAGATAGATTGGAGAATTTGTGACTGCTTTCTTTAGAGAAAAGAAGGCTGAGAGGAGATTTGATAGAAGTATTCAAAATAATGAAGGGTCTTAACAGAGTAGATAGGGAGAAACTGTTCCCACTCATGAAAGGATCAAGAACGAGAGGGCAAAGATTTAAAGTAATTGGTAAAAGAAACAATTATAAAATAAGGAATTTTTTTTCACACAGTGAGCAGTGAAGGCCTGGAATGCACTACCTGAGAGTGTGGTGGAGGCAGGTTCAATTGAAGCGTTCCAAAAGGGGATTGGACTGTTAGCTAAAAAGGAAGAATGTGCAGGGTTTGGGGAGAACGCGGGAGAATGGCACTAAGTAAATTGTTCATTCAGAGAGCCAGTGCAGACATGATGGGTTGAAAGGCCTCCTGCACTGTAACAATTCTTTATTCAGTTCAAAATTTTTAAGTGCTTAGTCACTCTGACCTTACTTATAGATTCCAATAACTTCTCAACAACAGATATTAGACTAACAGATCTATAATTTCCTGGCTTCTCTTCCACATTTCTTAAATAATTTAGTTAATTTTGCAACTTTCCAAACTAAAGAGGTAATTCCTGATTTGAGTGAGCTTTGGAAGTTATAGTTAAAGCACGTGCAATTTCATCACCTACTTCTTTTAACATCCTGAGGTGCAAACCATCAAATCCTGGTGACCTGTCAGTCTTCAGTGCCATTTTATTTTCTAAGATTTTTTTCTCACTTATGTTAATCTTAGTGAGTTCCAGTCCTTAATTCATTTACTAATTTCCCTGGAATGTTAGGTATATTATTATCTTCCTCTATGATGAAGACTGACACAAAGTAATTATTCAACAAGTCTGCCGTTTCCTTGTTTTCATTTGTGATTAATACCCACACCTATTTATAGAGAGCTCATAGTATCCTTGACTATCCTTTTCTTCCAATATAACTGTAAAAAACTTACTGTGCTAATCTTAAATATCCCTTACAAATTTGTTCTCTATTCCAAGGTCAGATCTCTGGTAACACATTCATGTGACTCTAACTTACATGAACAACCTGATTTTGAAACTCAATACAACATGGTTAAATTTGAAAGCGATACCAAACAAAATGAAGAGAAAGATCTGGATATCTATAGCGCCTTTCATGACCTCGGGATGTCCTAAGTGCTTCACAACCAAATAATTATTTTTGAAGAGTAGCCACTGTTGTATTGTAGGAAACATGGCAACCAATTTGTGCACAGCAAGCTCCCACAAACAGCAATGAAATAATGGCCAGGTAATCTGTTTTTTAGTGATAGTTAGTTGGGGGATAATTATTGGCCCAAGTCACCAGGAAGATCTCCTCTGCTGTTCTTCACTTGAGAGGGCAGATAGATTAGGTTAAGATTATGACTTTTAAAATATGAGTGCAATTTTTTTTCACCTCAATGAATCAGTTACTGAAATAAATTTCATCAGTAACAATCAACATAACTCACTCTGAACTCATCTTGCACCCCCTCCCCTCTACCCATCCTGTCCCTGTTATAACTCTAGCCAAGAGGTCACAACCCTACCACACACAGGTGCCCTTATCTCCTCGTTGCCCTTGTCTGGAGCTGAGGGCATCTGAGACAGTTAACAAAACCTCGCTGTCTGGTTCACTGAAGCGTCACTCACAGAGGCAGTAAACTCCCGCAGAGCAGTGCGGGACATCATACAGCTGAGATGCCGGAGGCTACATTGCTTTAATTTTTTTTAAAAATGCACATAATAAAAAAGACAGATTTTAATGTGCAAACCCAATCAGCAGAAATTATAATTCTCGATCGTTCGGCAGGCAGAGCTAGAGCTCACAATCAATGTCACAGGTAAAATATGGCTGTGTGTCTGTTTGTCTGCCTGTTACACCCAGAACCACTTCAGAGACAGGACCAGCCAGTCAAGGGTTTAAATATTCATCGTGATTTATTACAAGCATTTGCAATCATTCTTCGGCAGGGTGTTGTCTACTAGTAGAATGCCACACCGAAGGAAATCTGAATGTCTGAAGCACTTAAGAGGTCAGGGCCACTGAGGGCAAGATTCCCTGGAACAAATTCTAAACCAATTAAAGTCGCCTTTGTCTGTCTCCTAAGATGAACTGGAGCAAGTTATGTAAAGGCTTGTTTAAAAAGGCTAAGCATTTACAAATCCCTTTAATAAGCAGTGTTAAATATTTAATAGCATTAACTAGGTGGGACAAGAAGGGGGAGGGGTGGAACTGCTGTGGTTGATGAGGGTTTCTGGAAATATTCAGCCTTTTGCACTCTCCCCATGTGAATTTTGTAGAAAATTACTAGTGACAGATAAGACTGGCACAGCATCAAATGTAAGTGCTCGCAAAATACCACTTAGCGAAGTTAAGCAATGTTAATCTTCCTACATTTAAGTTTTACAACTGTACAGGAAGTCAGAAAAGGCCACCATCTGGAGGTCAATTGAAAATTTCAAAACTAAGATTGATAGATTTTTGTTAGGCAAGGTCTTACGAGATATGCTCTAATTGAATTTTATCACAGAGGATGTCTGAGTACGTGCTGGTGCCAATTACTCATTCTTTGACATACACATTCTATATATCTGCCTCACTTTCTCTAATTTCTTACATGATTGTGATTTACATTTTGCAAAGTCATACAAAGATTTCTGACATGAACCCTCTGTGCACTGACTTCATTTGTCTCTTTATTTCTCTTCTTTCGCACCCCTCCCTCCCCATTTGTCCCCTTCTCTCCTCAATTCAGTTGTGATTCATTGGGTTGTGCTCTTGCCTTTGAGTCTAAAGGCCGTAGGTTGAAGTCACTCTGGATGCTTGAGAATAAAACCTAGACTGACACTCTCAGTGCCAGTGCTGCACTGTTGGGAGTGCCAATTTTTGGATGGGATGTTAAACCAAGGCCCCATCTGCCCTCTCAGGTGGATGTAGAAGATCCCATTTTTAAAGAACAGCAGGGGAGATCTTCCAAGTGCCCCGACAAATATTTACCCTGAACCAACATCACTAAAACAGATAATCTGGTCATTTATCATACTGCTGTTTGTGGGAGTTTGTGGTGTGCAAATTGGTTGCTGTGCTTCCTACATTACAACAGTAACTGCACCTCAAAAGTACTTCCTTGCCGGTAAAGTGCTTTGGGACATCCCGAGGTCGTGAAAGGCACTGAAGAAATACAAGTCTTTCTTTTAAAAATAAAAGAATTCTAGGCTTTAGTTTTTTGCATTGAGCTGAATACTGCAGGAAAAACTGCCAAGGGGACAGATCTCTGTGACATTCCTATCTAACTTCAAAGATAATCGAGCACAAAACTCCAACCTAACATTACTCAACCTCAAACAAATGCGTTCCACAAATGGTATTTCTTGTCTTCAGTACAGGACTGGTGCCAGGGTTCCAGAAAATATTTAATTATTTTGGTCAATACCTGTCCTTCAACAACAATAATGAACAGGTTCTTTTTGAAGTTAACCAACATGGAGTTATGTGGCTTTGCTGAGACTCCATTTCACATATTGACCATTCTGTTGCTTAAGCACTTCTTTTACTCTCTAGTCCTGTTTGAGATTTGTATTCCTGTCCTCCAAGCTTGAGGAACAATTTAATTTAAGGAACTTGGTTATATCTATTTCATCCCTGATCTTCTTTTATTCTTGAGATGTGCATGATCGGCAAGACAGTATTTATTAGGAACATTGGAACAGGAGTAGGGCATTCAACCCTTCAAGCCTGTTCTTCCATTCAGTTAGAGAATATTTCATAAGACCTTGCCGAACAAAAATCTATCAATCTCAGTTTTGAAATTGACCTTCAGCCTCAACAGCTTTTTATGGGAGACTCCAGATTTCCACCATCCTCTGTGTAAAGAAGTGCTTCCTGACATCATCCCTGAATAGCCTAGCTCTAACTTTAAGGTTATGCTTTCTTATTCTGGAATCCCCCATGAGATGAAATAGTTATTCTCCAGCTTTTTCTTTTATTCATTCATGGGATGTGGGTGTCGCTGGGTAGGCCAACATTTATTGTCCATCCCTAATTGCCCTCGAGTGGTGAGCTGCCTTCTTGAACCACTGCAGTCCATGTGATGTAGGTATGCCCACAGTGATGTTAGGGAGGGATTTCCAGGATTTTGACCCAGCGATAGTGAAGGAACAGCGATATATTTCCAAGTCATTTACCCTATCAAATCTCTTAATCATCTAAATTTCTGAATTGAATCACCCATTAATCTTCAATACTCAAGGAAATAGCATATGCCTAGTATATGAAACCCATCCTTGTGATTTAACATTTCAGCCCAACCCAGTCAGTTACTAATGCTCAGATTTTTGCTCCCAGGTCGGGTGCGCAGAGAAGGGGGAATTCCCAGCTCCACGAATCCAACCTTTAAAAATGGCTGTCCAACCTTCCAAATTTTGGTCCAGGGATGCAGATTATAATAGGTGAGCTTGGCACAGGTTTGGTGACTTGGGCACAGAGAGGCCTATTTGAGAGGCTGGCCATCAATTGTCAAGTTCCTGTGCCTCAGAGGAGATGTCATTGCCCTGCCAGGTGAGTGTCAAAGCTGTAAATATTGTCCAGCTGTTAATTGATCCTGGAAAGGATGGTTCATCATGGGCTTTCCCTATGGGAGAATTGTCCTTGTCGCTGCCTAATCAAAGCGTACTCTACAGAACCACTGAAAGCATGGAGTAGATTCTTAAGACACAGCCATGAAGATGCCATCATCTTGCCACCATTACCTCGTATAGATATTATGCAGTCATGTAAGACTCAGTGGGTGGGTGAATGATGAACAATGGCATGCTCATTATCCCATCCATTTGCCCTCTTGCCATCCATCTATCAGAATGCACCCACACTGTTGACCCTTGACCAGGTCCCACACAGCTGCACACTGTCATAGCATAACAGTGCAACTAGGAGGGGGAGAAACTAGTCGGGCTGTCAGTGGTTACGGAGCACAGCCATGCTAACTTGGGGTCACAACATACATGGCACCAAGCATTTAGGTTGAGCCATTTTCCTCACCCAACCTTATCAGTAATCACTGATGATATGGCGAAAATGGTTAGTGCATGTAAGCACACATAAGTGAATGAGAGCAGTGTAATCTGAATGATTCACAACCCTTTTCAACTTACATTCTTATTCACAGAATGTCACACGAAGGAGATGCGGGGAAAGGGATGGGTCCAGCTGGCCTATGCTTTTCTAACCAGGACCTTTAAGTCTTGATGGGAGAGGTCCTCTACCCTGCTGGGCGCTTAATGCTCCTGGAGCAATCAAGAAGGCCTGGATTCAAATTGTGACTGTGGTGAGCACAGCAGGAGACCATCAACACTCATGGATTCAGTGCAGGAAAAAATTTATTGACCATCTGTGTTCTGGCAAGGTTTGGCCCATTCACAGAAATCTCCAAAGGATGGGTCATTTCTGCATGCTGCAGCTAAGGTGCAAGACATGGCACATACCTCTGTTTCAGCTTTAGGCTTGTATGTATATGTAGCTCATGTTGGTCCACACAGAACAGAAGGAAAGAGCACTGCAATGCACAGATGCAGTGAAGAGCAATATCATTCCATGCACTATATATCAGACCACCATAAATTCATGTCATTGCAGGCCAAAAGGGTGAAGAATGCCACAGAAATGACCCAGACTGGGGGTGAGTCAGCCTGGCTTAGACACATCCATCCTATTGAACAGATGGCCATGGAGATTGCCAGGGTGCCTGAACAGCTGTCTGTTGGTGATGGTGATAAAGACGGTATTGAAATCCCCTTGGCACATGGTTGGGATCATGATGTCAGTTCACTGAGCACAATGGAATGTTAGAGTGAGAGGAAGTGGAACCATTGGGCTGCGTCATACGGGCAGCACAAGCATGGTTAAGGCAATGGTGTGCATCACAGAGTGCTTTCACAAGGGCTGTCTCTAAATAACTCTTTATGTGTATCACACAGATGCCAGCTTTGCTCCCTCACCCACCGGGCCAGATCATCACTTGGGTATCAAGAGAAGAGAAATTTGTCCGAGGAGACAGTGTCATATGCTACTAACCCACACACCGCCAACTCAGATGCAAGCACATGGGAGGGATGTAGCGCACGTCTAGAGTCGGTGGTGTAAGGTGGAAGTCACTACATCAGAGAGCGGGAGGAGGTGTTAATGTTAGAGATATCTGCGCACAGTCCCCATTCCCACCCCCGGAGGAGAGAGTAAATTCATGATGATGCTCCACTGGGCAGGAACTTGAAACTCAGGAGTCACCTTTTGGGGCACAGTATTTAGATAGTCAGCAGCAGTTGTGTGGATATCTGGCAGATTTCCCTGAGGCACAGGGAGCTAATGAAGGAGTCCATCACTGTCACTAACTTCACATTGTCCCAGGGCTCAACCACATGAACTCTGGCTATAAGATATTGGCCAAACTCATGGATAGGCACATGCAGCAACATTTGGAGTGGATTCAACAGCAGTGCCTCAGCCAGGAAAGGGTGCAAACGTCTGGATCAGTCCTCTCAGAATATGAGCACTGATATCTATGGAATACACAAGGAACTGTGTACCCTGAACAGGGCAATTGTGCTGTTGGCATAGTGGTTGCTGGAACGTACAACTGCTGCACACCAGCAGCCAGCCCTATCAACCCTACCTGAAGGCTAACCCAGGGCTGCACAGGTCACTGAGCAGGGTGAAGGTCACAAGAGCTCCTCAGCATCCTCATCTTCCTCCACCTCCCCAGCCCCTCTGCCAGAGCCTTTGTCTGCTGCACATGTGCCAGTGACCATGGTTGCCCATGCAGAGATGCAGGGACCGCAGTCTGAAGTAGGTCCCCAAAGGTGCCTGCATGATGAGGCAGCCCACGACGCTCCTCACTGCTGTTTAAACAGAGGAGTGAGCAGATTGCCTTCACCTCCTCCATGGAAACACTTTGTATGAGTGTGCAAGAATGATGGGCGCTGTCTTGCCTCCAGCACTAATGGGTTTTCACATTGCATATAGCACATTTGAACATTTCTTTAATATATTATTTACACTTGTACACGACTCGGTGTGTGTTTGTACATTGAATGGTAACATTATGAAGGCAGTTCTTACTAGTAATAATTAGGGCATAATGCTGAGGTCCACCTCAACGTGTGGTCAGCAGGATCAAGGTCATTGGCTGATTTATGAGGCTTTGGAGGACTTCTTCCTTCTCTGCTGTATCATATAAGATTCCAGAAGTTGAAAGCTCAAGCACCACTCCTTGTGTCTTTTATTGTCCATCCACATTTGACTTTAAGGGAGGCTCAATGATCGGACTCCACGAACAGATGCTAGGCAGCAGGTGCATCTCAGGCATGAGTGCTGGGTGCAAGGTATTCAGCAGCACTGCAATGTTATACATTGGCCTAGGTGTAGGCATCGCAGTTCAAGTGGCCGTGTATCATGCAGATAATGTTGGTTGTCTGCTGTGCCAATTACTTTGGCTGTATTTGCATTCCAGGTATCACAGGATGTGCTTTGTGCGGGAAGCAGAGGGATGGAAGCCAGGAATGTTGCGTGTGGTGCCACATTAGAAACTGGATCATTGGCCAGAATGGATGATGCGCAAGTTCTTTCAAAGAGCTGTTGTTGCAGAGTTATGGGCCCTCATGCGCGAGATGCCATACCTCCATGTATGCTACAACATACAATCATATCAGCATGCATAGGAGTTAACGACTGACATCTTGTCACTCTCAGCATTGTTGACATGGTTTGATTATGGACAATATGGCAGCATGAGCCCCTCATATACAGTCATTGGCATTCATGTGAGTGGGCCAAGTTGGGAATGACTTATTACCATGTGTGTTTGCAGTATGATGAGTCCCATGGTTATGATGGTGTGGGTACTAGCTATATGAATATGACTGAGTCCAACACATTGATATTTATTCTCTGCCTTGCGGGAGGGGCAGTCTCTTGAGTAATCGTGGAGTCAATATACAAGGTTCTTTAGATATAATTATGTCACCAGGGACTGGCTGATGGCCATTGTGATAATGGGAGGACCTTATAAGAATCTATTTTGCATAAGGACCCATCTGGTGATGATACCCTCCTGCACAGAGTCAGCCCTGGCTACTAGGCCATGCCTCCCAGTTGGCTCTGCCATTGGTGACCTCCTCATCCTCATCTGTTTCAGAATCTTCCGAATGGACAGGGGCTTCCTCCTCCTTCTCTTCATCCTCCTTCTCAGAGGTTGGAGCTCATCCCATGGCCTCATCGTTGTCAATTTGTGGGACCCTTTGCTGAGCAATATTGTGCAGCATGCAGCACACCTCTACTATTCTTGATACCCTTGCTGGAGCATATTGCAGAGGTACACCTGAGTGATTGAGGGACTAAAAGCACATCTAAAAAAATGCCGATTACCTACTCGATGGTACTCCTGGTGATGACATGGCTGCTATTGTAGCTGCATTCTGTCTCCATCTGTGGGCTCCTAAAAAGGGGGTCATTATCCAAATTCTAAAGTGGTAGCCCTTGTCCCCTAGAATTCAACCACGGATCTGTGTTGGTGGCTGAAATAGCTGAGGGAGTTGTGAGCTCCTTAGTCTGAAGGAGTCATGGCAGCTTCCAGGGAACCTTTCACACACATGAAGCAAGACCTTGTTGTGGTCACAAACCACGTGAGCATTGATTGAGTGGAAGAACCTCAGGTTGACAAAGGTGTCCACAAAGTTGAGTTGGGGCCTTTATGGCAACATGGATACAATGAATAACACCTTGCACCTGAGGGAAGCCTGCGAATTGAGCAAAGGCAGTGGCTCTGTGAGATGCCGAATCTATGGGGAAATTAATATGATCCCCCACACAAGCAAACAGGGCATTAGTTACAGCCTTAATGCAGCTACGTGCAGCTGACTGTGATATATCAGACAGATTCCTTGATGATTCTTGGAAAGTTCCTGAGGCATAGAAGTTGAGAGTGGCAGTTACCTTCACAGCCACTGGCAGGGCATGGGGGTCAATGGATTGTGGCTCGAATTGTTGCCGAACCCTGTGACATATGTCTATCAACCACTCCAGTTGTCTTCAGCGCTGGTTCTCCATCAAATTGAGGTAGGATGTCGGATGTCTGTACACCCTTCCCACAGGGTAGTACCTGATTGTCCTGCCTCTTCTCCTCCTTCATGGTGCATGGGCAGCAGCCTTTCCTCCTGACCTTTTGTCCTACATCTTGCCTTCTGCTGCTCACGGTGAATGGCTTCTATAGCCTCTATGTATGAGGGTTCCTTGCCCATCTTCTACATCCCTTTACATGAAGTGTTATGCACCCTTCTCCAACGCAAAGTTCTTCCTGATAATTGCCCTGTGAGACCAGGAGTCCCACTCTCCTGCTCCCTTGGGTTAATGCAAGTCAGTTGGAATTTATTTTGTGCTACTTCTGAGGCTGTGAATAAAATTTGAAAGCAATTTCAACCTCTCCAAAAAATTACGCCAAGTTCAGACCTGCTCTTACCAGATCTAGTTTGCCATCTTCAAGTTCCACACTCCTAGGCTACCAAAATATGTCTAGAGTGGAGGCAGCTAATGATTCAAATAGCCAGCTGCCTCCACAAAATGCGCATGCCGCAAAATACCCATTCCCACCTCCATGAAAATGGGAGGTGCCGTATTTGGGGGCAGGATTTATGATTAGTGGGCAGTTCCGCCATGTTCACCATGACAGAGAGGTTCTCTGTCATGGTGAAAGTCTGGGCCTAAGTGTAGATTTGGGTCATGTTTAGGTCACGTTCAGTTAGGGGTGGCAGGTTCCCTTCCATGAAGTAGATTTTAAAGTGGTTGGGTAGAAAATAGATAGAAAAACAATCTAGCAGTTTTCAAGGTCAAGTTACTAGATTTATGTTAAAGACCTGGGTCATGTTTCTTTATACGTTTTCCTTTTCCTGTGAGGTCAAGTTCAGTTCTTTAAATCTATTCTTCTAACTTGAGCAACAACCATTTTAACCACCCTTACTGCTCTTCTCCTGGGCCTCTCCAGATCACGAATGTCCTTTTAAAAGTGTTAGAAATGCACAGAAATCTGGAATGCACTATCTGAAAAGGCTGTGGAATTCAATTCAATAGCAATTTTAAAAAGAGGACACGATAAATCCTTGAAAATGAAAACTTTGCAGAGTTATGGGGAAAGAGCAGGGAGTTGGACTAATTGGATAGTTTTTTCAAAGAGCCAGCACAGGTAGGATGGACTGAATCAGCTTCCTCCATGCTGTGATTCTATGAATTACACAAGAATAAGTAGGCTGCTTCAGTCCAAAACGAAACATCCCTTGAAATGTAATTGATTATACACTTGGGATTGGTGATAACAGCTTTACACCATAAAATCATTGAATAATACAGCAAACAAAAAGAAGGAGGCCATTCGGCTCATCAAGTCAATGCCAGCTCTTTGAAAGAGCTAGCCAATTAGCTATGTTCCCATGTCCTTTCCACATAGCCCTGCAGTTTTTCCCATTCATTATTTATCCAATTTCCTTTTGAAAATTATTATTGAATCTTCTAACATCATTCTTTCAGGCAGTTGGTTCCAGGTCTCAGCAGCTTGCTGCGTAAAAAAATTGTTTCCATCTGTCGACTCTTTTTTTTAAGCCATTTATTTTAAATCTGTGTCCTCTGGTTCCCAACCTACCTTCCAATGGAAACAATTCCTTCTTATTTACTCTATCAAAACCCTTCATGACTTGAACATATCTTTTAAATTTCTCCTTATCCTTCCCTGCTCTGAGGAGAACAAATCCAGTTTCTTCAGTGTCTTAATGGAACCAGTCTTTCATCCCAAGTACCATTCTGGAAAAGCCCTTTTGCATCATTCCTAAAGTGTGGATACTTTGGGTAAATGATGATGATCATATCCAATTCCTCTTTCTTTCCCTTCTGTTTTACTCAGCATTTGCCCCTAAGCAGCCCTCAAACTTGTGCAGATGAGCCAAGACTTTCCGATACTAATGCTGTTGGGAACTCATTCACCTTAGACTTGTTCCTAATAGAATTACCACTGGAAAAATCAGGCTGTAAAGTCCACCAAGACATCGGATGTGATCTGAATGTGCCACACAGAATCACCAATAGCATTCACCCTTTTGATAAAATTTATTATTTTATTTTATAAAATAAGCTTGAGTAGGCCATCCTTGCTGAGAAATAATGGGCCAGAATCTGCAGGAGTAGGCAGCCTTGTGCTATGCCCTATTGCTTAGACATTTTCTTCCATCCTGCAGCTCACAAAAAATTGACCCTGTAACTTGGTGGAAGTATGACTGATGCGAGTGGTGAGGGCAACATGACACTTGAAAGCTTGGTGAACAGTCTATCTCTTAACCAGTCAGAGTTAAAGACTGAGAAAGAAACAGGAATAATGGTAAAGGAAATTGGGTGAATTGGAGTCAAATCAGAAAGAGAAATAAAGAGAGGGAAAGAAAGGCTCGATTAAAAGAGAGACAAAAAGTAAGAAAATATTTAACCTTAAATTCCTTAAATCTTTAAAAAGAATTTATTATGTTCAGGAATGAGACTCAATAGTTTAAATTGTTCTATTTCTGCGCTGGAGAGCTTGAAATGGCATTGCATTAACAATGATCGCAGCATTGCAATATTAAATACTAGCCATAACTTTCTGCAGGGAGTTTAAATCAAGTTTAATGTGCAAATCCAGCAATATTTCTAAAAATAACAGGGAGGCTGAGGGCAACTTGCTGTTTGAGCAAACGGCAGAATAGTGTAAATCAACCAACAGGTTCTGGGGGTCCACAACTCTCAGAGTATCGCTTCTTCATCTGCACCTTCTGGCCAATTTGGGCAAAAGTAAAGGTGCATGAGTTCACTGTTATTTTTCCAGAAAGATATGGGCTATTAGTGGAATCACCACTTGAGGGAGGAGCACTTAATTGTTTCCCCAGATCCACCTTTTTAAAAATTTACTCATTCATGGGATGTGGAAGTCATTGGCTAGGCCAGCATTTATTGTCCATGCCTAATTGCCTTTGAGAAGGTGGTGGTGAGCCACTTTCTTGAACTGCTATGGTCCATGTGGTCTATCCACAGTGCTGTCAGGAAGTGATTTCCAGGATTTTGGACCAGCGACAGTGAAGGAACGGCAGCTATATAGTTCCAAGTCAGTATGGCGTGTGAATTGCAGGAAAAATTGAAGGTACTGGTGATCCCATGCATCTTCTGCCCTTGTCCTTCTAGGTGATAGAGGTCACTGGTTTGGAAGTTGCTGTCAAAGGAGCATTGCTGAGGTGCTATGGTGCATCTTGTAGATGGTACACACTGCTGCAACTGTGTGTTGATGGTGGAAGAAGTGAATGTTTAAGATGGTGGATAGGCTGCCAATTGAGCAGGCTGCTTTGTCTTGGATGATATTTTGCTTCTTGAGTGTTGTTGAAGCTGCATTCATCCAGACAAGTGGAGAGTGTTTCATCACACTCCTGACTTGTACCTTGTAGCTGGTGGACAGACTTTGTGGAGGTGAATTACTCACTGCAGTTGCCAGCCTTTGGCCTGTTATTGTTGCCATGGCATTTAGCTGGTCCACTTCAGTTTCTGGTCAATGGTAATGATGTTGATAGTGGGGCATTGTGCGATGATAGTGCCACTAAATGTCAAAGGGAAATGGCTGGATTCTCTCTAATTGGAGGTCATTGCATGGCACTTGTTTGGCACAAATATTACTTACCACTTATCAACCCAAGCCTGAATGTTGTCCAGGTCTTGCTGCATATGGGCAAAGACTGCTTCAGCATCTGAGGAGTTGTGAATGATGCTGAATATTGTGCAATCATCAGTGAACATCCCCACTTCTAACCTTATGTTGGAGGGAAAGTCATTGATGAAGCAGTTGAAGATGGCTGGACCTAGGATATTGCCCTGAGGAACTCCTGCAGTGATGACCTGGGATTGAGATGACTGACCTCCAATGACTACAGCCATCTTCCTTTGTGCTAGGTATTACTCCAACCAGTGGAGAGTCATCCCCCTTGATTTTCATTGATTCCAGTTATCCTAGGGGGTCTGTGCTGCCACACTCAGTCAAATGCTGCCTTGATGTCAAGGGCAGTCATTCTCACCTCACCGCTTGAGTTCAGCTCTTGTCTATGTTTGGACCAATGCTGTAATGAGGTCAAAAGCTGAGTGGCTCTGGTGTCCCATTATATAAACCTGTTTTTTGCTTCATCTACCAGTGTTCACTGGCCTGTGATTTGCCACATCTGCCATCACTTGGCCAATCCAAATTTGATAATATTCCTAAAAGTAGCTGTCTCCATATATTTCAGCAGCAGGGTGAACAGCGGGAGCCCAGGTCAGAGCTGGACAAAGCTGTACTCATCAACAATCCCCAGACCTGAGCCTGAGCCACTGAACAGCATTTTCTGTCATTCATCGCCAAGCCAGTTTTCAATCCAGCTATTCATTCTGTGCTACTTATCCTCTTTAAGAAATGGGACCATCATTAGGTTGATACCAGAGCTAAGAAGTAATGCCTATCAGGAAAGATTTAACAGGCAGTGGGTCTTTTCTCGTAGGAACAGGCAGAGGTCATTTAGCCCCTTGAGCCTGTTCTGTTATTTGATTTGATCATGGTTCATCTGTGACATAACTCCATATACCCGCCTTTATTCCATAGTCTTTAATACCCTTGACTGACAAAAATCTACAGTATCACTCTTTGATTTAAAATTATTATTTGAGCTAGCATCTACTGCTTCTTGTGAGAGAGAGGTCCTTGCTCTACCACCCTTTTCTGAAGAAGTGTTTCCAAACTGCTCTCTGAGTGGCCTGGTTTTGATCTCCTTGCCCTAGACTCCCACCATCAGAAAAATATTTCTCTCAATCTACCCTATTTGTTCCTCTTAATATAATGTAAACTTCAATCAAATCATGCCTTAAACTTCTAAATACCAGCAAAAACAACCCTATGGGGAATCTGATAGAGGTCTTTAAGAGTATGCTGGGATATGATAGGATAGATGTGAAGAATACGTCTCTAACTGTTGTGGGGGGTGGGGAGGAAAATGTAGGACTTGCTACCATAAGGAGTGGCTGAGGCAAATAGCACAGATGTATTTAAGGGTAACTAGATAAACACATGAGGGAGAAGGAAATAGACGATATGCTACTAGGGTAAGAGGAAGAAGCTCAAATGAGGCTTGAGCCTTGAGACTAATAACAGGAATGGGCAGGCTGTCTTATGAGGAAAGGTTGGACAGGTTAGGCTTGTATCCGCTGGCATTTAGAAGAATAAGAGGCGACTTGATTCAAACCTTTAAGATCCTGAGGGGTCCTGACATGGTGGATGTGGAGAAAATGTTTCCTCTTGTGGGAGAATCTAGAGCTAGGGGTCACTGTTTAAAAATAAAGGGTCACTCATTTAAGACAAAGATGAGGAGAAATTTTTTCTCTCAGAGGGTCGTGAGTGTTTGGAATGCTCTTCCTCAAAAGGTGGTGGAAGCAGAGTCTTTCAATATTTTTAAGGCAGAGCTGGATAGATTCTTGATTAACAAGGGGATGAAAGATTATTGGGAGTTTTTTTATTCAGTTACAGGATATGGGTGTCGCTGGCTAGGCCAGCACTTATTGCCCATCCCTAACTGCCCCTTGAGAAGGTGGTGGTGAGTTGTATTTTTGAACCGCTGTAGTCCATGTGGTGTAGGTACACCCATAGTACTGTTAGGGAGGGAGCTCCAGGATTTTATCACAGTGACAGTGAAGGAATGGCGATATATTTCCAAGTCAGGATGGTGTGTGGCTTTGGGGGTAGCTTCCAAGTGGTGATATTCACATGCATTTGCTGCCCTTGTCCTTCTAGATGGTAGTGGTCATGGATTTGGAAGGTGCTGCCTAAGGAGCCTTGGTGAGTTTCTGCAGTGCATCTTGTAGATGGTACACACTGCTGCAGGAATGTGGGGTTGAGGTTACAATCAGATCAGCCATGACCTTATTGAATGGTGGAGCAGGCACAAGGGGCCAAGTGGCCTGCTACTAATTCATATGTTTGTATGTTCATATGTTCGTATGAGTGGAGGATAAACACCAGATAGACTTCTAGGGCCAAATGCCTGTTTTTGTGCTGTAGAATCTATGTAATTCCATGTAAGATATTCTAAGCTGCTAACAGGAGCTTTCCTGACAGATAACCTACCTTTAAAAACAGTTTGCAATAAAAGTACATTTAAAAAAGATACATTTAACTGTGTGAGATCACCTTTGCTGCTTAATGCCTTTGTGCTTCTGGTAGACTCCTTGGCTGTTACTGGATCTGGCTTCCTGTGGGACAGAAGTTTTCATTACACAGGAGTGGACCTTTTTATCTCTTCAGACATTTCTCATTAAACTCCCAACATCCCACTCCCTCCACCTGATTGTAAAATATTCCCTCAGATACTTACCATCGCAGTAGAGAAAGCCACAGCTCCTTGTCTTGTTTGAATTTAAAAGTTGCACTGCAACAATCTGACAGATGCAGACAGCATCCTTTTAATGCTGTTTGATTAGGTCTATTGATTTTCCAGCTCAGGAAATCAAAGTTGCAGGGATGGGTGGCTGAAAAATGATTCCTTCCGTAAGATTTATGTATTTAATAATTTATAACCCCTATTGAATGCTGGTTTGATTAAATTATGTGCTGTTTAGAATAATTCTGGGGACACAAAGCACTTAGACAGCTCATTATATACTGAGAAAGGGCAGGACTGTTTACAGCTTTGGCCCTTAACCCGACCAGTTTTTAGATTCATGCAACAGTTCTGATAAAAACACTGTGGACTGAGTTAAGCAAATCTGGTGCAACACATAGGAGTTGGCGTTACTTTTGCTTTTCCACAGCAGTTGAGAAATCTTGTTTATTCCATTCCCCCAGGCATTTGGACAAAAAGTAAATAACTGGTGCTCCCTCAATAGGTCGATGGTTACAGGCCCTTGCCCTGTGTCCCCTTATTGAGCCATAGATCAGGAGATCTCAGGTTCAATATCTGGTGAGTGCTATGTTGACGGGTCACAAGATAATTACAGATGAGCAAAAGCATTTGGCCCACACTAACTCATTCATCCCATAACACCCTAACACACCCTCCTCCCCACCCCCATTTCAGCATCTAATTGTTTCTTGAGAGATAAATATTGTCCAGGGCACCAGGAAGAACTCCTCAGCTCTTCTTTGAATAATGCTGTGGGATCTAAGGTCTTTGGTTTGAAAGAAAGACAGCACCTCCAACAGCGCAGCACTCGCTCAGTACTGCACCAGAAGCTGGATTTTGTACTCGTCAGTGGAACAGGGCTTGAATCCATAACAATCTGACTCAGGAGCGAGAGTGCTGCCCACTGAATCATCAATGACACTGTAAAAATATAATGATTGATGCTGGATTCACTGCAGTGAGTTACTTCTCCAATGGTATCAATTATTGCTTCTAACTTTGAAAAGTTTAATAAGTTCAATGGCCTATGCTACCCTCATGGTTCATTGATTAAAGAGCTTTGCACTGTGTGATCCTGAGGCCCACAGGCCACATTCAATCTGTTCTTTGTTGTTAGCTAGTTCATTTGGAAGGTTGGTCATTTGACCTCAGTGCCTTGGTAAGGTGCTTAGTGTTTAAGGCCATTTATCTCAGAATTTATCATTAAAATATGGATTGCTAAATCTTTTTAATTATGGTTCATCATCACTCTGGTTATTCTCGACCTTTGCTCAGGTGAACACATTGACGATATCACCAGAATGATACTGGGGCTAAATGGGTTAAATTATGAAGACAGGTCATATGGATTAAGCTTCAATTTCCTCGACTGAGAAGATTAAGGGGTGACCTAAGTAAAATGATTAAAGATTTCGATTAGGTATATAGAGAGAAACTATTTATTCTGGTGGGAAGGGTCCAATAAAAGAGAGCATAAGTTCTCAGGTGATAGAAAAGCCAAAAGTGTAGTAGATAATGAAGACAATAGTAATAGTCTTCAAGAAGACATAGACAAGCTGGTAAAGTGGGCAGACAGATGTCAGATGAAAATTAACACTCAAAAGCATGAAGTAATACATTTGGTAGGAAGAATGAGGAGCAGTAATATGAATGAAATGGCATGCAGGAACACAGAAACCTGAGTATGTACACAAATCTTTGAAAGCAGCAGAACAAGTTGAGAAGGATATTAAAAATGTACCTGAGATTCTTGGCTTTATTAATAGAAACAGGGTACAAAAGAAAGGGCTAGGTTAAACCTTTATTAACCATTGGTTAGTCCCAGCTGGAGTAATGTGTTTAGTTCCATGAACAACACTTTAGGAAGGATGTCAAGGCCTTGGAGAGGGTGCAGAAGAGATTTACTAGGGATGACAGACTTCAGTTGTGTCAAGAGACTGGAGAAGCTGCGATCGTTCTCCTTAGAGCAGAAAAGGTTAAGGGCAGAGCCCATGAGAGGGAGATGCAGACAGCGACAAGCACCAGCACTCGGGAGCTGAGGGACTGAGCCCATTGCTCTAAATGGAGTTTCTTGTTGTCCCCCAGGCTGAGTAGCCAGAGGCAGAGTTGCAGAACTGAAAGATCGACTTTAAAAAAAATTGGAACCATCATCCTGAGATGCAGCTGAGTGGGGGGAGATGGTCAGGGGAGATGGTTGGGGGAGATTAGAGATGTGGGGGGAGGTTAGGTGATATTGGAGAATTGGGGATGTTGGATGGGTGAGTGAGAGGTTGGGTTGGTGGGGGTGTTGGGGGGGTGGAGGGAAGTTTGGGAGTATTAGAGGGCTGAGGGGAAGGTTGAGGGTATTGGAGGAATGGATAGAAGTTGGGGAAGTGGACTGGCATGGGGGAAGATCGGGGGCTGGGGCGGGAGAGTGACGTGAGTGGGGGTGTCGCTCTTTTTTTGCTGTTGGAATTTCTTATTAATTAGTTACATTTTTCCATTTTAGGCTGTAAATTCAGTGTACAATGCAATTTGTATGACAGCTTTTGGGGGAAAGGGGAAAAAATCCAGTTCTTGAGTTAAGGCCACACGAAATTAATGTAACACATATAATTCTTCTCTGAAAAATTTAGACCAACAATTCAATCTACGTTTTTCCTAAGCTGCTGGTAGATGTCTGACTGACAAATCCTGGGGATAGTGTCATTAGCATAAAAGGGACAGATGCCATTTATGGTATATGGGTTGGCGCCAGAGAAGTCAGAATGGTAAACTTGTATTAGCTACAGAGTTGAATTGTTTTGTAAATGTAATAGTTTCTTTGTAGCCATTTTCCTAACATCAGTTGATTGCTCTGTGATTAATTATCCTTAGAGAATCAGCATTGGGCCTTCAATTTCACCATTACACTAGTCAGTCTGCCTACTGCATACAGATGTAATTAAAGAAAGACAAAACCTACATTTACACAGCACCTTTCACAATGCCTCAACTGTGAATACTCTTTAGTTTGTTTAATAGTTGCAGTGGGATCACCTATAGGGCGCATACAAATTAACACTGCATTATACCATTGCTGCTCTTAATATTAATGAGCCATGCTGCATATATTTAGGATGACATTTATAACCAGATGCCAACAAAGGGCGTTATCATTTTACTAACACCTTTCTGTGATTGGTGAATTGATTGTTGAATTTTGAAAGGGGGAAAAATATCATGTATGATTGAGGGGAAGAATTAAGTGGAGGAGTGGGGGGCCGGTATGGGGAATAAGCGGCCTGGAGAGAGAGGAAGCACCAGGATCCATGATTTCTCTGATGAAGTGTCATATGGACTCAAAATGTTAACTCTGTTTTTCTCTCCACAGATGTTGTCAGACCTTGTTTTCCAGCATTTTTTGTTTTTATAACCCATGATTTTTCTCCCGGGGCCTGGTTAAGGGGCAATTTAATAGAGGTGTTCCAAATCATATGTGGTCCTAATAGCATAAATGATGAAAAACCGCTTCCAGTGGTAGAAGCTTCAATAAACTGAGGACACCATTTTCAAGAATTTGGCAGAAGAATCAGAAGCAAGATAGGGAAAAGAAATTACACAGTGAGTTGTTATGATCTGGAATATGGTATCTGAAAGGGTGGTGGAAGCAGATTCAATAGTAACTTTCAGGGAAAAATATTGCAGAGCTATGGGGGTAGCTATGGAAATCTTTACTAAGGCGCAAGGGCGGATGATGGTCAAAATGGCGTCCTTCAGTGCTGTGTCATTCAATAAGTCTATGATTGCGTAACCTTAAAATTAGAGTTAGGCTGTTCAGTAATAATGTCAGGAACACTTCTTCACACACAGGGCAATGCAAATTGGGAACTCCCTTCCCCATAACGCTATTGGGGCTGGGGATGTCAATTGAAAATTTCAAAATTTAGATTGATAGGTTTTTATTAAGCAATGGAGTTGATGATTACAGAACCAATGGGGTTAAGATACAGAGCAGGTATGATATAATTGAATGGCAGAACAGGCTTGAGGGATTGAATGGCATCCCCCTGGCACTATGTCCCTAAAATGAAACCGTATCCAACTTGACAAGGTATTTTGAGCTTTCTCTGGCCTTTATCGTTTTTGTACATTTGATTTACAATAGACCCCTCATCAAAGGAGTGTCATGTCAGCATGATAGGCTATACCTCACCAACTTACTGGAATTCTTTCAAAAGGTAACTAAAGCAGGGAAACAGGAAAGCAGGTGGATGTATCACACTGGAATTTTGAAAAGGCATTTACATTGAGTTGCATAGGACATTGTCTAGAGTGCACAGTACTCTAAGAATACATAACGCTGCTGTAGCAATGACAGCCAGTAACTGGCTTCAAGTCTCTTGACAGTCTTTTTAAGAGTGGTCATTCAGAACAATTTGAACTCTTCAGCCTTAGTTATTGACTCAGTGTTATGGAAAAGGCAATCTTTTTCTCTTTGTTTGCCTCTTTCTCTCACTCCCTGTGCCTTTTGGTCTCTCTCTGGATGTTTTCTTTATTATTGTACATGCTCTCTCTCTTTCTCTTATTATTTCTTTCTCACTTTCTCTTTTGTATCTCCAATCGCTTTTTATATCTCCATTTCATTCTTCTGCATGTGAGCTCTCTTCTTCTCTGTTGCACACTAGTTTTGTGTCTCTCTCATTTTCTATTCAGTTCCCTTGTTGTCTCTTCATTATCCACTTTCTGTCCATTTCTCTCTTTCCTGTGCATGAGCTCCTTCGCTGTCATATTCACTCTCCCATCCATATCTGGTTGTCAAGCTCATTCTCTCTGTCTCCTTCCCTTTGTCTTGTTTTCAAATCCTTCCAAGGCGTCATTTTCTCCCTATCTCTGTACCTCCCACAGCCCTACAATCCTCCGAGACTTCCGCATACTTCCAATTCCAACTCTAATTTTAAGGTTATACAATCATAGACTTATAGAATGACACAGCACAGAAGTACGCCATTTTGACCATCATCTGCCCTTGCTCCTTAGTAAAGATTTCCATAGCTTTCCCCATATCCCCAGTTGCTGAGACCCTAAGATCTGAAATTCCCTTCCTATACCTCTCTGCTTCTGTATTTCTCTCTCAATACAAGTTGTTATCTGTTTCAGTCCACACCATGCAGATAGTGTTTACCTTACCCTGATGAAGACATGAATTGATGAACTAGATCCATCTGATTGATGCAGCCCCTAAAAGCCATGTTATAACCACTTATGCTCATCAGCTCAGATCTTCCGACCTCTGGATGGTCAGAGACCGGACTTACCATGGAAGATATGCTATGGGACTCCTCAGACGTCCCAACGCAATGACTCCATGGGAATTGCCTAGGAAGTCTGAACTTGCGATGGGCAATTACCTTGCTCCCTCAGACCCTCTGAAAACCTCTTCAACTCTGAGTTAGAATCGGGGACTTCAGACAGTTCCAACTTACTTACCTGGATAGTCACCCAGGAAATGTTAGGCAGGAAAAAAACCTAGTTCAACTCCTGGGTAAGTTTACAACTGACCCCCCAATCAATCACACTGAACCCCATGAAGCCTCCCACTTCCCCCCTACCCAACCTGACTAGACCCTCCCTAAGTAACCCCACCTGACTAACCACCCCACCCAAAACCCTCTCCGCCGCGACCTGACCCCACCACTTGTCTCCTCCCTGAACCCCGACTTCTCCCCCACCTGACCTGGCTATTTCCCACCAACCGGCTCCCCCCGACCTGACACGACACCCGACTACTCTCCCCTGTCCCGATCTGACTCTAACCTGACTCGACCCAGTTCCACCACACGACTCCTCCCCTCTACACGACTTGACTAGCCCAGACCTGACCTGACTACCCCCTGACCTGACAATCCCTCCTGACACAACTTGACTACCCCCCTGACCCACCTACCCACCAGCCACCCTACCCTCCTATTACTTCACGCTGGTCACACCCTGCCACCCTACCCAGGTATTAGCCTACCCCTTACCCACTTACCTTATCCATTCTACTCCTCACTTATCCTACCCACTTACCCGCCCTATCCCTTTACACACTTACCTTCCTGTCATAGCTTTTCAAAGAAGCTTTGGGACATTTAAACTCTTTACTTACAGAATATGGCAGTAAGTAAAAGAGGGCATGGTTTCTGTGCACATTCTTTCTGTTGCTCCCTCTGAGGTTTCCTGCACTGACTCAGTTCTGCAGGATCCTCCATTGGCAGATTACCCTGAAAAATCAGAGGGAGTTAGTGTATAATTTTTTGCTTTAGCAGAGTCAGAAATAGGGATTCCAACCTTGAACAGAAGATTTGGGCCATCATCTTTTCACACTGCTTTTTTAAAAATTTGAAGTAAAACAAAGTTTACGGCAAAGATTATGGTAGGTTGTAGCCACATTGGTTAATGCAGGATAGCTAGTCTGTTTTATGCGGTTTGCATATTGGAAGAAGAATATAGTACCTTTCATGGCCATGGGACATCCTGGACTAAAGCTTGGTCTGACCTCTCAGGTGAGTGCAAAAGATCCCACTGCACTATTTTGAAGAAGAGCAGGGAAGTCCTCTCTGGTGTCCTGGTCAATGTTTATCCCTCAAGCAATATCACTAAAACAGATGATCTGGTCATTATCACATTGCAATTTGTGGGAGCTTGTTGTGTGCAAATTTGCTGAGACGTTTCCTACATTACAACAAAGATTAAACTTTAAAAAGTACTTCATTGGCTTTGAAGTGTTTTTGGGACAACCTGGGGTCGTGAAATGCATTGTACATATGCAATTCTTTTAAATTGTTCTTTCATTGGTAAACCCTAACCTGTTGATCTGTACTCAGGAGAGGGAATCAAAGCATTTCTGTGTTCATTCCCCTCCAGTATTTCTTTTCAAGCTAAGTATGGAGCTGAATCAGAACGGCCACTAAATAGCAACCAATAGGTTTGAGAATTTTTGCAACAGACTTGAATTTACCTCCTCTTTTGCCCCTGAATTAAGCTATGTAGAAAGGGCTTAGAATTCTGTCCAGCTTTATTGTGTTTCTCAGAACCTCCCTAAAGCAGCAATTCAAATATATTGAACTATTTATGAAGTCACCGTTGTCATGTGGAGGATGCAATTGTCATTAATCATGCAGCAAAATTCTGCAGAACACCAGTGAGATTACTAACCTACTCATTTGCTTTTACAGAGCACTGATTGAGGGAGGAGGCTTGAGGAGAATAGTCTACTTCTCTTAGATGTGGGATCTTTAATATTTACCTGGCCACCCGAAGAGGCAGGTGATTTAATACCTCAGCTAAGGATAAGATTTGTATCCTGATTTTCAAGTGTTGAAAGATCAAACCAAAGAAAAAGAACTTTCAACAAAGTTCTTCTGTCTTACAAGAAAATGAAGAATGGGAAATATCTCACATTGGATTTTAAAACAATGGAATTTATTTTTCATTTTTCTTGCAAGATTATAAAAATAAATATCCCTGTATAAACATACATTAATATTGTGAATAATCTTCAAGCCTCTCAGAACATTGTAGCCTGAAAGGACATTAGGAATCCTAATGTTTTGCAATTTTTGGGAATTTGCTGTGCACAAATTGGCTTAATTCCAGAACAAATAAATGTTGCTCGTTAGCAAGTATCAGCCTAGATAGATTAGTTGTGGTTTTGAATCTAATTCTACCACTTGAACATGTCACTTAAGATGACAGCTTAAGTTTGAGGGTGCTACATTACATCATGTTTACAGCATGGTAATGGATCATTCGACCCAATAGATCCATGCCAGAGTTTCTGCTCCACGAGCCTCCTGCTACCCTACTTCAGCTAATCCTTCAACATATCCTTCTATTCCTTTCTCTCATGTACTTATCTAGTTTCCCCTTAAATGGATTGATGCTATTCACTTCAACCAATCCTTGTGGTAGTGAGTTCCACATTCTAACTTTTGTTGGAGGTGCCGTGTTTCGGTTAACCAAGGCATCTGTCCTACAAATGGACAAGAACGAAAAATACTCTATAAATAAATGATATAACATACAAGGTTTTAGCCTGAGAAGAATGACTGAATTCTTGTAGGAAATTGGTGGAAAGGAAGCTATTCATTTTACCAGAGTTGACTGCATCCCGGACATTGACATTTCTCTAAGCATTGCACTGTCATCTTAAATTACATGCTCCAGTTCTAGAATGGGAATATACCCACTACCCCCAACCTGGCTAAGATGATACTTGCTAACTTGGAAAACTTAAGGCATTGGAATTGGGCTAATTTGTGCACAGCAAATTCCCACAAACACCAATACGATAAAATTCCTGATGTCTTTTCAGACTACAATGTTCTGAATGAGGTTGTAAGATGATTCACAATACTAACGTCTGTTTATACAGGGGTAGAACTGATTTTTAATTTTGCAATCTTGCTTAATGTTTGTGCTTTCTGCCCATATTCCCCCTTGTAAAAAAGCCTCTTGTCTCCAATGATCTATGTCAGGAGGAGGTCAGTCCTCAGGCTTTTCCATCAATAGTTCACTTCATTTCACCTTTGCCCGGGACATGTTGTGAGTCCACAGCCAGTACAATGTGCTGCCAACTACCAGAAGCTTTATCAGTACCGGTAACCTATTCAGAGCTTTGCTAATAACCCTTCCCTGATAATCCTGGTCTAGGAACTCATCCCACACTCTAATCTTCTGGGAAATACAGCTACACTTAAAGGGAAAGTGCATCAAACATTCAGTAATCCTAAATGTTGGAAGATCCCAGTATTATTACTGGTGGTGCTCCTTGTTACAGTGTTTATTACCACAGTACAGCTGTTTTGAAATGAGCAGCATGTATAAAACTTTCCCCTTGATAAAGTAAAGGATTGGGGAAAAAAACCATATTATCTGGTCATTATTCTATTGCTATTTGTGGGATCTTGCTGTGCACAGGATTAGCTACAGCATTTCCTAAACAACTTCAAAAGTACTTCATTGGCTGTAAGGAGCTTTGGGAAATCTTGAAGTTGTGAAAGACATTAAGCACCTCTGCTTTTCTACTTCTCTCTCTTGCTAAGGTGCTCCTGAGAAGCAGAAGCTAAAGGCTCTATACAAATGCAAGTTGTGATTGTTGTTCACATGGTAAGAATACTGGGGGAAGAAATGATTAATAAGTATGATTGTGTGAATCAACATAAGGACTAATACCAATGGCGATTCCAGCAAAGTGAAATGTGACGGGTGTTTAGTCCTTCCATGCTGATAATGATAATCACCCTGACACTGCTACACCTCCTAATTCAGTCAAAAATGTTTTGAAGCCTTGAGCGCATGAAGCATTAAAGGATCCCACACACTAAGTAAACATGCACACCAATGTCAAGTTGTTTACTCTTGCAATGGCCTTCTCGCCTATGCCCTGCTGTGGTCACTGAATTGAATACTCTGACGCCACATATCTTTATTTCATTCTATTCCTATTCAGTATCAGATGGAGCTCAACAGGTCATACTTGTGTCTCTAAACCAGAAGGTCATGGGTTCAAGCCCTGCTCCAGGGACTTAAGATTTGAACAAACTAACACTCAAAAATGGAGGCCTTCAAACGAGATGTTAAACTGAGCCCCGTTTGCCTTCTCAGGTAGACATAAAAGATCTCATGGTACTAGTTCAAGAAGAACAGGAGAGTTCTGGGTTCATTATTGACTGCTTTGTTTTTATGGTCCCTAGTTTTGAACTTCCACACAAGAAACATCTTCTTTACATCTACTTATCAAACACATCCAACCTGTCAAGACCCCTCAGGATCTTAAAAGTTTCAATCTTAGTCTTCTAAATCCCAGTAGATTAAAATTTAAGAAAACCCACCCATTCCTGGTATGAGTCTGGTAAACCTTGTCATCCAGCAGCCAACCATCCAGCCCGGCTGGAGCACTGAAGAGCCTCGGCACCTGGGAGTGTCTCAGGATGTAAGAATCACGGGAACTGCCTGGGTACCTTGCACAGACTTGCAGAATCTGCATCCTGTGATCATACACTATCTGCACTTTCATGGAGTGGAATCCCTTCCTGTTGACGAAGGCTCCTGGCTCACCCGCTAGTGCTTTGATGGCCACATGTGTACAGTCAATTGCACCCTGGATGCGGGGAAACTCAGCAATCATGGCAAAGCCTCTGGCTCACTCTGCCTGGCTGGCCTCATCCGTGTGGTTGTGAATGAAAGTCAATGCATGCCTGAACAGAACGTCTGTCACCAGCCTGATGCAACTGTGGACAGCTGATTGGGAGATTCCACAAAGATTACTCACTGACCCCTTGAAAGAGCCAGAGGTATAGAAGCTGAGGGCCACCATGACAGCGCCACTGGTATGGGGTGTCCAACCACACAGTTCGGAGCTGATCTCAGGGCCTATCATCTGACAGATGGAGGTGACTATCTCCCTTGAGAGACGGAGTCTCCTTTAACATTGTACCTCAGACATATTGAGGTAGCTGCGTCGCCCCCTGTAAACCCTAGTAGCAGGATAGTGGCATCTTCTGTGTCCCCTTCCGCCTTGGACTACCTGTTGGCCCTGCGCCCCTTGTGCCTGCACCTGTCCTCCCACAGGTGGCTCCTCTGGAGGCTGAATATGGACTCCTGGCCTCCTCCCCCTTCTGGCCCTCCCTTCTTCCTCAGAGGAGGTTCCTCCAGCGGAGACCACAATCCCCATTTTCAGGGTAAGGGAAGGTTGTCTGATACCTGGAAGGCTTCAATTGTTATGACTCCTCCAGAGTCCTGAACTGAAGCCTGTTATTTCTGTCAAAGCAGCTCTGAAGCGAAATGAAGTTGTCCTGCTCACACAAACAAGTAGCAGTAAGTAATAAACTAAAGTACTAACAACTTGCATTAGTGAGCCCTCTCTTATCTTGCCCGTGGGTGAGGTTTTGAAAATGTGGCCTACCCGCCTGCCCGTTGCGCCCGTGCGGCACCCTGAAAATCGCACAGCCTGTGCAAAATCAATGTCATTTGCTGCCTCAAGGGCCTTAACTGGCCCATTAATTAATGGCGTGCGGGCCTCTGAACTCATAGTGCGCCCACCTTCCAAAATATCGTGATGGCACATGGGGGCGTTGGGACACACGCCTGACATCATCGCGCGTCATTTTATATGCAGCCATGTCAGGCCTGCCCCCGTACACCGACTGTGAAATTCTGCCCAACATATTTTTCTTTAAGTTTGATACTTTACCTTTTTTAGTTAACTACGGGTGGTGGGTCCTCCCCTTGGAAGCTTTCTTTCTCATTGGAATGTATCTATTCTGTGTATTCTGAAATAGCCCTTTGAAAGTCTGCCACTGCATCTGTATTGACCTATCCCTTAACCTCATTTGCCAGTTCACATTAGCTAGCCCATTTGTTATCTTAAAAGCCTCTATCAGGTCACTCTTCAAACTTCTCTTTTCTAGAGAAAAGAGTCCCAGCCTCCACAATCTTTCTTGATCACTACAACTTCTCACAATTCTGATATAATTGTAGCAAATCTTTTTTGCACTTTCTCCAGTGCTTCTATATGCTTTTTAATAATATAGAGACCAGAACTGGTCACAGTGCTCAAAGTGTGGAGTCAAGGTTCGATACAAGTTTAACATAACTTCTTTGTTTTTCAATTCTATCCTTCTAGAAATAAACCTAAGCGTTTTGTTTACTTTTTTATGGCTTTACTGTACCGAATTTGCTTAACATGCTGGCTGGATTGTGTAAACTTCTTACAGCTACACTTAGATATGTGTTTATCTTCATTTTTGCCTGAGCATTATTAATTATATTTCTTGATGTGAACTGGTCAAGTTTCATCTGTTCACCAAACTTCATATAACGCTTGGCTTTCTTTCTCTTTTTAAAGACTGTTTAGCAGCTATAATAAAATGAAAAGTGGCATCTGGAGAGCAACAGGTGTGAGACTTACTTTATAAATCTATAAATAAAGTAGTCAGATTGGGAATTTTATGGATAGAGATATTATTTAATATTGAGCATTTGCTTTTCTCTGTCCCTCTTCCACCTGGCCAATTTTCACCTTTCATCTCCTCAAGTACCCAGACTAGGGTATGGTTGCTGACAGGAATTAAGTACCTGTTCCATGGGGCCATTCCAAGGCAGTGCATTTTGGCATACTATTCATCTGTGACAGGTATTCAGTCAGGACCCAATTTTGTCCTCGGCTAATGCTCACAGACATTGGGGTGTCAGGAATGGGAACACTGGTAATCCTTCCCTTTGCCTTGAGGCTAATTAGAATGCCAGACCCCTGCTGAAGATCAAGAAACTCAGCATTGGATTGGTATCAACCCAACAACCTTTCCTGATTTATATGGCTCAGCATCACACCACAGCTAGATAGATTAATAAAATAACTTGTTCTTAGTCAGAGAGTTGTAAGGTTAAACCATATGGCAGGAGTTCAAGCTGCAGTTCTAAGATGACACTGCAGCATTCCTTCAGCAGAGCATTGGAACGCCAAAAGCCTGCTGTCCTTGGGATGAGATATCAAACTGCAACCCTATCTGCCTGTTATGGTGTGTCAGGTGAATGATAAGGATCTCGTGCAGAGCCTTGAGTTCTCTTGGTGTCAACACAACCAGCTCAAAAACCACAAAATCCAAGTGGACTGACCATTACTGTGTGGTGCTGAACATTTGTGTAGAATTCTAGAAAGGAAGTGATGTCAATAAAGATCAAAGAGCTTCATCAATTTTGTTTGTGCCACGCGGCTACCATGTGTAGTTGAAGCTACAAATAAAGAGTTTGTTTAACCATCATTTCATCATTGGCCCCTGGTACAACAATGCCTCCATTTTAAAATTCCCAACCTTGTTTTCAAAACCCTCCATGATCTCATCCCTCCCTATCTCTGTAATCTCCTCTGGCTCCATAGCCCTCCAAGATCTCTGCACTCCTCCAATTCTGGTCTCTTGCACATTCCCAGTTTTATTTGGTCTACCATTGGCAGCCATGCCTTCAGCTACCAAGGCCTAAGCTTTGCAATTTCCTCCCTAAGCCTCTCTGTCCTCCTATAAGCCCATTCTTAATGCCTAATTCTTTGACCAAGCTTTTGGTCACTTGTCCTAATATTTTCTTATGTGGCTAGGTGTCAGGTTTTGTTTGGTAATACTCCTGTGAACCACCTTGGGGAATTTATTACATTAAAGGTGTAACATAAATGCAAGTTGCTTTGTTGTTTAATGAGATGTGTCAGCTTGCACAGATTCCCAATTTGGCTGCGATTGTTGCTGCAATAGAGATTGCGTGTACATGAAGCATGTAGAAGTTTCTGAGATTTTCTGAAGGAGATATACAAACAAATAAATAAAGGCTTTTCTTTTTATCCATTGGTGGATATTTCATCTGTTTTGATTTGTGTTATATTAACCTAACAGTTTCTTATCCACATCATATTTCTGCTTCACATCCAAACCAGTTGGATCCAGTTAATTCCTTATCTTACAAAAGCACGTTAAAACTAAAAGGGCAACATCTATCACTCCATTTCTATAATAGAAAATGCATTTCTAGTATACTTAAAGATAGCCTGCTCAGTTTTTGACAAATCCCTGCAACACTACATAGAGGTATTACCACAGAATCAGGCTTTTTGGACTAATTGGACTATGCCGACGTTAGTGTTTACTTTGTAAGTATCCTGTTTGTGAATCATAACGGGATTTTTGTATATCTTCTGACAAATCCAATGAATTCATAGCCACTTTGAGGAGTTTATGAATGATATCCATTGTATCTGGAAATGAATAAAGCCCCATAAATGGTCCATAGATTTGATTAAATTTACTGTAATACATTAAAGCCTGATGAGAACAATTCTATTCTCGCACTCAGTGGATTAATTTTTAACCCACTTAAAGGACTGCTGATTTTTTAAGTAGACGCTGTCTTCAACTCTAACATTCTTATCCTTGTTTACAGATCCCTCCATGACCTCATCATTCCCTATCTCTGTAACCTCCTCATAGAAGTAGGTCACTCGGCCTGCATCCATAGTGGCCCTCCGAAAGAGCAAAAGAGAGAATTATACCCCTAGATCAACAAGCCATCAGGTTGAAACTGTGTCACAGTACTTCTCCTACTCTGTTTTTATCAGAAATCCACCACAGAGAGAGTCCCTATTTAAACTGGGTCACAGTGACTAGATTCTGGCTTCAGATAGGTAAATAGAGAACTGTTGGCTAGGCTCTAGGCTAGAACATTACAGTTGCTGATAATAGTGGATAAATACAATGTGCCTGCAAGTTATCCCTTTGTTTGTTATTCTAATGGAGATGTTGAGACAAAGTCTTGTCATTGAGCTTCTATTTGAAGGGTAAGTGCTAAAATATTAGTGTTAATGTTTTCGCACAGCTGATGGTAAATGCTGACTTATTCAAATCCCAGAGGGAAATTTGAGACAACTGCCACAACTATTTTTGCAATTTGTATGTTTCGAGACATGGGCTTTGAGTTCAGTAGTAATGAGACCACCGAGCCTTATAGGTTTTTTACAAAACTAGATTAAACATTTATTAATAAGATAAATGAGTTTAAGCACATACATATGCCTATAAATTACTACTATAGTAACATCTAAATCCCCTAATTAACCTGACTCTCAGTTACACCTCCGTTAAGGCAACATTAAAACACATAAATTTTAAAAGACCCAAGCAAATAAACATGATACCCTGAACAATCCAACTCAAAGTGAGTTTCCTTAACTTCAGTTCATTGTAGTCAGCAGCTTAAGGCGTAGATGCTGAAGACTTTTCACACTTGTTAGATCTTAAAATGCCTGACTTTACACACAGCCTTCTCTTCTTTATACGTGTTTTCCCCTTTGAATGTAGAAATTCCCATTGATTCAATATGTCTTTGAACTTTACCTCCCTGATCATAAAAAATTATCATAGTACCAATTTTACCAGTAATTTTTGGGAAAAATAAGCACACTGTTTCTGACTAGGTGACACATTTCACTCCTCCTTTGAAAACAATCTAGTCTGGTTTATTTCAAAATGCAAATGTCCTTTTACACCTTAATTTCCAAACCTCCCCCATGTTTACCTACTTAACATTTCAAACCTAGCTTATCTTTTGTTACAACAAAGCTTCCAGCCTAACTGCCTTTAATCCAATTAAGTCATAAACACACACACACACACACACACACACACACACACACACACACAGACAAATATAGACACAGATACCACTATTTTCCAGTAAATTACAATAACAGTATTATATCTTCCTGACAGTTGGTGATAAAGAACAACAACTTGCAATTATATACTGCCTATAATAAAGTAAAATTTTATAGGAGTATTATCAAACAAAATTTAACACTGAGTCACAGAAGGCGGTATTAGAACAAGTGACAAAAAGCTTGATTAAAGATGCAAGTTTTAAGCGCTTCTTAAAGGAGAAGTAGAGAGTAACATCATGCAAACACAGTAAACTTGTTGCCAACAGTAATTCTTCTGCCTATGACTAGAGTCCTGGCAGTGTGGATCCTTTTGTAGATGGATTCCCCATGGGTGATCCCTCCTTTGAACAGTGACCTAGCTGTGTGATTTCCTCCTAAATGTCATTCGTGGGGAAAAAGTGCTGTTGAGTCATCTTATTTTGTGTTAAAACCTGTCCTGATGAAAGGCAAGAATTAAGTTTATGTTTTATTATAGGTAAAGTTGGCCTTGTTTTGTTCACCAGCTCATGGATACTTTTGGTATATTCGACAACTTGACTGGGTATTCAGAGTGTTTGAGCAAAGACGACTGCACAAATAAACTTAATTGCAGTGAGAATATCTGAAAATGGATTTTCTCTCTAATTGACTGAATTTGCAAGTATTTTTTCTGAAAAGCTTTTTGTGTCCAGGACATTGCCTGGTTTATGGTAAAGACGTCTTGCATGCCAAGAGTGGTAATGTGTGCAATTTATCTTGAACTCTGTTTCCAAAACCCAATAGCATGCAATAACCCATTAAATCAGAATGCTTATGCACGTGATGGACACATAAAGGCATTTGTCTCACCTGCTGTAAACATTGATTTGAAAGATATCCCTTCATCCAGAACAGGTAAGTTTTACTTTTAACTAAACAAGGTTGTGTTAGTTGACTTATTGAACATAAGCCATTAGCCTGGAAGCTTTGTATGATTAGTTTTTTATCTCTGTAACTTCCTCCAGTGTTACATTACTCCAAGAACTCCACATCCTTCCTGCACTGGCTACTTGCTCTTCCCCAATTTTAATTGTTTCAGCATTGTTCAGCTGCCAAGGCCCTAAGCTCCGAAAATCCTACCCCACCACCCCCACCCGGCAAAACTCTCAAACTGTCAACCTCTCTGCCCTCCTTTAAGATGCTCCTTAAAACCATCTTTTGAATCAGCTGTCCTAAAATCTCCATGTCAGTGTCAACATTTATTTGATAATTGCTCCCATTAAACACCTTAGGACATTTTATTGCATCAAAGGCACAATATAAATACAAAATTATTGTTGGTTTGCTGTATTTATTCAGTTTGTGTTTACAGCCATGGACTCAAACTATTGACTGATAATATCAAGTTCCCAATGTGTGTGCATTTTGTAATTCTTCCAGTCACTGAGGGTGGGTGAAAGTGTAAACAATGGGCAATATCAATTAGTCACCCATTATATACTCTGCATGATTAAGGGGTGTTCTAGTTGAGATGTCAAGACGATTAAAGGATTTGACAGAGTGAAGAAAGAGAAACTATTTCCTCTGGTGCGGGATGCCAAACAAGAAGGCATAACCTTAAAATTAGAGCTAGGCCATTCAGGGTGATGTCAGGAATCAGTTTGAACAAAGAGTCTAGAATGAAACACATACTGTTTCCATTACAGAGGCATAAAATTTAGGCAATGCAACAGGATCGTCCTAGTTATGTTTCTAGAAATAACAAAGAAAATGCTGGAAACACTCAGCAATTGTGGAGAGAGAATTGTGAAATTAACATTCCAGGTCAATGGCCAGAACCTGCTTTTTGATGCGGTTGGTCACTTGCAATGTATGCTGACAAACATTGTTAGAATACAAACCCAATAGCTTTCAAGCACCAACAATCACCTCTTGACTCCCAAGCCTTTCCCCAACCTATGAGGCACAAGTCAGAAATGTAATGGAATACTCTCCATTTGTTTGGATGAATGCAGCTGCAACAGCATTCAAGTTGCTCGACACTATCCAAGACAAAACAGCACCCCATCCACCCCTTAAACATTCACTTCCCTCCAACTTTGACCCACAATGGCTGCAATGCGTATCATCTATGAGGTGGATTGAAACAACTTTCCAGCCTCCTTTGGCAGTACCTCCCAAACCTGTGACTTCTACCACCTAGAAGTGCAAGGGCAGCTGGTGCATAGGGACACCAGCATCTCGAAGGTCCCCTCCAAGACACACATCGTCCTGACTTGGACAAATCCTGGAACTTCCCAACAGCAGTGTGGAAGCAGCTTCAACATACAAACAGCAATGGTTCAACAAGAAGAACCACCACCAACTTTTCAAGGTCAACTAGGGGTTAGGCAACAAATGCCAGCTTTAATAGAGAGGGGCACACCCTTAAAAAGCTTTTGAAAGAAAATCAGTCCATGATACTAATTTTGACTTTCAGCTCCTTGTTGGAGATGTTGTACTTGATTCTCAGATATTCTGAATTGATATTCATCCAATACCTCATGCATTAACCATCCTTATATCTTCTCAACTGCTAATGGGCCATCTCATACTTGTGTATATAAGGCCACTGGGGACTAAGATGAGACTGTCCAAACTCACCCCACATCGGAGATTTTACAGCTGTCTTCCAGATCTCAGAGGTGGAAAAACAAAATTTGGGAACAAAGTGCCACTCAGTCCCTGAAGCCAACATGTAATGATCTGAAACCATGATGGTCAGATCTTTACTAAGTCCTTTTCACTTTCAGTGAAAGCCCAACAGGAGCACAACACAACAATGCATTGTTGAACTGTGTATAGTTAGAAAAGAATGTCCTCAACACAAGACAAGTGTTGCCATATTAGGCACAGTTCCATTTTTTTTTTATTGAATGCCATTGTTAGTGGTTTTGTCGATAAAAAGATTAGAAAGGCAGAGGTTATGTGTAAATGTCCTGCTGAATGTAATGAACAACCAGTAATTTATGACTTTGTTTACAACATAGCTGTGAGAAACTGGAAACTCTCAGGTCAAGGAGTGGCCACCTTTGCCAGAGCCTATTTGTGTTGGTGAAACAAGGCCTATTGTGAGGTTTTGAGCTAAATTTCCCCCCATTTCCTCCTCAATGAGGGCTGATTCTTTCTGAGCTCTCAGCTGCCACTCAAACTTTGTTCAAATGTGAACATTCATGGACTAGGTTCACATCCATTTGTTATTAATGGGCAAAAAAAACAAGCATTAGGTGGTGAATGTTAGCAGATTATCTGACTATCATGGGTGTCACTGCCCAGCTCAATATGTATTCTCTTGCACATAGAAGGTTAAGGGGTGATTTACCTGAGGTGTTTAAGATGATTAAAGGATGTGATAGGTAGACAGAATGAAAGTGTTTCCTCAGGTGGAGGAGCCCAAAACAAGGGATATAATCTTAACATTAGATCTAGGCCATTCAGGGATGATGTCAGGAAGCACTTCTTCACACAAAGAATGGAAACCGGGAACTCTCTTCCCCCAGAAATCTATTGAGGCTGAGGGTCAATTGAAATATGGAATCTTAGATTGATAGATTTTTGTTAAGTAAGGGTATTAGAGTTGTACAACCAAAGTGATAAATGGAGTTAAGATTAATGGATCAGACCTGATCTAAATGAATAGCAGAAGAGTACTGAGGGGCTGAATGGTTTCCTCCTGTTCTTATGTTCATATTAATGTGATTGCAGCATGGATAGCCACGCAGGTCTGCAGTCGAGCTCTACAACCATGTTAAAACACACGACAGATGTCTATCAGCATGCAAGTAATGGCCATCTTCAACAATGAAGGGGAACAGATGACAATGATATTGATATGGTCAATACTTTAAGCAGGAGCAGAAGAGAGGAGGAAACAACATAAAGGCTGAACTTTCAAACACAAACCAGTAATCTCTGAAATTTCTTAGCTCATGTAGAGTTGTCATTCTTCCCAACTACCCTAGTGGGCATGAAGAGTAAATGGCACAACACACAGCTCATAATTTTTAACATTTCAGGCAGTATCTTATCCCCCCCGCCCCAACTAATATATAGAACCAGACAGTTAAATCTTAACTATTTACATTTTTTTTATTTTATGGTATTCCGTGTCTCGTATTTTAGAACCAACCAAGGATTTATGTTCCTGATTGACCATGTGGCAGGGCCAATTGCAGTGTTCTTTTCTAGCACTGCTGAAGGTGTAAATCCCTGGATGATGCTATAATGTATTTATAGCGCATCCAATGAGCATTGTGTCATAAAATTCTAAAATATATCCAATTTTCTCCCTGATCTACATCACGTCTGCGCCTGGTTGTCTGTTTTCTGTCAGAGCCAGACCAACGGAGTCATTTATGCAAGAGTCTTTTCGTGTTCTGCCCAGGCGACCCTGGAAGCTCATCCTGTTTCCCAGGTCCCTGCTGTGCTGAAATCAAAGCTTATTTTACTGTCTCCTGCTCTAATTTTCCCAGGGCTGTCAAATTTCCTCTTATAATCCGGCCACAAGAGCAACATCCTACAACTGTATATTGTGCTTCATTGTGGGTGTGGATGTGCGCAAACATATGCATGGGGGGCTGGAAGACGGATGGAGGGAATGATTCACAGAGTTATAAATTCAAATCCTAACCTATAGAACCATACTAGACAACAACACAGAATGAGGCCATTTGATCCACTGGGGATGAAACTGGTCTTTTCCATTAGCACAGAACAAAATGAATGGATCAGAAGCTTCAATTGGAGGGCACATTTACTCCAACGAGCTGTGCCTTTCTGATTCCTCTCCAACTGACCATCACACTAATTCCCTCAACACAATCCCTGTCTGAAAACATTTAGTTACCCCTGAACCTAGTTACACCAGCCATTTACATGGTCTGGGAACTTTGTTCAGTTGTCTATTATCTCTGTAACCTCTTCCTGCTCATAACCCTCCTCCAATTCTGGTCTTTTGTGCATGACTGTGCCTCCAGCTGCCTGGGACCTATGCTCCTGAATACCCTCCCTGAATCTTTCCACCTCTCTGTCTCCTTCCTTAAAATGCTCCTTAAAGCCTATCTATTGACCAAACATTTGGTCACCTTTCCTAATTTTTGTAGGTGTTTCGGTCTCAAACTTTGTTTGATAATCATTCTTGTGGAGGTCTTGTGGTACTGGTGGTGGTGCCCCTGCCTCTGAGCTAGAAGCTTTGGGTTCTGGACTTGATAGCCAAGGAGGGCACATTCATAACATGGCCAAACAGGTTGAGAACCAACTGCAAATCCTTCCAACATATGCCAATGACAGGCAATAAGAAAGGAGAGATTCCTGGTCAGCCATGTGATAGAAAGAAATTGGAGCCTCTACCATCACTATTCTTAGCTCCAGACTGCAACATGCATGTAAAAGTGTATATTGCACAGCAACTCAGACTCCGAGGGGGTGGGGGCGGGGGCGGTTGGCTCAGTTGGCTGGATCAGATTGGATCAACGAAGTTCGATCCCTGTCCCAGCTGGGGTGGATTCTGACCTACCTCCTTGACCTACCCATGGTGGAGATTGCAGCACTGTGGCTTGGACCTGCCTTCGGGCAGAGAACTCAAGAAGATGAATCATTCCTGTGAATCACCTTGGGATGTTTTACTATGATAACGATGCTATTTAAATTCAAGTATTTGTTGTGAAAGGTAAGTTTCATAATCCCACTATGTGCCAATGGACAAGATTTAATAATTAAGGTGTCATCCTTAGATAGATAGCACTCTTGCCTCTGAGTCAGACGGCTGTGCATTCAAGTCCCACGTAAACCAGGTCAACATTGGAGTAGTGAGGGAGTGCAGCACTGTCAGAGGGGCTACCTTTCAGATCAGATGTTAAGCAGAGGCCCTCAAGTGAATGTAATTCTTTCTATGGCACTATTTCAAAGAGGAGCAAGGTAGTTCTCCCCAGTAGCTTGGTCAATATTTATCTCTCAAACAACATTACGATAAAAAAAAGAGATTTTCTGGTCATTTATTACATTGCTGTTTGTAGGACCTTGCTGTGCGCAAATTGGCTGTTGCATTTCCTTACATTACAACAGTGGCTGCACTTAAAAATACCTCATTGGCTGTGAAGCATTTGGGATATACCGAGGTTGTTAAAGGCACAAGTCTTTTAATGTTTTCCAGGATTCATACAATAGTGAGCAGATTACTCTTTCAGGGAGAATGAGAAATGATCTCAGACTGCTCTTCCTTTTCTATGTAAATAAAGTCTGCTGTTGCGAGTCTTCAGCTCTCATAACATCCAGTGTATGCTGCTTTAACCCACATATATCTTTCTTAAAATAACATTGTGAATTGCACCAACATGTACCCTGGTGCTGGAGCTTAATAGGTTAACGAAGCACATAATGAAAAGTATTGACTGACTTTCTCCGAGTGCTTCAAGCCTGCCCTTAAATTCAGACACAGCAAAAGCTATTACCTCATCTGTTTCACTGAGACAGATGACCATCTGACTTAAAAGAATGGGCCCATTACTCAAGGCAACTAATGGCATTTCTTTGGTGCAAACTGAAATGCGTCATTTTAAATCCGACCTCAGCAAAGCCTTCATACCTGACTCAGCAAATCAATCCCCTACCTAAATGACTGAGTTACTCTGTTTGGCTGAGGAGTATTGAAGCCAATTGCTGGGTAATTTAAAGCAAAATGAATTCTCTCTTCAATAGAATAATTCAAATTGTCTTCCTCTAGTCATTGAACTGATGCAGTCCCAACCCTCACAATTGTCTGATAAGGACTACCCTTGCATTTCCGGTCACAAACTGGTTTCCAAAAAGAAACAAAACAATACATTTTACTAATGTCCTGTGCTGTTTATTTAGTTGTCAAGCAATGGTGAGTGAGTTACATGTTGGAGATTTCATAGGCCAGAAATATTAAACAGATCACAATGCCAAGAGATTTTCATTTCACATTCAATTAAAAAAAGATGTATATTGTAATAAGGATGCGGAGTTACCAGAAGTTTACTCGAGCAAGATGTGTGAGGCCACCTCTGGGGAGACAGCCTTATAATACATAGTGTTTACAGCACAGAACGACATTCGGCCCAACTTGTCCCTGCCAGTGTTCATGCTCTATACAAGCCTCTTCCCACTCTATCAACATTTTATTCCTTTCTCCCTCATGCACTTAGTCAGCTTTCCTTTAAATGTAACTATCCTATTCCCTTCAACTATTCCAAATTTTAGCAAGCTCACACTCGCACCACTCTCTGCGTAAAGACATTTCTCCTGAATTATCTATAGAATTTATTAGGCACTGTCTTATATTTACAACTGCTAGAAATGTATCCTTAGACTTCTTACCAAACTGTAGTCTGGTGCAATGCAGCATTTTTAAAAGTTGTCTGATGGTCCAACAATGGCCATCTTATACTTCACATAGAATTGAGTTAATTTGATATTCAGATGCACATTTTGACTGGCTTTCCAGATTCAAACATATTGCTTCCATCTCCTTATTTTGCTTGTGGTTACCCTTGGGTTCTTTTGTGGAGTTAAGGCCAATATCAGATCAGCCATGATCCTATTGAATGATCGAACAGGCTTGATGGGTCATTTGGCCTACTCCTGCTCCTATTTTTTATGTCCTATCTCTTCCCTTTTCATGTCAACCAGTTATGGTGCCTTTCATCTCTGTCCCCCTCAGGTACTTTGCCTCTCTGATCTCCAACCCTGTTCCCCCATTGCACCTCAGCTTTCTACTCTGCTGTCGCTGTTCCAAGCTTGAATCTCCCTTGAATAAGACAATGGGCAGAATTTTGCCGTTGGCGAGCAGGGGGCAGGGCCCGCTCGCCGACACATAAAATGATGCAGGATGACGTTGGGTGGAACCCCCGATGCCATCCCGTCCCATTTAAATTTTCAGGAAGGCGGAGGCGCAGCAAAATCAGCTGCGAGCTTGCTGACATGTCAATGGCCAATTGAGGCCATTGACAGGATTATTTAACCATTTAAAGGACCTGCCCATCCAACCTTAAGGTTGGCAGGCAGGCCAGGAGCCCCAGCAGCAAATGGAGAAAACATGAAACCTCATCCAGCGGCGGGATGAGGTTTCATGCAGGATTTTAAAAACAGTAAATTATGAACATGTCTCAACTCATGTGACATTGTCACATGAGGGGGACATGTAAGGGATTTTTTTTCTTTTATTTTTAATATTTTTCAAAGTCCAGGCGATCTCCCTGGGGCTGCACTTAGCCTCAGGGAGATGTGCGCTCTTTCGTGTGCATGCGCAAAAGAGCGCACTCTTGCTTTTAGGGGACCCCCACTGCCCGCACAGGGAGGGCAGAATGCTACCTGCCGGATGTCACGCTGGGCGGGCCTTAATTGGCCCACCCACGTAAAATGGCGGCGTGGCCCACTTCGCTGGTGGGGATCAGCTCCGCACCCGCCGGAAATTGGGTCGGGCCCACCGCCTGACAGGCAGAAAATTCTGCCCAATGTCTACCCTCTGTGCCTCTCTCAGCATTCTCCGAAGGGCCTATTGAGGCACCTGTCAATGTTTCTTTACAAGCCACAACTCCAACTGCCCTATTCCCCTCTTTGAGTGACTTTCTTGCCCAACTATGTCCACTGAAGGCTAACTTCACCAACCACTTTTCCCATCTTACTCTCCTCTGCCAGTGGACCAATCATCATCTCTCTCCTCATTTCCTGCCAGATCTCCCACCAGAGATGGCTTTGCAGGTTGGGGAGTGATGCCAAGTAAGTGTCACAATGAAAAGCTTCTTTGTAAATTTATGTGTTGATATTGTAAATGATAGTGGGAAAAGTTTACAACAACTGTACGCAGATACCTGACTACAGTCCCATTCCCCCACCCCTCCGACTACCCTCTCCACCCCACCACTACCTTCCCACCCCTGACTAACCTCCCACCCCCCAAATACTCTCCCATCCCCATCTACCCTCCTAGCCCCCTGATTACCCACACCCCCAACTACTCTCCCAACCACCCGACTACCCCCAACTACACTGTCTGCTCCTCTACCTCCCCCGACTACCCACTCAACCTCCCTCCCCAACCTCCACCCCATCCTAACCACTTACCTTACATATTAAATGACTGGGTCATTTAAAATTACCTGTTTTGCAGCAGCTAGTGCCGTAAAAAGAGGGTGTGGCTGCACATCCCCTAATGATTATGCATTACAGAGAAGGCCTCGGGAACCCTCTACACTGCACTTTTCTCTTCAGGCCTGAGTTGGAAGGTCTGGCGAGAAATGTGCAGTTCCCGACTAAAGTAGGTAAAAAGGAGTGGAGTGGCAATTCAACTATGATTGCCGGTCCTCAGAAATTCTTGCCCCATTTCTCCAGCAAAATGCAGTGAATAGTGGATGGTTACATAATATAAATGAAATGTGTGAAATCAGTCCCAGTCACTTTCACAGTGTGATCCCCAGTCATGATTAATGAGGAAATTACCCAATCATCTCCATTCCAGTCAGGAATAGTGGCATTTCCATATGCAGCTTTATAAAGTGCCTTTCACAGCCTCAGGACATACCAATGCACTTTGCAGCCAATTAAGTATGTTGAAGTGTAGTGCCTGTTGTGAACGTAGGATGTTAATTCTCTCAATTATTGTGATTGTGCTATCTATATTTTTCAGAGAAGCTCGTGTGTGCTCATATTAGACACAGGAAAATTTTTCCAGGAGCATTGCAATGGCAAACTTGTCCTGAGGTGAGAGATACAAGATACTTCCTGTCTAAATGCTAGCTGAATGAATCCACCTTAATATCATAGAACCATACAGCACAGAAAGAGGTCATTTGGCCCATCATGCTGTGCTGGCTTTTTGAAAGGGCTATTTAATTAGTCCCGCTCCCCTGCTCTTTCCCCATAGTCCTGCAATGTTTTTCCCCTTCAAGTATTTATCCAATTCCCCTTTGAAAGGTACTATTGAATCTGTTTCCACCGTCCTTTCAGGCAGTGCATTCCAGATTACAATAACTCTCAGTGTAAAAAAAATCTCATCTCCACTTCTGGTTCTTTTGCCAATTAATATGGTGCTGGTGCTCTTCAATTTTATTGAGATGACCCGGAGTCACAGGGAGAAAGTAGGTGGCTTGTGACAAATTAATTTGGCAATTAGAATGACTTTCCAACATTTGAAGCTATAATTATCTTTACTGGTCTCAACTCATGCTTGATAGAAGCTGATAGGAATGGCATTGACCTGAGGGACAAGTTCTAGACTGCATCTTGGTTTCTTATAATCTGTGACATCCTGTAGGAACATTTGGGCTAGGCAAACTATACAATCTTCTTTGTTTCTTGCTTTTTAAAATTATTTCTGAAAAATCTAAAAGAAAGGTTGAGGTTCATAGTAGGATATAATAAGATTATAAATGAACATAGGATGAGATTACATTGAAGTTTGCTTCTTGGATCCCAGCATTTTGGGCTTAAAATCTTTTAGATAACAGATGGAAATAAACACTTCGGATGGTATAGGATTTTTCAGTATTGAGGCCCTGGGAAGGAACGAGCAAGGAGAGATGTAACATGAGTTCAAAACAACAAGCAAGATAGCAAATCTGTCCGTTGATTTTCTACTTTCATATCTCCCAGACATTTTTTCATCTCAAAAGGGGTGATGCCAGGAGGAGCCTGATGGACTGCAGCAGTTCAAGGCGGCGGCTCACACCACCACTTTCTCAAGGGCAATTGGGGATGGGGAACAAATACTGGCTTTACCAGTGATGCTCACATTCCATGAAATAATAAAATAAAACTTCACACAAAGCATGGTGAAATCTGCAAAAGGCTATTGAATTAAAAAATTCAAAACTAAGATTGATAGATTTTTGTTCTACCAGATTATTAAGGGTTGAGGAAACAAGGCAGATGTGGATGGAGCTAAGATACAGATCAGTCATGATCTAATTAAATGGTGGAACAAGCTTGAGGGGCTGAATGGTCTCCTCTTAAATTCCAAAAGCAAAAAAAGAAATTCAAAATGCAGATGGAATTGGAATTTCATTAGTCTGTTTTTAATTGAAAATTAAAATTGGTTCAGCATAGATTTTTTATTGTATGCGGTTCAACATTTAACAGACCCGAGAACACAAGGACAAGACTTGATATTGGGTGGGCCTGGAATGATTGCTCCAATATTGCTGATGAATACATCTCTGGTACTCAGAAACAATTTATAGTTCATAGCAATGTAGCTAACTAGGAAAATAGCCAGCAAGCTTACCTCTAGGGCTAGGGGAGAATTGAGTACATTGTATTATAACTTGCATAATCAAAATCAGAAAGGTTTTGAACACAATCTACTGTCTCTAAACCACATCCCTTATGCTCTTGCTGGCAAGGCTATGGTACCACCTACAACAAAGGCACATTGGAATAAAGTTATTCCATCTGCAAAGGTTTATTGGTATTTGTGGTCAAGAACTGTTACAAGCTCGCAGTTAGACAGTAGTCTGGGCATAGGGTGATTTCACTGCTAATATTACAACCAACAATGCACAAACATGATTAAATCCAGTTGCACCAAGAAAATATTTGCCAAATTCTTGTTGGCAAGCACTTCATGTTCTGATTTCTTACATTAGAACAGTGCAGGCCACATTTCAAAAGTACTTCATTAGCTGTAAAACACTTTGTGATGTCCTGAGGTCATGAAAAGCACTGTAGAAATGCAAATTCTTTCTTTTTTTCTTTGTCTTGGATTAAGAGAATGTTGCAAGACTCAAACAGGCTATTCAGCCCTTCAGCTTTGTGCCTTTATTTTCCTTCACAAGTCAGGTAATCTAATCTAACTCTAATGATTGCTCCTATTTTATTTTTAAAAAATCTCTTTATGAAACAATTATCTAATTCACTTTTAAAAAGATTTTATGAACTCTCTATTTCTTTTTTCTCTCCTGCAGTCGTGACTTATGGAAGCTGTCGTTCAGCCCTGGTACCTGGTCTAATTAGCTATTCCTCACATGTCCTTAGACAGTAACAGCAGCACCTTATATTTATACAGTGCCTTTAATATGGGAAAACATTCCAAGATGTTTCACAACAGAACCATCAAAAAGAATCCGGCATCAAGCCACACAAGGAGATATTAGGAATGTGAGCAAAAGATTGGTGAAAGGGATAGGTTTTAAGGAGCATCTTAAAGGAGAGAAAGGTAAAAAGGCAGAGAGGTAAGGAGCGAATTCCAGAGCATAGAGTCCATGGCAGCTAATGGTGGGACAAAGGAAACCAGGAATGCGCAAAAAGCTAGAATTTAAGGAGTACAGAGATCTCGGAGAGTAGTAACACTGCAGGAAATACAGAGATGGGAGCTGGGGGCTGGGGGTCAGTGCCTAGGTTATGGAACAATTTGAAAACAAGGATGAGAATTTGTTAGATGCATGAGAAAAAATGTCAGCAGGCTATTGAACTGTGGGAAGAAACATCACAGTCAAGCTGCATCCTGTCTGTTTGTGATGTCGATTCATGTGCTCTTTCAGGAATCAGCAATAGGAATCTTAGTAAACCAACTGTGATATTCCAGTCAAGAAAATGTAACTACGCAGGGGCCAGTAGTCAAACCTGGAATTTTCCTAGTCTCAATGGCTGAGTTCCACACCAGACTAGGTGTTTACCATCCAAATCATGTGGACAAGCTAATGTACTATGGTTTGCTTATTCATACTGCAGGAGAAGAACTTGCACACAGAAAACTCACTGCAAAACTACAAATTCTACAAAGAAATGTTATGGTTCTACTTTGGGGAATTTCTATGATCGGTGGAGCAAAGATAAACTATTTTTAATCTGATTGCTTCCTCATGTCCTGGCCAAATATTACTTCCTCAACCAACATCAATATAAAACAAATAATCTGATCATATATTTATTTGCTGTTTGTGGGAGCTTGCCGTGTGTAAATTGACTGCCACATTTCCTATATTACAACAGTGACTTGAACATTTTTTTTAACTGGCTGTAAAAGATCTTTGAGGACATCCTGATATTACAAAAGGCACTATATAAATTTATTTTTAGTGTCTTCAGGAGAGGAAGGGAGTAAAGGGCGGGTGGGGGAGACAAAGGAATAACATCTGAAATGTCCAAACACAAGGCAGACCCAACTGCTGACACTAGTAGAACTGAAAGTTTGTCCATGGCACAAAGTGGCTTTCCAGCTCACAATGAAATTTCCTTTATTCAAAGATAATAGTATATACTATCCCAGCTGCTGCTCAATGGGTAGTCTCTCATTTCTGAGTCAGAAGGTTGTGGGTTCAAGTCTAACTCTTCCAATTCTGATCTCTTGCTTGTCCCTGATTTTAATCATGCCACCCTTCACACCAATGCTTTCAGTGCCTAGGCCTTAAGCTCTGGAATTCCCTCCCTACAGCCCCCTGACTCATTAGCTCTCTCCCTCCTCCTTTAAGATGCTCTTTAACAACTACCTCTTTGACCAAGCTTTTGGTCACCTGTCCAAATATCCTTCTGTGGCTGTCAAGAAGATTATAATAATGTTATTGGAAATTATTTTTTGAAATACAGTTCTAGTGGGGTCTGTGTCTATATGTGTGTGTCTGTATGTGTCTTAGTTGGATTAAAGCCAGCTAGTCTGGATGCTTTGATGTTTAGTAGTTTTGGTATGATAATTATCCTAAGGATAAGGAGGGTACAAGGTAAAATGTAAATTTACATTTGTTAAAAGAAACCATTCAAGACTGTGGGTGAAATCTTACACCTAGCTAGAAGACGCCAAGCAATGTGTTTATTTTTTCCTTGCTTACAAATAAAATTGGTGGGATGAAAGGCTGTTATTGTTAGAAGAGGTAAAGTTAAAAGCCCAGTGATACAATAGACCATTTACATTCAAAGAGAAAGATATGTATAAAGGAGAAAGGAGATTGTGTGTAAGGTAGAGGTATTTAAAGATCAAACAAGTGTGAGAAGCCTCCAGCCTGAAAACCTCAAGTCTGTCTGCAAGGACCTAGAGCTGAAAGAACCTCATTTTAAATGCGACTGTCCAGGGTGTGCTCTGCCAGGTGTCTCTTTAAATCTATAAAATTTACTGTTGCCTTAACGGAGGTGTAACTGAGAGTCAGATTAATTAGGGTTTTTTTCTAGTTATTATAATAGTAATTTTATAGACATAAGTTTGTGTTTACAATCCTTCTTATATCAATAAATGTTTAATTTAGTTTCATAAAAAACCTCTTGAGACTCGATGGTGTTATTACTACTGAATTCAAAGCCCGCATCTCAAAACATAGAAATTGCAAAAATGGGTTATGACAGTTGTTTCAAGTTTCCCTCTGGGATTTGAACAACTTGGCTTTTACCATTGGCTGTATCATAATATGGCTGTGTCAAATTTTGAATGTGAAGCATAAGTAGCTCTGTCAGGGCAGAACACTTGCTCTTGTTTTCACCTCTGAGTCAGAAGGTTTGGGTTCAAGTCTCACTCTAGAGAGTTGAGCTGACATTCCAGGATAGTACTGAGGGAGCTCTGCATTGTTGGAGGTGCTGTATTTCTGATCAGAGCATAAACCAAGTGAAAGGCATAATATAAATTCAAGTCTTTCATTTTTGTTAACTTTAACAGCAAAATTAAATCCCTGTCACTTACAAACATAAGGAATGTGTGCAGAAGTAGGCAATTGGGCCCCTCGAGTCTGGTCCGCCATTCAGTAAGACCATGGCTGATCTGTTGGTGTTTCAAATTCCACATTACCATATATCCCCGATAACGTTTGATTCACTTGCCTAACAAGAAGCTTTCTACCTTTGCACTAAAATATTCAATGTCCCTGCCTCCACCACCTTCTGAGGCAGAGAGTTCCAAAGTCGCACAACCCTCCGAGGTGAAAAGATTCTCCTCATCTCTGTCTCAAAAGGGTGACTCCTAATTTTAAAACCATGCCCCCAAAAGAGGAAACACCCTTTCCATGTCCACTTTGTCAATACCATTCAGGAGCTTATACACTTCAATCAAGTCACCCCTCGCTCTTCTAAACTCCAGTGGAAACAAGGCCAGTCTGTCTAACCTTTCCTCATAAGTCAACCCGCTCTTTCCAGGTATCAATCTAGTAAACCTCCTCTGAACCGCCTCTAATGCATTTAAATCCCTCTTAAATAAGAAGACCGTATACTTCACACAGTATTTGAGATGTGGTCTCACCAATGCCCTGTATAACTGAAGCATAATATCCTTACTTTTATGTTCAATTCTCTTGTAATAAAGTATAGCATTCCATTATCCTTCTTAATTACTTGCTGTACCTGCATACTAACATTTTGTGACTCATGCATGAGAACATTCAGAATCCTCTGCACCTCAGAATTCTTCAGTCATTCTCCGTTTAAGTAATAGTCTTTTTTTTATTTTTCCTGCCAAAGTGAACAAGTCCGCATTTTCCCACATTATACACTGTCTGCCAGATTTTTGCCCACTCTCTCAGCCTATCAATATCCATCTGCAATCTCCTTATGTCCTATTCACAACCTACTTTCCTACTTATCTTTGCGTCATCTGCAAATTTAGCTATCATGCTTTTGCCCCCCTCATCTAAATCAATGATATAAATTGTAAAAAGTTGAGGCCCCAGCACAGACCCCTGTGGAAGTCCACTTGTCACATCCTGCCAATCAGAAAAAGACCCATTTATGCATACTCTCTGTTTTCTGTCAGCCAGCTGATGTTCTATCCATGATAATATGTTACCCTGTACACCCTGAGTTTTTATTTTCCACAATAACCTTTGATGTGGCATCTTATCAAATGCCTTCTGGAAATCTAAGTTCAGTACATCTACAGGCTCCCCTTCATCCACAGCGCATCTTACTCCTTCAAAGAACTTCAATAATTTGGTTAAACATGATTTCCCTTGCACAAAACCATACAGACTCTTCCCGACTAACTTGAGGTTTTCTAAGGGCCCATCTATAACCTCCTTAATGATCGATTCTAACACCTTCCCCACAACAGACGTCAAGCCTACAATATATTGGCTACTACCGCCAAAATGAATTTTCCAGTTTATATGTAGATTAAAATCACCCATGATTTTGCTTTCCCTTTATCACAAGCACCCAATATCTCTTCTTGTATACTTTGTCCTACATTGTGGATACTGTTAGGGGGCCTGTAGACCGTTCCCACTAGTGACTTCTTTCCCCTACTATTCCTCATCTCCACCCAACTAATTCTACATCTGATCTCCTGAACCAAGTTTCATCTCTAACTATTGCACAAATGCCATCCTTGATTAACAGTGCTACCTCTCCACCTTTATCTAGCTTTCTATTCTTCTTGAATGTCATATACCTCTCAATATTCAGGGCCCAATCATTGTCAAATTGCAGCCATGTCTCTGTAACGGCTATCAGGACATATTTATTTACTTCAATGTGCGCTATCCATTCTTTTACTTTGCTATGAATGCTATGTGCATTCAGATGCTGAGCCTTTAGTTTTGTCTTTTTCTTATCTTGTAATATCTAGTCTTGACTGTTGGTGTATTCTTAAGTTTTTCACTCTGCCCCTTCCTGCCATTCTCTGACCCTGATTTCCCATATTACTATTTTGCTCTCCTGCCTTGACACTACTCCTTGATTTGTTGCATCTACCTAAGCTTAATCCTTCACTCCCCTTGTTTAGTTTAAAGCCCTCTATACTTCCCTAGTTATACAGCTTGCTAGAACACTGGTCCCAGCATGGCTCAGGTGTAGACCGTCCCAATGGTACATCCTCCACTTTCCCCAGTACTGATGCCAGTGCCCACAATCCAGAACCCACTTCTCCCACACTAGTCTTTAAGCCACGTATTCATTTCCCTAATCTATTTGCCATATGCCAATTTGTACATGGCTCAGGTAATAACCCAGAGATTATTATCTTTGAGGTTCTGCTTCTAAATTTGATGCCTAGCTCTTCATACTGACTATGCAGAACCTCTTTCCTTGAGTTGCCTATGTCATTGATACTTACATGTGCCATGACAACTGGATTTTCACCCTCCCACTGTAAGTTCCTCCCCAGTCCTGAGCAAAGGTCCCAAACACTCACACTGGGCAGACAACACAGCCTTCGGGACTCTTGCTCTTTGCTGCAGAGAACAGTGTCAATCCCCCTCACTATACTGTCCCCTACTACTACATTCCTCTTTGCTTCCTCCACTTGAACAGCTTCCTGTACCATAGTACTAGTCTGCTCATCCACCCTGCAGGCCTTGCTTTCCTCCACACCGGTAGCAAGCACCTTGCACCTTGCTACTCCACAGCTGTCTGTTCGGTCCCTATACCTACTTCACTCATGGTCACATCCTTCTGTCCCTTAGATATGCTGTTTTAATTCAGAACTAGATCCTGTCAGGTTCTGGAGTGTTTTAGGTGTGACATAATAAAGATTTTAAAATATTTATTTTAGTGATCCAAATAATCTTTAACAGTTCTAATGCACTTTCTGAAACTTATATCTATCTACACTACTCTATTGGGAGATCCCATTCCTCCTCCACCCTGCTCAAGGAATATAAGTTTAATTATTTAAAAGTACACAGATTTTTGGGTGGCTTAGAGTTTTACCATACATCAGGGAAGTGCATTCACCAGTGGTTAGAATGTCTATATATTTTATCCCATGGAATAGTATAGAACGATCAAACTGGATCAGCGTCTTCAGTTTATCTGAAAATGAATAGAATGTTTAAAAAAAAAATTGTATGGCTATTGGCCCCTTGGACCTACGTCCAATATGGATCAATGGAATAAAAATCCGATGTCAGATGAGTTTGGAGTAGAGTTGCCAACCCTCCAGGATTATCTTGGAGTCTCAAGAAATTAAAAATGAATCTCCTGGGCATTGTTGAAAGCAAAACAAAAACAGAAAAATCATACGGGGAATTAAAAAGTGTTCTTTTTTAATTTTTGGATACTTTTGTTTGTTAATAATTGGATATGGGGGATTAAGGGACTAGTGAGATTGACAATCTGAAAGAAATTAGTAAGAAAGCAGTGCTGAAGAAATTAATAGGACTAAAAGTTGATAAATCCCCTGGACCTGATGATCTACATCCCAGAGTGTCGAAAGAGGTGGCTGGAGAGATAGTGAATGCATTCGTGATCATCTTTCAAAATTCTATAGATGCTAGAATGGTGTCTGCAGATTGGAAGGTAGCAAATGTGACCCCACTATTTAAGAAAGTACGGAGAGAGAAAACAGCCTGACATTGTAGTAGGGAAATGCTAGAATCAATTCTAAAGGATGTGATAACTAGGCATTTAGAAAATAATGGTGAGGTAGGGCAAAGTCAGCATGGATTAATGAAAGGAAAATCATGTTTGGCAAACCTGTTGGAGTTTTTTGAAGATGTTACTAGCAGAATAGATAAGGGAGAAAGAACCAGTGCATGTGGTATATTTGGATTTTCAGAGGGCTTTCAATAAAGTCCCACACAGGAGGTTAGTAAGCAAAATTAGAGCTCCTGGAATTGGGGGTAATTGGCATGGATGGAGGATTGGTTCACGGACAGAAAACTTGGGGTTAGGATAAAAGGATCATTCTCAGGTTGGCAGACTGTGTCAAGTGGGGTACTGCATGGATCAATGCTGGGGCCCCAGCTATTCACAATTTATATCAATGATTTAGATCGGTGGACCAAATGTAATATTTCCAAGTTTGCTGTTGACACAACACTTGCTAGGAATGAGTTGTGAGGAAGATGCAAAGAGGCCTCAAGGAGACTTAGACAGACTAAGTGAGTGGGCAAGAACATGACAGATGGAATATAATGTATAAAAATATGAAGTTATCCATTTTGATAGGAAAACAGAAATGTAGAGTATTCTTAAATGGGGAGACATCAGGAAATGTTGATGTCCAAAGAGACTGGGTGTTCTTGTTCATAAATCACTGATAGCTAATATGGAGGTCCAACAAACAATTAGGAAGGCAAATGGTATGTTAGCTTTTATTGAAAGAGGAATTGAGAGCAGAAATAAGGAAGTAATGTTGTACTTTTATACAGTCTTGGTGCGACCACAGCTGGAGTATTGTGTGCAGTTTTGATCTCCTTACCTAAGGAAAAATATGCGGGCTATAGAGGGAGTACAACAAAGGTTCACTAGACAAATCCAGGAGATGGCATGATTGTCCTATGAGGAAAGATTGAGGAGACTGGGCCTATATTCATTGAAGTGTACAAAGTTCTTACAGGGCTCGACAGAGTAGATGAAGGAAAGATATTTCACTGGTCGGTGGGGTCTAGAACCAGGGGACACAGTCTCAGAATAAGATATAAGCCATTTAGGACTGAAATGAGGAGGAATTTCTTTAATCAGGGGGTGGTAAATCTTTGGAATTCTCTACCCCAGAGAAGCTCAGTCATTGAATATGTTCAAAGCAGAGGCTGATAGATTTCTAGTACCAAAGTTTAAGGATACAGGTATAATGCAAGAAGATGGCATTGAGGTAGAAGGTCAGCCATGATCTAGTTAATTGGTGGAGCAGGCTTGAGGGGCCGACTGGCCTACTCCCACTCCTATGTTCCCAGCAGGTTGTTTGGCTGACAGGTAAGAATCATCCATTTGGGTAAGAAAGAGCCTGTTCAGCTTCCATCTATTGTAGAGTGATAGGGCATCTCGAGGAAGGATGCGTTAGATAAACCAATCAGTAAATAGTTGGAGTGCAAAGGTACAATGTCTGTGGTGAAACCTCCGATAATATGTCCATCCAGAGATGGCAAACATAGTTTGGAACAATTTTGATTCATTTTTTAGCAATTACTGACAACAGTCCTTAATTCAGCATCCAATTTGAAATTTAATACAGAGACTGGCATGGAAGGGCCTGTTCTTCTGAGGTCAGGACCAAGATGCCATGTTGGAGAGGAGCTGAGAGCTCCAGCTTGGCATCAGTTTGTGCTACACCTAATCTGGGCATATTTGATATGGCCGAACCTGAACTTATACTATCTAGGAGGACAAAGGCAATGGGTACAATGGTACACCATCACCCTCAAGTTCCCTTTTAAACCACACAGCATCCTCACTTAGAAATATATCACCTTTCCCTCATTGTCGCTGGGCCAAAATCCTGGAATTCTTAACCTAACAAACCACCTGGGTGCACCTTCACCACCCAAATTGTAGTGGTTCAAGAAGGTGGCTCACCCACCAGCTTCTCAAGGGCAACTAGGGTTTGGCAACAAATGCCACCTACTCATGATGGCCATATCTTAAGAATGAATTAAGCAAAGAAATAGGACATGTTCCATGCCCCACTAGTGAACAGTTCTTACACAGAATTTCATAGCGCCAAAACAAGCCAACTGATCTATCCTAGTGTTTATGTTCCACACGTGTCTCCTTCCACTGTTCTTCATCGCCCCCTTTCTACTTCATTTACATATCTAGCTTCCCCTTAACTTTTTTCCATGTTAGTCATTCCAGTACAACTTGAATGAAACCCTGAAAGTCAAAAGTTTGCATGTGTGTCCATGGTTATTGATGAGAGAGAGAGGTCATATTGAGAATACTCAGGTTTGCAAATGTTAGAATACTTATTTTGTCATAAAATCATATCTCAGCATTAGGTCATCACCTTCAGGAGAGGAAGTAGAAAGTAGTAGTTAAAAACTGTCAACAATTCATTGTTTGGAAACAAGTAAAAACTACTGGCAAATAAAGAAAAAGTTTCAAAAAAATCTTTAAGGTATGATCGAACAGCCATTATAGGCTTTGTACAACACGTCTTAACTAATTGATAGGCAAAAGATTAATGGACTCAGACTTTCACTTGTCTCTCAATCATTCAACTTATATTCAATTTGGCAAGACACTACACATACATTTGTTCTTGCCGCTTTCTATTGTAAAGCCAATGTCCATTATCTCTACTTATCATCACTTTGAAGACTGACAATATTGAGCAATGGAACACTTTCCATTCTGAATCCGGTGATGGTATTGAGTGCTCCCAGCTTGTATAAGAGACAACTCTATTGAAGCAATACGCTTTTCATAAACTTCCAAGAGCTCAATGGGGAACTCGCTGTCTGGTTTCATAGGGAGCCACGTAGACAAGAAGGTTCAGAGGTTGAGCACACCGTCCTTTCCCCCGTTTGTCCACGCCCATTCCCGTCACACCTCACCCCCCAGCACTGTCCACAAAGCTTTCATGAGGAAATGGGACACACAGACCCCAAATTCAAGTATTTAATAAATCTGGCATAAAAAGCTAGCATCATTAACGGTGACCACAAAACTACCAGTAAAACTCATCTGGTTTACTAAAGCTCTTTGGGGAAGGAAATCTGCCATCTTTGCTGGCACTGACTTATGTATGATCCAAAACAACATGGTTGACTCTTAACTGCCCCTGAAATGGCCTAGCAAACCACTTAAATGTATTTGACAAAATGGCTAGCACCACCTTCTCAACGACAATTAGAGATGGACAATAAATGCTGACCTTGCCAAGGACACCCACATCCTGTGAATGAATTAAAAAAATACACACACACAGCTTTAAATCTTCTTACCACTTTAACAGTTGGCTTATTTTATTGCAACCTACATAAATCAGCTCTAATGGAGATCCATCCACAAAGATCAAAGCCTCATGGGTTGGCAGAGCTTAAAAATACTTTCTTCCCTCCTATTAATTTCTTTGTAAATCCACAATAACAAACAAAAGGAAATATTAGAACGCAAAGTTAGTTGAAAGCAAACAAACAGGGAAATTCTGATATCCGGATCCCTCTCTGATTCTGGAACTTCAGAGACACAGGCGAGAGGGAAATAAGCTGATGTTTATTAGGGTTTTTAAATGAGTTTTAATAGATAGTGTTGGCCACAGCAACCATACCTCCTCTCAGATCCCATTCCAGAGCAAAGACACCAATCTCAACCAAGGAGGCAGAGACTTTAATGAGGAAAGTGCTTCAGGAAATGCTGTCAATTCCACATATATTGGTAAGAGCTGCGAATTCTAAGTACAGAATCATACATCACAGAAGGAGGCCATTCAGCCCATTGTGCCTGTGCTGGCTCTTTGAAAGAGCTATCCAATTAGTCCCACTCGCCTGCTCTTTCCCCATAATCCTGCAAATCCTCTTTTCAATTCTATATTAAACTCCCTTTTAAAAGTTACTATCAAATTTGCTTCCACAGTTCTCTCAGTCAGTGCGTAACAATTAGCTGCATTTAAAAAAAACTCATCATCCTTCCCTTTAGTTCTTTTGCCCATTACCCTAAATCTCTGTTCTCTGGTTATCAACATTCCTGCTACTGGAAACTGTTTCTCTTCATTTGCTCCATCAAAACCCCCATATCATTTTGAACACTTCTATTAAATATCCCCCCATCTTCACTGCTGTAAAGCAAACAACCCCAAATCCTTGCACAAGTTCAATATTAGAAGAGAAAGATACCTGTAAAAAATAATTTGCACAGAGGGCCTCTCCTGTTTTGGTCTTTCAATTTTTGGGTATCCAAAGCCAGTGTTGGGGTTTGGGTTTGTAATGCTATCGGGTAGACAGGGTAGAGAAAGCAGCTGAATTGTGGACTAATTCCTGTACATAAAATTCAATGACAAAAAACACTGAATTGATTTGAATTTGATCGAAACTAAAATTGGCTTTTCAGTCCAACACTCTTTATTATGGAGTACATTTGAAAGCCTTGCATTTATACAGCACCTCATCATTCTCTAAAGACTTTCCACAGTTCTTTATGATCAATATATCACTGCTGAAGTGCTGTCACTTTTGCTATTGAGGCAAATGCAACAAACAAATTGCATACAGCAAGATTCCAATTTCAGAAAATGAATTACTTGATATTGTGTTTTTGGTGATTGTTTGAGGGAGGAATGTTGGCCAGGACACTGGAAGAACTCCTTGCTCTTTTTCAAACACTACTTTACAGCGGCTCACATCCAGCTGAAAGGTAGACAAGGTCTCAGCTTAATGTTTCATTCAAAAGGAATCATCTCATCATTGATTACGCTGGATTAAGCATTCAAGTCAGGATTGGGGCTTGAGCTGCTGAAAAAGTGTCGTAAACTAAGCTATACTGTCATTTTGCACAGCTGTATAAAGTCAGAGAGATGGTGGTGTACTGGTAAGGTCTAGACTAGTAATAAAGAGATCTAGACCAATGTTCTAGACACATAGGTTCAAATACCACCATGGTAACTGGTGGAATTAAAATTCACAAAATTGTTATGGTGTAGAAGGAGGCCATTCAGCCCATCGTGTCTGCATTGGCTCTCTGAGCATTTTAACAGCACCAATCCTTTTCCCCGTAACCCTGCACATTGTTTCTATTTAAATAATCATCCAATGCCCTCTTGAATGCCTTAAGTGAACCTGTCTCCAACACACTTCCAGGCAGTGCATTCTAAACCCTAACTACTCGCTGTGTGAAAAAGTTTTTTCTCACCTTGCATTTGCATCTTTTGCAAAACACTTTAAAACTATGCCCTCTGGTTCTTGATCTGGTCACAATTGGGAACAGTTTCTCCCTATCTACTCTGTCCAGGCACCTCATGATTTTGAAAACTTCTATCGAGTCTCCCCTTAGCCTTTGCCTCTTCAAGGAAAACAGTCCTAACTTCTCCAATCTTTCCTCATAACTGAAGTGTCTCTACCCTGGAACCATTCTTGTAAACCTCTTCTGCACTGTCTCCAGTGCGTTCACATCCTTCCTATGGTGTGGCGCCCAGAACTGTACATAATACTCCAACTGAAGTCTAACCAGTGTCTTATATAAGTTCATCATAACCTCCCTGCTCTCATACTCTATGCTCCTATTAATTAAGCCATTAATAATTATGCTTTAGAAACAGCTCTCTCTACCTGTCCTGCCACATTTAACGACTTATGTACTAATACACCCAAGTCCTTCTGCTCCTGCACACCCTTTAGAATAGTATACTTTATTTTATATTATCTCTCCATGTTCTTAGTACCAAAGCACATGACCTCACATTTCTTCACACTGAACTTTATCCGCCACCTATCTGCCCACTCCACCAATGTGTCAATGTCCTTTTGAAGTTCTACACTGTCCTCACAATTCTCCCAAGTTTTGTGTCGTCTGCAAACTTTGAAATTGTTACCTACACACCAAGATCTAGATTATTTATATATATCAGGGAAAAACAAGGATCCCAAAATCGACCCTTGGGAAAATCCACTACAAACCTTCTTCCAGCCCAAAAAATACCCATTAACCATTACTCTCTGTTTCCTATCCTTCGGCCAATTTTATATCCACGTCACTACTGTCCCTTTTATTCCATGACCTATAACTTTCCTCACAAGTCTGATTTGTGGCACTGTATCGAACACCTTTTGGAAGTCCATATGCACCAGATCAATGGCATTGCCCTCATCAACCATCTCAGTACTTCTTCAAAAAAATACAGCAAGTTAGTTAGACACAATTTTCCTTTAGCAAATCCATGCTAATTCTTCTGAATCAATCCACATTTTTCCATGTGACTATTAATTCTATGCCAAATTCAATTAGTAAATTCAACTAATTAATCTAGTCTCAACAATAATTATCATTAAACCATCATAATTGTCATAAAAATTCATCTGGTTCATGAATGCCCTCCTATGGTAATATGGTTGACTCTTAACTGCCCTCAAAAGGCAATTAAGGATGGGCAATAAATGTTAGCAATGCCCACGTTCCATGAAAGAATAAATTGAAAAAAGTCAAGCCTATTCAGAACTTGAAATATTATTATTGTCATATACGAGGAGATTCTTCTAGAGCCTTTCTTGCACTCATTGGAGTATAAGATAAAGCTAGAATTAACGTTTCGAGTCCATATGACTTCCGGGCTCTGAAGTGTCATATGGATATGAAATGTTAACTCTGTTTCTTTCTGCACAGATGCTGCCAGGCCTGACAAATTTCTCCAGCATTTTGTTTTTATTTCAGATTTCCAGCATCTGCTTTATGTAAGATAAAGCTGATTGATAGCTGATCCGTCATTCTCCTCTAGCATTGTTCATTGCCCTATATTGAAAACTTTGTTTGTGTTTTAAAATCCCTCAATGGCCTCGCACCCCCTTTTTTTTCATTCATTTGTTTGTAGGATGTGGATGTTGCTGGCAAAGCCAGCACTTATTTGCCCATCCCTAATTTCCCTTGAGAAGATGATAATGAGCCATTGCCTTGAACCACTGCAGTCAGTGTGGTGTAGATACACCCACAGTGCTGTTCAGGAGGGAGTTCCAGGGTTTTCAGCCAGCGATAGTGAAGGAACGACGATAGAGTTCCAAGACAGGATGGTTTGTGGCTTGGAGGGGTGCTTGCAGGTGGTGGTGCTCCCATGCATCTGCTGCCCTTACCCTTCTAGGTGGTAGAGGTCATGGGTCTGAAAGGTGTTGTCAAAAGAGCCAAGGGAAATTAGGGATGGGCAACAAAGTGCTGGCCTTGCCAGCGACATCAACATCCTACAAATGAATGAATGAAAAAAAAGGTGCAAGGCCATTGAGGGATTTTAAAACAAGAACAAAATTTTCAATATAGGGCAACGAACAATGCTAGAGGAGAATGACAGATCAGCTATCAATCAGTTTTATCTTACATAAGTTGCTGCAGTACATCTTGTAGGTCGTACACACTGCTACCACTGTGCATCAGTAGTAGAGGGAGTGAATGTTTAAGGTGGTTGATGTGGTGCCAGTCAAGCGGGTTGTTTTGTCCTGAATGGTGTCAAGCTTCTTAAGTGCTGTTGGAGCTACACTCATCCAGGCAAGTGGGGAGTATTCCATCATATTCCTGACTTGTGCCTTGTAGATGGTGGATAGACTTTGGGAAGTCAGGAGGTGAGGTACCCGTCATATGATTCCTAGCTTCTGACCTGCTCTTGTAGCCATAGTTTTTAAATGGCTAGTCCAGTTCAGTTTCTGGTCAATGGTAACCCCCAGGATGTTGCTAATGGGTATTCAGTAATGGTAATGCCATTGAATGGCAAAGGGAGATGATTAGATTCTCCTTTGTTGGAGATGGCCATTGCCTGGCACTTGTGTAGCACAAATGTTACTTGTCACTTATTGGCCCAAGCCTGGATATTGTCCAGGTCTTGCTCCATTTGGACATGGACTGCTTCTGTATCTGAGAACTCATAAATGGTGTTGAACATTATGCAATCATCAGCGAACATCCTCACTTCTGACCTTATGAGGAGGAAAGATCATTGACGAAGCAGCTAAAGATGGTTGGGCCTAAACACTACCCTGAGGAACTCCTGCAGCAATGTCCCAGGATTGAGATGATTGACCTCCAACAACCATAATCATTTTCCTTTGTGCCAGGTATGACTCCAATCAGCGGAGAGTTTGCACCAATTCCTATTGACTTCAATTTTGCTAGGGCTCCTTAATGCCACACTTGGTCAAATTCTGCCTTGATCTCAAGGGCAGTCACTCTCGCCATGTCTCTATTTAGTTATTTTGTCCATGTTTTGACCAAGGCTGTAATGAGGTCAGGAGCTGAGTGACCCTGTTGGAACCCAAGCTGAGCATCAGTGAGCAGGTTATTGCTAAGTAAATGCCACTTGATAGTACTATCGATGACCCCTTCCATCAATTTGCTGACGATCGAGGGTAGACGGATGGTGTGGTAATTGGCCGGGTTTGATTTGTCCTGCTTTTTGAGGACAGGACATACCTGGGCAATTTTCCACAATGTCTGTAACCTTCTTGAGGCCTATGATCCCTGAAATCTCTGTGTTTCTCCAATTCTGGCCTCTTGCCATTATCATTCCTCCACCATTGCTGCCTAGGCCCTAAGCTCTGGAACTCCTTCCTAGACCTCCTCCTCTCTCTCCTTCTTTTAAGGTGCTCCTCATAACCTACCTCCTTGATCAAGCTTTTGGACAACTGTCCAAATATCTTCTTGTGTGGCTGGGTATCCAATTTTGTTTGATGCCATCCTGAAAAAGACTTTGGGACGTTTTAATTGCATTGAAGGTATTGTATAAATGCAAATTGTCGTCAATGGATATTGCTGTGATCTGTGATCCCCTAAGTTTTCCTCTCTTATTCCTCTGCAGTGCTAATACCCACTTCAGTCACAGTGATCAAAACTGGGAACAGTACTCATGAACGATTTTAAGAGAGCAAATAAGAAGAAGCTGTTTCTATTGGAAGAGTGCCAGGAACCTGAAGACACAAATTGACAAAAAAACCTTCACAATGTTCAGCGCCATTTGAGATTCCTCAGATAAGGAGACATTTTTCACTTGGCAAATTGCTGTGATCTGGAATGGGCTGTTTCAAAGGGCAGTGGAAGCAGATTTGGCGATAACCTTCAAAAGAGAATTGGAGTTTCAAAAGGGAAAGAACAGGGGAATGGAACTAATAGGATAGCTCTTTAAAAAGCTAGCATAGATATGAAGGGCTGAATGGCTGCCTTCTTTGCTATAGGATTCTAAATTTGCATTGCTAAGAGGAAAATTTAACATGAATTTCAGAAAATTATTTACATAAAGAGTGTTCAAAACATGGCTGTGGATATTACAACTCTGAAAACATTTAAACGACACTTAAATGTTATGTTGTGAGTATCTGTAGATGGATCTGGTCAGCTGGCATTCCTCATCTTCATCGATCTGGTGATCTTGTGACTATCCACAGATACTGGACAGATACTGGATTTAGTTCATGTTGCCAAGGGGAGGAGAAAGGAGAGACCTGGCCTAATAATCAAAAGATGAGGCAAGTTAAAAAGAAAAGACAGTCAGTGAGGCATGTTGGAATTGTATAAAACACTGTTGTGAGGCCACAACTGGAGTATTGTGTGTAGTTCTGGTCACCACATTACAGGAAGGACGTAAAAGCTCTGGAGAGAGTGCAGAGGAGGTTTACAAGAATGTTGCCAGGGTTAGAAAAGTGTAGCTACAAGGAGAGATTGATAGGTTGGGGTTATTTTCCTTAGAACAAAGAAGGCTGAGAGGTGACTTGACTGAGGTGTACAAAATTATGAGGGGAATAGATAGAGTGGACAGGATAAAATTGTTTCCCTTGGTGGAGAATTCTAGAACCAGGGGACATAGATTCAAGATAAGTGGCAGAAGGTGTAGGGGGGACATGAGGAAGAACTTTTTTACGCAGAGGGTAGTGGGTGTCTGGAATTCGCTGCCCAAGTTGGCGGTAGAGGCAGAAACTCTAAACTCTTTTAAAAAGTACCTGGATCTGCACCGTAAGTGCTGTAAGCTGCAGGGCTATGGGCCGGGTGCAGGAAGGTGGGATTAGAAAGGGCACCTGGGTGTCCTCAGGCTGGCATGGATGAGATGGGCTGAATGGCCTCCTTCTGTGCTGTAACTTTTCTATGGTTCCATGGTTCTATGTGATGACTTAAAAGATAGGGAGCAGGAATGAAAACTGATAAAGGAAAAATACTCAGCTTATCGCTGTTGATGTGCTTTTTTCTGTAGGAGGCAATTCTTGGAATTAAGGACCTGGATGGATTTGGAAATCAAGAAGGGCTGATGACAATCTTCCCTTTATTTTTACAAACACACTCAAAGTCATGTCACATCCTCCATCTGCTGCTAGTTACAGGCCACCCACATAGTGTAATATTATTAGCTGGACATGGATGACTGGTGCATTCATTAGTTGCCATAGTACAGGATTTTCTGCTTGCTACTTGAATTCAAATACTAGAAGTGGCACTTAAACCCAAGCTTGGAGCAACTGACTGTTCAACTTAGCTGTTAAATTTTTTTTAAATTTTTGGCAGGGGTAAGGGAGGGAAGGGGAGGGTGCAGGAGGCATCAGAATGAAGTTATATCTATATGGGTCCTCACAGGGTATTGGCGGGGAATGCCTAAAACATTATGGCACTAAATCCAAAATTTCAAAGTGCTTGAATGTCAAGTTCATCACTCTTTTTGAGAGAAACAGATAAACTTGCAGTTGTATAGCACCTTCCATGACCTCAGGATGTCACAATGCACTTTACAACCAAAGAAGTGCCTTTTGAAACGTAGTCACTGTTGTAATATCCAAATGTAATGCAGAAAACTTCAAATTAGATGATGCCAGGCAATGGCTGCAATATAAACCGCTAGACAAGTAACATACTAGCATATGCCAGTTTCAAATAGGAGAGGGTCTTCGGTCCATCTAGCACTCCTATCCAAAGTATTGCTTTGGTGTATTTCTAATCGCTCTGAATCGATAGCTACATTTTCCCTATCTGCTAAATTCCAAATCTTGGAGGGCTTATCATACTGAAATGCAGGGCAGGGGGCTAGGTAGGGAGATGGAGGACTCACCAAGCAGCAAGTCAGATCAGACCACACATGCCTCATGTTGGGTAATTATAGTGTAGTATTGGCAAATAACTAAGAAGGGGTTGCATTCATATGTGACATCTGTGGCTCAGTGGTAGCACTCACACCTTTGAGTCAGAGGATTGCATGCTCAAGTTACACTCCAGGAAAAGGAGGAAACTATGGAAGAGCAGAGAAATATAGAGATCCAAGCACAGAACATAACTAAAAGAACTCAAAAATCGCTGAGGCAGTGCAGCACTATCAGAGGTGGCATATTTCAAAGAGAAGGAAAGTTCTCCCTGGCTGATTCCTCAGTCACCGTAATTTTAAAAAAATTAGTTGGTTATAGCCATTGCTGTTTGTGGGAGCTTGTTGTGTGTAAATTGGTTGCCACGTTTCCTATATCATACGTCAAAAAGTACTTCATTGGTTGTAAAGATGCTTTGGGACGTCCTGAGGTTTTTCTTTCCTTTCACTCCCTATCATCTGTCGAGCTGCATGTATAATAAAAAAGAGAAAGAAGTTATGGTATGAAATTGTGTTGACCTATTTTAACACAGGAGTTAAACTATTGGAAATAAAGAGGCTGAAACTTCCAGGGAAATAGAAGACAAAGGAACTTCACACAAAAGCATTCGTATGTTCACTTGAGAATATCGCACTGCATAATTTCACACCATGGGAAAATTTTCCCCCATTGCGGGGGAAGTGTGGGAGTGGGCGTGAGCAGGGGTGTGCTGCCATTTTACGTGGGCTGGCCAATTAAGGCCCGCCCAGCGTGATGTTCACCTGGAAGCGCTGAATGCTCCCTGTGCGGGCGGGGGTGGGGGGGGAATTCCCTGAGAGGTTCCCTGCGCTCTTTCGCACATGCGCGCAGAAGAGCGCAGAGATCTCCCCGAGGCATGGAGGTACCTCAGCGAGATTTGTTTCAGTGCTGAAGTTTTAAATAAAGGTTTTTGACACTTTTAAAACATGTCCCCTCATGTGACTCTATCACATGAGCTGGGACATGTCAAAGAATACATGTATAAATTTTTATTAGATTTTAAAACCCTTCATGAAACCTCATCCCACCCGTGGATGAGGTTTCATGAAAAATGCAAAGGCTGCCTGGGCTCTTTGCCTGCCCGACAACCTTAAGGTTGGACGGGCAGCTTATTAATTTGAAATAATTAGGTTTTAAGTGGCCTTAATAGGCCTTTGACAGTTTGGCAGGTGCGCAGCTGAGTCAGCTGTGTGCCCGCTGAACTGAAAATCTAAATGATGCGCGGTGACGTTGGGACGCCCGCCCGATGTCACTGTGCATCATTTTACACATTGGCAACGGGCCCCGCCCCCACCCCTGCTAGCCGACGGGAAAATTCTTCCCCATAAATCAGAAGAAAAAGCAAGCAAACAGCAAGCAAAGGAAAAACAATTAAATCAAGACTAATTTGAAAGTAAAAGGTCTTGAGCATAAAAATCAAGGCTGGCACTTCATTGCAGTACTGAGGGAGTGCTGTACTGTTGGGGGTGTGGTCTTTTGGTTGAGACGTTAAACTAAGGTTCCATCTGCCTGCTTGGCTGAATGTAAAAGCTCCCATGGCACTATTTTGAAGAAGAGCAAGGGGATTATCTCTGGTGTCCTGGGCCAATACTTATCCCTTAATCAACATCACAAAAAAACAGATTATCTGGTCATTATCACATTGCTGTTTGTGAGAGTTTGTTGTGTACGAATTAACTGTTTCCTATATTACAACAGTGACTACACTTCAAAAGTACTTCATTGGCTGTAAAGCATTTGGAAGGTCCAGTGGTCATGAAATGCACTACATAAATAGAAGTCTTCTTTCTTTAAAATGGAAACTGCTAGATTTTCAGTCAATTCACAGAGGGATTAAAGGTTTCAGTTGGGACTCTTTAGCAGAACTAACCATTTTTTGCTTTTCCTGGTACAGTTCCACTAACAATATCAACACTCCACCTCTCTGTCTCTCTATCTCTCCACCCCCCACACACACACCTTAAACCAGCTTATATTTCAACTCTTTCTTGGACTCGAACTCAAGTTCTGTCGAAGGGTCATGAGGACTCGAAACGTCAACTCTTTTCTTCTCCGCCGATGCTGCCAGACCTGCTGAGTTTTTCCAGGTAATTCTGTTTTTGTTTTGGATTTCCAGCATCCGCAGTTTTTTTGTTTTTATCAACATATCTTTCCAATTTCAAATGTTGGGGTTGACTCGCTTTTTGTGCATTATTAGCATTACTGTTTTTTGTTACAGATTTCCAGTATTCTACTCCAGTCTTCACATCATGGAGCATGTCAAATGAAATTGGTGAAGAGAATGTACCCCTTTAGATTCCCTTGTCAAAAATGATATTTTATTCTTTGTATTGAAAAGATCAAACAAATATTTTGAGTAACCTAAACATAGATAAATGTAAGACAGTGGAGATTATGAATCTTCGACCAAAGCTGTTGTATTGAAGATTGTAAAGATAATTTTGGTCTGCAGATAAGCCAACTGTGTCAAAGCAAAACCAAGCATACATTTGACTAATATTATCTGACACCTTATTAAAGTATCATAGAGACCACTACTGCATGTCAGTTGAAGGTCCTAATGGGCTGATGGGCTTTACACTTTAGGTACAGTATTGCTTGAAATGTTGAAAAAGCAGCGGCCTCCATAATCTAAAGCACATTTACAAGATCAGATATTTTGGAGCAACCAGGATTGTTTTTTGTGTCTCCTCCCAGTTAGAGGAATACAGTAAGCCATTCAGCCCATCAAGCCTGTTCCATCATTCAATTAGATCATTGCATCTTTACTCCATTTACCTGCCTTGCCATAGCCCATGTCCAACAAAAAAATTATCAATCTCTATTTTGAAACAATCAATTAACCTCCAGCCTCTACAACTTATGGCAGGGAAAAGAGTTCCATATTTCCACTACCTCTGTGTGAAGAAGTGCTTCCTAACATCATTCCTGAATGGCTTAGTTCTAATTTTTAAGTCATAGTTCCTTGCTCTATATTCCACCACCAGAAGAAATAGTTTCTTTCTATCTCCCCTATCAAATCCTTTAAGCATCTTAAACAGCTCAATTAGATCATCCCTTAATCTCCTATACTCAAGGGAATACAAGCCTACTCCATGCAACCTGTCATCTTAGTTTAACCCTTTGAGATCTGGTATCATTCTGGTGAATATACACTGCAACCCCTCAAAGGTCAATATATCCTTCATGAGGTACAGTGCCCAGAACTGGAAGCAGTACCCAAGATGGGGTCCAACCAGAGGTCTGTAAAGCTGGAACTTAACTTCCAACTCTTTGTATTGCAGACCTATTGAGATAAAGACCAGCATTTTGTTAACCTCTTTAATTATATTTTAACTTTATTTGTTCTGCCCACTAGCTTTTAATGATTTCTGTACTTGGATCCTGAGATAGCTCTATTCTTCCAGTTTCCTCCCTTCCTCTCAGATAATGAGTCCTGTTGGGTAGGACCCCATAGGCTAAACCTGGTAACTTTCCAAAATTTGCCATCTTCACATGTAAGCCCAGATATTGTGCTGATGAGGCCACTAAGCTCTATCCTGTCCTCCTCCAGCAACCACATATTCCAGTGAGAATTACTGTATAGAATATAAGAATACAAGGGATAGGAGCAGGAGTTTATCATATAACCGATCGAGCCTGTTCCGCCATTCAATAAGATCATGGCTGATCTTGTACCTCAACTCTACATTCTTACCCTTACCTTTAAATCCCTTGATTTCCTTAGTGTCTGAAACAACTATCAATCTCAGTCTTGAACATACTCAATAACTGAGTATCCACAGCCTTTGGGGTATAGAGTTCCAAAAGATTCACAACCCTCTGAGTGAAGAAATGTCTCTTCACTTGTTTCCTGTCCTGACCCTTTGTCCTGAGGCTATGACCCCCAATTCGAGACTCTCCAGCTAGGCGATAGCAAACAACGTTGGTACTCACCCCACTCCCAACTCCCATTCCCTCTCTAGGGAACCAAGACCTATTTTAGAAACCTTCTTGTCACCTTGGCCAAGATCAAAAAAATTCAGCACACACCAGGAATTAACTCTGGATCCTTCTGTTGTCTCTGGTTAAGACTTAATGTGGGAAGCAAATTATCAGGTGAATCACAGGGAATATAACCAGGGAATGTTAAATCCAATATTATTAATATTATTACACATCTAGCAATATGAATAACTGATGATCAATGTCAGGCTCAGACTCAGTCATGGATTATAGAATGATACAGCACAGAAGGCCATTTGTCCATCATGGCTGTGTTGGCTATCCAATTAGTCTTTCTCCATAATATGCATATAATTTCTTTTCAAATCCCTCTTGAAAGTTACTATTGAATCTGCTTTCACCCCCTTTCAGGCAGTGAATTCCAGATCATAACAATTCATTGCGTTAAAAAAGGCTCCTCATCTCTCCACTACTTCTTTTTCCAATCATTTAAAATCTTTGTCCTCTGTTACGCCTCCCAGCAATCAAATACTTGCCCTTTTCTGTACATCCATTACTATTTCATTTGCTTTCTTTCCCCTACTATTCACCTTTGGCACTCGGTTGGTGGAAGCGAATCCCTGATTTCTCTAACTTCGTCATTGGTGGCCATGCCTTTTCCTGCCTGGGCCCTACATTCCCTTACTAAATCTCCCCGCCTCTCCCTCTCCTCCTTTACAACGCTCCTTAAGACCTAGCTCTTTGACCAAATGTTTGGTCACCTGCCCTAATACCCCTTATGAATCAGTGTCAAATTTTGTGTGATAACAATCCTATGAAGTATTTAGCGATGTTTTATTATGTTAAAACTGCTAAAGAAATGCAATTGTTAAAAATTGATTCCATATTCCCCCTCCTCATCATCCCCTTCACCTGCTGACACCAAGGGCCCTCCGCTACTTGGTCCAGATGGTCAGTCCTACAGTGGTGAATATCAGTGAGATGTTCTACCATGTGAGGCATCACACATGAGGCCAATACTGTCTCCATTCAATGTCTTCACTTTCCAAAGGAGACAGGAGATAGCAAAACCATCTCTGTTTCTCACCTTAATGTCAACCCTGGCACTTTCTAGCACAGTTTAAAGCTGACAATTAACTCAACATAGACCTAGGGTGGAACCTGAGCCTATTTTAATTGACTAATAAGTGACGCTGAGTTCCTCAATTGTTGAAATCTACTGAAATGCAACTCTGGACTTGTGACTCAAAGTGAAACTTTGCTGAAAAAGTCCAATATCATAATTTAATCCAAACACATTTAAACCTAAGAGAACAACCCTTTGCCTTAAGGAAACACCTGAAACACAATACTCAACATTAAACCATTATTACAGAAATTCACTGCAATCTCTGCTATCACATATCATATTTTACTTTCTTAGAATTTATTTTGGAAACTGAACAGGCCCACAGTTGTGTTTATTCACTAGAATAATTTTAAAGATGAATAATTCTTTTAAAAGGGAAATACAATTTATAAGAATTTATGGCATGATTTTCTCAAACTCATAGTCCCAAAAATTCAATTTTTATATTTGTTAAAACTACTGAAACAAAAGGCTTACAGAATTTAATTTGAAAAGCGATTGTTTTATATTTCCATGTTGTTTATGGACTGGTCCATCAATCAATGGAGGGGAATTAGGAGAAAGGGGGAGTAGTTTCACCATTCCTGATAATTTAAAGTCGATTTTTGCGCAAAAACAATTTGAATTATTCAATAATTTGTATTAAGCATCATAAATAACACAGCAAAGGGGGGATTTATTGATACAAAATTAAATTATCAGATCATCTTAATTAAGAGAAACTGTTTCCACAGGAAGGAAGATCGATAACCAGAGGACAAAGATTAAAGGTAATTGGCAAAAAATCCAGAGCAGAGAAAGGAAGAATTTTTTTTTTTTTACACACAGTGACTTGTTGTGGCCTGGAATGCACTGCCTGAAAGGGCAGTGGAAGCAGATTCAATAGTAACTTTCAAAAGTGAGTTGAAAAAGGAATATTTTCAGGGCTATGGGAAGCGAGCAGTGGTGTGAGATTAAATGGATAGCTCTGCCAAAAAGCTCACGCAGGCATGATGGACAGAGTGGCCTCATTCCGCCCCATGATTGGAAGTGACTTTGAATTAAGAATGGCACGCATTTCAATAATAATAACAGCACTATGGACCTCATTTATGTTATCATGCAACTAGTTTGGATGTTCTACAACAGGGAGTAGTTAAGGCAAATAGCATAGATGCATTTAAGTAGAAGTTAGATAAGCACATGAAGAGAAAGGAACAGAAGGTTATGCTTATTTCTGTTTCCCAGGTCCATGAGAGATGCACTTGGTGTCATTATAAGTCAAAATGGAGCTTCTAAAATGTCTTCACTGATTTTTGCTCACGTCCTATGGCAGATATGTATCCACATCATATACAGAAGGTTCGAACAGATTTATATATCGGTGCATATTTTACATGCTAAAGATCAGACTTTGTAAACTAATGAAAAATCAATGCTTATTTGGCCATTATTGCATCCCAAGTTGTAAGCAAGGTGCTAGGTCTGTTAGAGTGTTGGTTCTCCAAAGCACGATGTCAAAGAATGGCAATGGTTTATGCCTGCAGTTATGTAAGAAAAGAGTCATTCAAGTCAATTTCTTCAACGGCTCATGTGCAAGGCACCCTATCATGGGCTCTACCCAACAGAGTAAGTTGGGCCTATGCTCTCTGTAGTTTAGAAGAACAAGCAACAACCTCATTGAAACTTAAGATTTTCATGTGGCTTGAGAGGTTGTTTCCCCTGGTTGGAGAGTCTAGAACTAGGGGGCATAGTTTATTCTGTTCATTATTTCTGAGACTAACTGAAGCACTCCCCCAAGCCTTTCCATCTGATTTAAGTGATAGTGATATGTTATTTCTTCTCAGTGTGTTAAGGCAAAGTTGGCTAATCTGGTACACATATTTATTTGAAAAGAGTCAGTTAAGTAATGAAAAATGCTGACTAAAAACATAACTTTATAGGTTCCAGGTTTTGGGATGAGAGTCTTTCAGCAGTAAACCTGGGATTTAACAGAGGGAAATGATTTTGCTGCTAAATGTGGATTGAACCAAGGACTGCTGGCTTGATTGATTCTGAACCACAATGTCTTCCAGGAGACAACTGCACATTACAATTAGGCCCATGACCAGGGGAAAAGGGAGGGGAAAATTACCTAAAGTTGCCACTTCTGGAGGCTACCTTTAAGCCATCCCTCCTGGTAGGATAGGCAAGGAAGTCTTCAAACTGGAGCCATCAATCCACAGTCCATGCCTGTTGAAATCCCTCAGGCCACCATTTTAGTAGCTCAGTGTGTTTAAGTAGCTGAACCGCCCATGCCTCATAAATGTATTCAAATCAGGCTCCCACTTCACCATCAGGATTCCAATTGGGTTATAACCTAAAGCTGAGTGGATCACTCACCAGCAGATCAGAACCTATTGCTCTCTTTAATCCCTCCCTAAACTTCACTGGCTTACTAGTCTCTCTCTCCTCTTTTAAGACACTCCTTAAGTTTTTGGTCATCTATCTAATATCTCCTTATGCAGCTCAGTGTCAACTTCTGTTTGATAATCTCTCCTGTGAAACACCTTGGGATGTTTTATGATGTTAAGGTGCTATATAAATGTGAGTTTTTGCTGGTTTCGAGAGGGTTTGAGGCTCCACTTTGTTTAGACAAAATAGGGGAAGCTTCAGCTACACAACACCTGATTTGACTATATTGGATACGACTGGGTGTCTGAAACGAAAAGTGTCATGCTAACACTTCCTCACGTCTGTGAGAATACAATGTATAATGATACAGTGTCTTTTCTTCCAAGAGACTAGGATGGGTTAAGTCCCAAGCTTCTGTTGTCCTCTTGTGGTCATCTGTAACAACTGCCTGGTATTTCAGAACACCAAAGTCCCAGAATAAACAAGATGTACAATTACAATGGGTTGTCCAAATAAATCAATGATCTGGTGTTGATGGAGGCACATCAGATGATTTATTTTGAAAGTGTGAAAGAGCCGGTGAGTGCCACAGAAGGCAGAACAGGCTTGAGGGACTGAATGCCCAATATTCCTGGTGAACAATGAGGCTCTTTTTTACTTACTAACCGAAGAATGTTATATTGATTATTCCATTTAAGCATGACAAAAGTTAGCAAAGGGAGTTTTAATTGTGATCAAGTCATTTGTACTTAGTTATTATTACCTGCATAGTCAAATTCTTTCCATGTTCTTCCCCCTTCCCATTTCTGTGACTTCCTCTAGCCCTGCATCCTTTCAAGATCTTTGCACTCCTCCAATTCTGCGATCATGCACAGCCCCTATTTCCATCCACTCCACAATTGGTGGCTGTGCCTTCAGCTGCTAAGGCCCCAGGCTTCCCTCCTAAACTTCTCTAGATCTCTCTCTTCCTTTAACCTGTTGGTTATCTATCACCACGATCGCTAAAACATGCAACCTGGTCATTTATCTCTGTTGTTTGTGGGATCTTGCTATGTGCAAATTGGCTGTTGTGTTTCCTATATTACCGTGGTGATTGCATATCAAAAAAAGTTTCAACTTGTTTGCTAAAGAGTTGTTTGCTAAAGAGTTAACTGTTGTTGGAGTTTAGTTCCATGGGCATCAGCACCCTTCTAATATTTCACCCAAATCATCATTCTTCAAATGCAAGAGCTCCAAAGAGCATTACAGGTGAGAACAACCCCGCTTTTGCAAAAATTCCATGGGCACAAAGCACCAGGACTCACTGGATGGCAAGTAGGAGCTGATGATCCTTCTTCCCCTTGATTGCAAGCGACAACTCTTGCACCGCAACCAGCATCCTAACTTCGGTGTTGGCATGGCTCAATGGATAGTACTCTCACCTCGGAGTCAGAAGGTTGCTGGATCAAGTCCCATTCCAGAGATTGAAGTATATAATCTAATTGCACTCCCAGTGCAGTACTGAAGGAATGCTGCATTGTTGGAAGTGCCTTAATTCAGATGAGATCTTAAATTGAGGCCCTCTCTGCCCATTCCAATGAACGTAAAAGAATCCACAGCTTTATCACAAAACGGAGCAGAGAAATTCCCCTTGGTGTCCTGGTGCCAATATTATTCCTCAACCAATATCACTAATCTAGTGATTCATTGTTTCATTGCTGTTTGTGGGATCTTGCTGTGCACAAATTTGCTGCACATTTCCTAGAATGCAACAATAACTACAGTTCAAAAGTACCTCACTGGCTGTAAAGTGCTTTGGAACACCTTGAGGATGTGAAAGACATTATATAACTGCAAGTCTTTGTTCTCCTTTCCACTGAGGGTCAATTAAAAATGCAATGTTTCACAGTGTGAATGGTTAGGTTGCAAGAACAGTATACTTACCAACCTAATTATCAAAAGGAATCTGCTTCACCGTTTTTAGAATCTGTCTCACGAGAAATTTTCCTTTATGGGACCCCTGCAGTTTCTATTCAAACACCTCTTCATTATATTTGCTCTCTGTCTGTCTTCCTGCACTGATCCAGCAGATATTTACCTTGTAAGGCCTGGTGTTTACTTTGGCTCAGGAGTCTGTGTAACCTCACTCTTAATCTGCACACTCTCATGAGTGGAGGGTTGGGGTGAAAAAAAATGAGTCTCAGCCTTTCTACAGAGAGAAAAAAATGTGCATCTTCAGCACAAACAGTGACCGGCCCCCTCGACACCCTCCCCGCAAGGCAAGGCCAGAACAGGTCCTTCTCTAGGCTACAGGAGAGCAGCTCCCAGGTCACACACATATCACATTTTTTGGGGTCGATCCCAGGCTTTGATTGATTAGATCTTGTTGTCGTACAAAAGCCCTTCCTACTAGCCTGCTCAGTATAAAACAAAAGCTCCAGAATAGTAACACACAAGATAAAGTGTCTTATTTTAACCAGCTTCTCATAAGCTGCCCCCAATCTGTCTCTCTTACTGTTAATGCTACGTCCACGTTAAAGAAGAAAACACAGGAATGCTTTATCCCTCTGAGAAGATTAAAATGAGCAGGGATGGCAACTTGATAAACGCAAGTGAAAAACACAGACCATGTGAACGATGAAACAGCCATTTCGTTTAGATAGAGTAATTTGTGCGTCAGAGTCATGGAAATAAACAGCACAAAAAGAGGCCATTCAACCCATCATACACATTCTACCTCTTGGAAAGAGCTATCCAATTGATTTCACTGCCCTGCTTTTTTCCCTATAGTCCTGCAAATGTTTGTTTTCCTTTCAAGTACTTATCCAAGTTATTAATGAATCACCACCACCTCAGCAGGCAGCACATTTCAGATCATAACAACTTCCTGCACTTCCAATTTCCATCCCTCAATCATCATTATATTATCATGTATCTCATTGCTGTTTGTGGGACCGTCCTGTACCCAAATTGGCTGATGCGTTCCCTACATTACAAAAGTGACTACACTTCAAAAAGTATTTTACTGGCTATAAAGCACCTTGGGGCATCCTGAGGTCATGAAAGGTGCAATATAAATTCAAGTTATTTTCTTTCATGTAGCTCTTACTGCCCTTTAGATCAACCTCCTGAATTCCTCACTTGCTTCCAAATCCCTCAAATGGCCCATTTTATACAACATACAAGGTCACAAAAATGAACTTCTTGCTTCTGAAAACTCAATTGCAAAATGTGATGGAGGTGCAGCATTCTGTACTGGCAGATAATATGGCTAGCACAAGTCCTTCCAAATAACAACAAAAATAGCTGGAAAAGCTCAGCAGGTCTGACAGCATCTGCAGAGAGGAACACAGTTAACGTTTCGAGTCCGTATGACTCTTCATCAGGACTAAGGAAAGATAGAAATGAGGTGGAATATAAGTTGGTTGAGGGGGATGGGACAGGTAGAGCTGGATAGAAGGCCAGTGATAGGTGGAGGCAAAGAAGAAATTGCCAAAGATGTCATAGACAAAAGGACAAAGGTGTGTTGACGGTAGTGATATTAGCTGAGGAATGTGCTAATGATGACATTAAGGGTAGAAAGCAGGACAAGCAAGTGACAGATGGATGGCCCTACTTTCTATCCTTAATGTCATTAGCACATTCCTCAGCTAATATCACCACCGTCAACACCCCTTTGTCCTTTTGCCTATGACATCTTTGGCAATCTCTTCTTTGCCTCCACCTATCACTAGCCCTCTATCCAGCTCTACATGTCCCACCGCTCTCAACCAATTTATATTCCATCTCATTTCTATCTTTCCTTAGTTCTGATGAAGAGTCATATGGACTCAAAATGTTAACTGTGTTCCTCTCCGCAGATGCCATCAGACCTGCTGAGCTTTTCCAGCTATTTTTGTTTTTGGTTCAGATTTCCAGCATCCGCAGTATTTTGCTTTTATCCTTTCAAATAACATTCCTTGACAGTCCATTGAAGATGAAACAGTATCACACCAATAGATCTACTTTGATTATGTGAACTGATAAGATAAAAGCCCACAGAAGAAAGACAGAGAGATCCCAGGTTAGAAAGATGGGGAAAATGAAGGAGGGGTGAATAAAAGTACATTAATTATACTTGACCATCCCATGTGACTTGTGACAAAAAATTTGTCCAGTATTAGCATCTCTCCATAAATGTGAAGTTTTTGTAGAGATAATACGTGTTATGACTACCAAATACATAGCTCCTCAGAAATATACCAATTACACCTGGGAGATGTACCAGAGTGATGGAAAACACTCTAAACACAGTTATAGAATTGCATTTCTATAGCGCCTTTCACAGCTTCAGGATATCCCAAAGTGGCTCACAGGCAGCGAAGTGCTTTTGAAATACAGTCAATTTTGTTTTGTAGGTGAACATGGCAGTCAATTTACACGGAACAGAATCCCATATACAGCAAATGTGATAAATGATCAAATAATCTGATTTGGGGGTAGTGGTTGAAGGAGGAATGTTGATTAGGACACTGGAAGAACACGTTGCTCTATTCTGAATAGCACCATGGAATATTTGTAGTCCATCTGAACAATATAACAGGTCCTTGCTTTAATGTTTCATCAAACAGATAGAAAGAGACAGAGACAGATAGGCAGACAGGTACGGTTATATCATTATCTTCATCTGTTATACAAAGGCAAAGTACTGCAGATGCTGGAAATCTGAAATAAAAGCAGAGAACAATGAAAGATCATAAACTTGAAACATCAACTCTGTTTCTCTCTCTCTGCAAATGCTGTCTGACCTGCTGGGTATTTCCAGCATTTTCCGTTAACCTCTGACTTTACAAAGCTCCTATCAAAAAGAAACATGACTGAGTCACTTCCCCCGACTTTCCACCCAATCTTTAGCCTTGATTCTCCATACTATCCCAACTATTCCCATTGCTCACTCTAGTCTCCTGCCAGTCTTGACCTTTGCTGTTCTCCTGATCTGGTCTCAACACTCACTGCTTCCTGACTCCAATTACTTCTTGACCTTACTCAGATGCCCAGGAAAATTCTCAGGGATAATCAGGAATGTGTAATGGTGGCTCAGATAATTGAGATCATACTATAGTGCAGAGATACAGCAACCACTCTTGAATTAACGACTATAACCCAACTGTTGTTAATTTACTTCTCACACCTGTCCCAGTAACTCCTTCAAGCCAGTTCCACTTTACTCTGCTCATTATTTAAACAAAGCATCAACAGAAACCAATAGGATGACAGAAAAAAAGTATATTAATCATATAATTCTTTGCAAGTCTATAAAATGGGGCTAAAGCATTCACTAAACACTCAAGATCTCAAATGCAGTTATAAATTTAAATTATGGATCCAATTCTTGGCAGGAATAATGACATTATAAAAATAAGTCCTTTTTTCATGAAGACTACAATCCATTCTCTCCTTGTTTGATATTAACCAGGACCAGAAATTCAATCTCAGGAATTTAACCTAATGAGTTATCACAGTTTTAAATTATGGGCATAACATATTCTGATTAAATTTGACATTTTATAAGAATAGGTGATGGAGCCAGAATACAATCTCAGCCCAGGGCTGAAGCTTTGAGCATGTAAAAAGCTTTGTGCTGACACGGTGAAAAGCAAACATACATGTGTGCAGGTCTGCTGGAATTTCAGTCCCTCGGCAATGATCTGTGTTGTAATTATTGCTGCTAAAGTCTCCGAGCCGCATGCAAAAGAAGAGGCGATCGAAGGAAGGGTGGGAATAAGTAACATACTTACAAATCGCGGGAATTCCCTGGTTAGATCTCTGCTCTCGGTTGAGTCAGTTTGTTCTAGTTTGGTTGTCAGCCGGAGCCAGAGTTATCTGCCGGAGTTCCTGTTTCTGATCCTTAACTACCAAACTCTGCTGGGAATCTGCATACGTGGGCATCAGGTGTGCCCAGGACCAGGCGAGGCTGTGTGCACAATGTTGAATCATACAGGATAGAAAGAGGCCATTTGGCCCATCGTGCCTGCGCTGGCTCAATGGAAGAGTTAGCCAATTAGTTCCACTCCCCTCTACTCTTTCCTCATAACCCTACTAAGTCTTCCTCTTCAAGTATTTATCCAATTCTATTTTGAAAGTTACTGTTAAATCTGCTACCATCAAAGATAGCAAATTCCAGATCACACAATAACTCACCGCCTCCTCATCTGGCCTCTGGTTCTTTTGCCAAATACCTTAAGTCTGCATCCTCTGGTTACCGACCCTGCTGCCAGTGGAAACAGTTTCTTGTTATGCACTTTATCAAAACCCTTCACAGATTTTGAATAACTTTATTAAATCTCCCTTTAACATTCACTGCTTTAAGAACAACCCCAGCTTCTCTAGTCTTACCACCTAATGCTATTCCAACCCCACTGTTCTGTGCCACACCCACCAACCAAAACACATATGATTACACGTAGAGAGTAGCTTGCCAACTTGTTCTTTAGACTCTGAAAAATTGGTAGCCAAGGACCAAACGCATTTATGGAATCATACTCCAGCAATTAGCCAGTACCTCCAGGAGGGGAGAAACAAAATTTGGCATTAGAACAACTGAGATGCTTTGTACAGCTATGGTCTGGGACTTGGAAGGAGATACGCAGCCCACTGATGCTCCACTATCCACCTGTGAACAATAGAAAGAATGATGCAAATGCAGTGAGTTGGGGTTGGGGCACAATAGCCCATTCATCCACCTTGTTCTCAATTGCACAGCCTCAAACATCTGATGGTGCAGTAAGTTATAGAATACTCACTTTCCCCAGGTAGGCGTGCTCTGCAGTATCGTAATTATATAGCTGGTGTCTGCTGTGGATCAGTGGGTAGCATGCTTGTCTTGGAGTCAAAAGTAGGTGAGTTTAAGTGCCACACCAGTATCTCACTCACAAAGTCTAGGTGAATGCTCCCAGTGCTGAGAGTGCTGCACTGTCAGAGGTAATACCTTTTAGATAGGATGTTAAACCGAGACCCAAACAGGTAGGCATAAAACTATTTGCATAGTACTATTTGTAGAAGAGCAGGGAGTTCTTGTCCTGGGTAATAGTTACCCTTCAATCATCATCACTAAAATAGATGATCTGATCATTGTCACATTGGTGTTTGTAGGACCTTGTGGTGCTCAAATTGGCTGCCACATTTCCCACATTACAAGTAATAACTTTGCAAAGTTATTTCATTGGCTGTAAGCTGTTTGGAGACAACCTGCAATCATGAATGATGCTACATAAAGCAAAGTTCTTTCTTTATATTTGACTGCTATGGTGAAGTTATGTTTAACTTTATCTATCCCTCTTTAGGCCTCTTCTCTGGTGCTTCCTGTGGGCAAGTGATGTAACTAGGCCTTTTCTGAGATACATTAGAAGATGATGTTGGAAGTTGACGTTGATGTTGGAAGTTCCTCTATACTGAGAAAATCTTTGGTTTCTCTATAGCCAATTCTACAGGTCGGAAAAAGACAGCAGGATATGATTGGTTTTCTTTCCTTTCTAAGTGTTTTTCGTGCTTGTTTAGTTACAGTTTTTTTGTGTGTTTTATACAAAGTGTCATATCTGAAGTGTGACAGGCACAAGCCTTGTAAATATAATTATCAAATTTAATTTGACAAAAAACCTTCAGTAATGGCATCAAGTTTATTCACCTTATCATGCAATTTACTTCAGACCATGTCTGCTGATAGAACAGGTCAAAAAATCCTGCAAGATTTACAGTATATATTAGAAAAATAACAGATGCCTTAGTGTTACACCATGGCTGTAATCTCATCTCAGGGTTTAAATTACTATTCTAGACTATTCAAATATTGTTCTTATGGTTTATGATATTAACTGAGCTCTTCAATTTGGTTTGTAACCAATGAAAAACATCCATTACTCTTCATCTAAAAAATCAGAACCCATTCATTAAATTCTATATGTGACCTATTTTACATAAACCACCTGAGCCACTCGATCAGATTCCAGTTGGTAGCTCATTCCCAGGTGTCCATTATTTTATGTTATAAACCACCCAAACCCCTCAATAAGATTCCAGCTTGTAGCTGACTCCCAGGTATGTTATAAATGCTCTACTGGTCTTCCAGCTTCAGATTTAACCTGTCCATTAACTGTTCGACTGGTATCTCAGATGTTTTCTTCACACATCCATAGTGGGGAATTTGGGGAGAAACCAAGTTGCACCCTGGGGAGGACAGCAGGAGCCTTCAAATGCAATCGACAAACCAAAGATAGCACGCAGTGCAATTCAAACAGAGCTGTGGAGAGGTCATAGGCATTCCACAGAGGCTGATCTAGGTGAAAAGAAAGAGGAAAAGGGTGGAGTGTAGGAGATTGGAGGGTTTGGAGGGGAGACAAGCCTATTGCTGGTAGAGTTTGACAGCTCCTGGGGATTTCAGCAATCCACCGTGAACAATTTTCTCAAACCGTCAGCATGTTGTTTTAATTAAACCATCCAACACCTCCACAATAAACTAGCAGGAAAATAAAAGACTGCAAAAGCCTGCTTAACAAATAGCCAAGTGGCAACCTGTGACAGAAACGTCCATCTTGACTTTTTGTTGCTTAAATTGTATTTAAAATAATACAGCGGCCTATTTTGTGGTACTGTGCTATAAAATTAATGCCCTAGCCTCCTTCTCTGTTCCTGGCAATAGCGTGTGGAAAATCAATTTTCTGCCAAGAAAACTAGCTTTCTGTGCTTTGAAAGAAAAGCGAGTGCGGTTTCCTGGAGCAAGGTCAGTGAAAAGATTGATTTAATTTATAGATCTGTAAATTCCTTCACTAATGCAACGATTCCCATTTATCTTTTATATTTCTCTAGGAAATAATCACCTGTGTTTCGTACAGGTTCATAGATAGGGTTGCTAACTCTTCTGGAGTCTCCAGGAATTGAAGATTTCTCATCCATACATTTGTTAACTCCAAACTTGACTATTTCACTGTTTTCCTGGTTCACCTCCCACCTTGTGTCCTGAATAAACTTGAACTCATCCAAAACTCGGCTGCCTATACTAACTCCTGCCCACCCATTACCCCAGTGCTCGCTGACCTACATTGGCTCCTGCTCCTGTGGCACCTCCATTTTCTCATTCTGCCTTTTCTCATTCTCCATGGCGTTGTCCCTCAACACTGTAACCTAACTGCTGTAAGGCACCACAACACCACCTAATGAAGGGCAATTTGCGATGTGCAATAAATGCTGGCCTAGCCAGCGACGTCCACACCCCATGAACAAATATAAAAAAAATTCCTCCAGCCTTTCCTCTTGCCCATCCCCGATTTCCTTCGCTCCATTGGTGGCAGTTCCTTCAGCTGCCTGGGTCCCAAGAACTGGAATTCCCTCCCTAAACCTCGCCACTACTCTCTCCTTCTTTAAGATGACCCTGAAATCCCACCTCTTTGACCAAACTTTTGTTCGCCTGTTTTAACATTTCTGTATGTGGATTTGTATCAAATTTTGTCTGATAATCACTCCTATGAAGTGCCTTGGGATGTTTCACTGGTGCTATAAACAGTAAATGCAAATTGCTGTTAAATAAACTCCAGGAACTGCTGCGAGTAAACCCAGGAGAAAAATCATGAGCAGAGTTTTAAAAATGTGCTTTTTTTTTTTAAAGACTTTCACTTATGAATTAAAAATACATTGGAGATGGGGGTGTGGGGGATGGCTGATTCACAAATGATCCAAGACTGATCCAACTGAGTAACAAAGGATATGTTTCCCATTCCTTGATAAAGAACATGGGTATTAGTGGAAATATTTTAGAATGAACATGGAATTGGTGAATAATAGAACCCAGGGAGTACTAGTCCAGAGATTGTCATTAGCCTGGGAGAACGTTACCAATGGGGTGCCACAGGATTCCGTTTGGGACCTCTTTTATTTATATCTTTACATGTGATCAATGCAAGGAGGCACAAACACATTGGTTTAGCCAATGAGCATGGTGAACTCCAAAACCGAACAGGATAAACTCAAGAGGATTTGAATATACATGTGAATTGGGCAAATGGGGAGCAGGTAACACCGAGTGTTGAGAAATGCAAACGATTGGGGATTAAAAAGTCCACAAGGACTATCACTCAAATGGATAGAACATAATGTGAATGAAAAATTAAAGAGGCATGGGTGTTCTGAATGATAAGAAATTGAAACCATCACAGCAATGCTAAGTGGCAGTAAAGCAAATCAGATGTCAGGTAACAGATCATCGATTCAGGGTAGAACATAAACTGAAAATATGTAATATTGGGCAATGAGTGAGATAGACCAATGATCTCAGTGGAGGATTTAGAAAAGTTATTTCATTGCCGATATTATGAGGTTTTATTTCAGATCCTGGTGTTGCACAGTTCCTTCCTGTGGTTTCCAGTAAAGCTAATGTGTGTACAGCAAATTCCACAAATATCAAAGCGACAAATGGCCAAGTAATCTATTATAATTAAAATGGTTGAGGGATAAAAATTGGCCAGGACACCCAAAAGGTGGCCCTATAGGGGTATTACAAGGTAGTAAATAGCTTAGGAAAGATAAATCTGTTAAACTTCTTTAAACTAACCCAAAACAGCAGAACAAGGTATGTAAAAGTCAAGTTTAGGGCTGATGATGCCAGTTAGTTCCTCACACAAAGAGTTACGTGCACTTCTGTTTCATCCCTCTGTTTGAAAAGTCACTCAAGTTCAACTCAGTGGTCTGGATAATGTGGCAGTAATGACAATATTCACTGCCACTATTCCTCAGAAACTGAACGCAATTTCTGGAATTTGGACATGTCCAGTTAAATGCAAAAAATCCAGAAATTGCTGTCAGAGATTCTAGGCTTCTCCACAGGGTGTGCTGTTGAAGCTCAACAGTCTGCAATCAATTAGAAATCACTGAACTGATAAAAAAATTCAACTTTTATGCTATTATTCTCAGTGTAAAAACACTTGAACAGTGAACTAAATCCTAGCAATGTGTGCCAGCTACAAGATGTACTGCGGGAACTCGACAAAGCTTCTTCAACAGCATCTTCCAAACCTGTGACCTCCACCACCTAGAAGGACAAGGGCAGCAGGCGCATGGGAGCACCACCACCTGCAAATTCCCCTCCAAGCCATATACCATCCTGACTTGGAATTATTTCTCCGTTTCTTCACTGTTGGTGGTTCAAAAGCCTGGAACCCCTTCTAAAACAGCACTGTGGGTGTACCTACACCAAATGGACTGCAGCAGTTCAAGAAAGGAGCTCACCATTATCTCATCAAGGGCAAGCAGGGATGGGGAATAAATGCTGGCCTTGCCAACAATGCTTCATCCAGTGAACAAATATTTCAAAAACAACCTCTAGCCCTGAAAAAAATAATTTTATATTTGTGAAATGTCAAATTTCTCCAGATGGTCATTGCCTGGCAATTGTGATGCGAATGTTACTTGCCTGGATATTGTCCAGGTCTTGCTGCACTTGGACATGGACTGCTTCGGTATCTGAGGAGTCGCTGAACATTGTGCAATCATCAGTGAACATTCCCACTTCTGACCTTATGATGGAAGGAAGGTCATTGATGGAGCAGCTGAAAGTGATTGGGCCTAGGACATTACCCTGAGGAACTCCTGCAGTGATGTCCTGGAACTGAGATGATTGACCTCCAACAACCACAGCCATCTTCCCTTGTATTAGGTATGACTCCAACCAGCGGAGAGTTTTCCCCTGATTCCCATTGACTCTAGTTTTGCTAGGGCTACTTGATGTCCCACTCGGTCAAATGCTGTATTGATGTCAAGGGCAGTCACTCTCACCTCACCTCGAAAGTTCAGCTCTTTTGTCCATGTTTGAACCAAGACTGTAACGAGATCAAGAGCTGAGTGATTCTGGCAGAACCCAAACTGAGCATTAGTGAGGAGGTTATTTCTATGTAACTGCCGCCTGATAGCACCATTGATGACCCCATCTATTACTTTACTGATGATCAAGAGTGGACTGATGGGGCGGTAATTTGCAGGTTGGATTTGTCCTGCTTTTTGTGTACAGGACATATTTGGGTAACTTTCCACATTGCTGGGTAGATGCCAGTGTTGTGCCTGTACTGGAACAGCTGAGCTAGGGGCGCGGCAAGTTTTGGAGCACAAGTCTTCAGTACTATTGCTGGAATATTGTCAAGGCCCATAGCCTTTGCAGTATCCAGTGCTTTCAGCTTTTTCTCAATATCACATGGAGTGAATCGAATTGGCTTAAGACTGGCATCTGTGATGCTGGGGATCTCCGGAGGAGGCTGAGATGGATCAACCACTCAGCCCTCCTGGCTGATGATTGTTACAAATACTTCAGCCTTACCTGTTGCACTGATGTGCTTGGCTCCCCCATGATTGAGGATGGGGATATTTGTGGAGCATCCTCCTCCAGTGAGTTGTTTAATTGTGCACTACCATTGATGACTGGACGTGGCAGGACTGCAGAGCTGAGATCTGATACGTTGGTTGTGGAATTGCTTAGCTCTGTCTGCATGCTGCTTACGCTGTTTCACATCCAAGTAGCCCTGAGTTGTAGCTTCACCTGGCTGACACCTCATTTTTAGGAATGCCTGGTGTTGATCCTGGCATACCCTCCTACAAGCTTCATTGAACCAGGCTTGGTGGCAATAGTAGAGTGGGGAATATATCAAGCCATGAGATCAATCATCTCAGTTCCAGGACATCACTGCAGGAGTTCCTCAGGCTTGCGTCCTAGGCCCAATCACCTTCAGCTGGTCCATCAATGACCTTCCTTCCATCATAAGGTCAGAAGTAGGAATGTTCACTGATGATTACACAATGTTCAGCACTCCTCAGATACCGAAGCAGTCCATGTCCAAATGCAGCAAGACCTGGACAATATCCAGGATTGGCTGACAAGTAGTTGAGTACAATTCTGCTGCTGCTGATGGCCCAATTTCATTGGACTAGTAATCCAGAGGCCCAACCTAATGCTCTAGGAACATAGGTTCAAATCCCATCACAACAGCTGGATGAATTTAAATTTAATTGCTGGAAAAAGACATGTCAAAGCTTTTCATCTTGCACTAATCAGCACACTTCACAAGAGTGTCTCAAATTCACCTTTGAAATGGAGCAGTCAAATGAATTCCCTTTCCTTGACATACTAGTTGAGAAATCTGCCAGGGGGTTCTCTACCATGGTCTACCAAGAGTCTACCCTCATTCGTCAATATGCATGTTGGGGTTCTTGCAGTTCCACATGCTATAAGATTGGAAGATTGGTCTTATTGGCAACCTTGTAAATAGGGCCTGAGCCATTTGCTCATCAGGCAAGCTTGATGCTGAATTAGGGGCATCAAAGGCATCCTGCAGGATAATGGCTACTCTGATCAGATCATTTCACACTGTATATCGTGCAAACTCATGAACGGGCCTAAGGCCATCACTTTCGGCCCTGAAAAGTATCCAGTCTACCTCAGATTACCATGGAAGGGCAAGGCATCTCAAAAATTTGAGCAACAGGTGAAGTTAGCTGTTTCGCACTGCTAGTATGCACTAGGAACACGAGTGGTATTCGCCACCTACAAGATGCTGCCATTATGCCATAAAGAAGTTCTGCCTATCATACAAATGAATAATGTGGTATATGAATTTCAGTGTGATGCTACGTATGTAGGCCATACATCACAAAGACTGCGGATCAAATCAAACAGCATGTCCCAGTTGCCTTTCGCAACAGGCAAAGTACAGAACGTACCTAACCAGCCTGTGCTTGCAAAACTCAAAACAGTTTATTTTCATTCATCCATCCATGGGATGTGGGCTTCACTGGCTGGGCCAGCATTTATTGCCCATCCCGAGTTGCCCCTGAGAAGGTGGTGGTGAGCTGCCTTCTTGAACCGCTGAAGTCCATGTGGTGTAGGCACACCCACAATGCTGTTAGGGAGGGAGTTCCAGGATTTTGACCCAGCAACAGTGAAGGAACAGCAATATATTTCCAAGTCAGGATGGTGAGTGACTTGTAGGGGGAACTTCCAGGTGATGGTGTTCCCATCCATCTGCTGCCCTTGTCCTTCTAGATGGTAGAGGTCGTGGGTTTGGAAGGTGCTGTTGAAGGAGCCTTGGTGAATTCCTGCAGTTCATCTTGTAGATGGTACACACTGCTGCTACTGTGCGTCGGTGGTGGAGGGAGTAAATGTTTGTGGATGTGGTGCCAGTCAAGCGGGCTGCTTTGTCCTGGATAGGGTCAAATTTCTTGAGTGTTGTGGGAGCTGCACTCACCCAGGCAAGTGGGGAGTATTCCATCACATTCCTGACTTGTGCCTTATAGATGGCGGACAGGCTTTGGGGAGTCAGGAGGTGAGTTACTCATTGCACGATTCCTAGCCTTGACCTGCTGTTGTAGCCACAGTATTTATATGGCTAGTCCAGTTCAGTTTCTGGTCAGTGGTAGCTCCAAGGATGTTGATAGTGCACGGTTCAGTGATGATAATGCCATTGAACATCAAGGGACGATGGTTGGATTTTCCCTTGTTGGGGATGGTCATTGCCTGACACTTTTATGGCGTGAATGTTACTGCCACTTGTCAGCCCAAGCCTGGGTATTGTCTAGGTCTTGTTGCATTGGACATGGGCTGCTTCAGTACCTGAGGAGTTGCGAATGGTGAACATTGTGCAATCATCAACGAACATCCACACTTCTGACCTTATGATGGAAGGAAGGTCATTGATGAAGCAGCTGAAGATGGTTGGACCTAGACATTACCATGAGGAAATTCTGCAGTGATGCCCTGGAGCTGAGTTGACTGACCTCCAACAGCCTCAACCATCTTCCTTTGTGCTAGATATGACTCCAACCAGCGGAGAGTTTTCCCCCGATTCCAATTGACTCCAGTTTTGTTAGGGCTCCTTGATGCCACACTCTGTCAAATGTTGCCTTGGTCTCAAGGACAGTGTCTAACATTAGATGTGATTCCACAATTGGACAACGTTTGCTAAATAGTCCTCAGCGTGCTAAGAATTATGCTAACAACCAGTTTAAGATTGTGAGTCAGGCTCTCAGTGTGATGCATGTGTGTGTACTGGAAGCTACATATATTAATATACAGGACCCTGCGCACATTGTGCCTGTTTCAGCTAAACAAAATAAGTGACAGCCATTCGCTGACCTTTTCCTCAGGGCAATGCCTTGACCAATCAGAGTCAAGCTGCCTGGTTCAAATTTCAGCAATGCTTTACAGTTAACTGTCAGCCACCATCACTGGTGCATTCTCCATGGCAACACCTCTACCAATCAGAGTCGACTTGCCAACCAGTCAGCACTCTCTTCTCATAAAGTATAAATTGTGTTTGTCCTTTATGTTGATACAATGTTCTTGCGAATTGGTGTCCTGATGAGTGCAAGATGAAAAGCTTTGACATGTCTATTTTTTTAGCAATACTCAAATTCTGTACTACCAAATAACTATTAAATTCAACTAATAAATCTGGAATCGAAAAGCTAGACTCAGTGATGGTGACCATGACAACTATCATCAATTGTTATAAAAACCCATCTGGTTCACTAATGTCCCTTAGGGAAGGAAATCAGCCATCTTTACCTGGTCTGGCATACATGTGACACCAGATAGACAGCAATGTGGCTGACTCTAAACAACCCTCAGTTCAAGGGCAATCAGGGATGGTCAACAAAGGCTGGCCCTGCCAGCGACACCCACATTCTGTGAAAGGATAACAAAATTTATCAAGACCCTATCTACATCCACCCCTAATGTTTCCCCTTTTTGGCCTCTCTCTCCCTCACTGTCTCTGAAAATGCCTTTGTTACCCCATGCTCAACTTTTCCATTGGCTCTCTGGTCAGCCTTCTCAATTGCATCTTTCCTAAACTCCCAACTTCTGCAGAACACCTCTGCTTGCACCGTCTCTTTGTACAATGCATTCTCCTTCAGCCCTTGTATTCATCAGCCTGCAATGGTCTCCCGTACCTCAAAGCCTCTTGTAAACTGACATCTCAACTATAAATGCCTTTGCGGCCCCACTCTCCTGCATCCTTGCTTGAATGATTCATTCTTCCAAATCTGGTCCACACTTGATTCTTGCCTCCTTCTACTCTTATCACCTTTGGCAAAGCTTTCACACATCTCACTCCACACTCTGGAACATCTTCCTAAAACCCTGTGTCTTACAATGTCTCTTCTCCAACTCTCAAAAGTCTCTTTAAATTCCTTTTTTAAATCTTTGACCTTTCTTTCCTCACCAATGCCCCATTCCCTGGTCCCACCAACAGTGTATCTCCATCTCCCACTTGGATTTGATGTTCAACTGTGGCACCTTGGGATGCTTTTCTATACTGAATGTGCCCAATAAATATAAGGTAATGGAGACAGAAGCCCCGAAATCAGTGAAGAGTTAGATGCAGGGCTTTTGCTGTTGGCTTTTATGGATTGGTGAGCTAAGATGTGCCAAATAGCCTTTGACTGTTGTAATCATCATGTGGACAATGGTAGACAGGAACCCAACACTTCAGTCATTGAAGGTGTCACACCTCTCAGTAGGAACATAGGGACAGACCATTCAACCCCTCAAGTCTGTTCCACCATTCAATTAGATCACAGCTGATCTGTATCTTAACTCCATTTAACCATTTAGGTTCCACAATCATTGATACCCTTATGTAACAAAAATCTATCAAGCTAATTTTTGTCATCTTTAATTGACCTCCCACCCCCACCCACCACATCGCCTCAACCGTTTCTTGGGGAAGAGAGTTCAACGTTTCAACTATCGTTGGTGTGAAAAAGTGCTCCCTGACATTATCCCTGAATGGTCAGGCTCTAATCTTCTGATTAATAACCTGGACTCCCCCACTTGATGAAATAGTTCTCCCACCAGAGGAAAATGTCCCATTTTAATTGGGATCTCATGACATTAAGATGTCAGCCATGACTCAGTGGTAGCACTGTCACCTCAGAGTCAAAAGATTTTGTGTTCAAGCCCCACTCTGGAGGCTTAAGTGCATAATCTAGACTGACACTCCCAGTGCAGTATCTTGGGAATGCTGCACTGTTGGAGAAGCCATCTTTCAGATGAGATGTTAAATCAAGCCCAGTTTGCACTCTCAGATTCAGGGACATATCTTGGTCAATATTTATCCCTCAGACAACAGGTTATCTGGTTTTTGTAACATTGATGTTTGTGGGATCTTGCTGTGTACAAACTGGCTGCTGTGTTTCCTACATTACAATAATGACTACACTTCAATTGTACTTCGCTGACTGTAAAAAGCATTGGAAGGTCATACATGCAAGTCTTTTTGAGACATTAAACCAAGATCCTGCCTGCGCCACTAGAAGAGCCTGGGAACGGTGGCCTGACCAAAAATTTATCCCTATATAATAATTGGTGGCTTATTTCAGCGCTGGTTTTGGGATCTTGCTGTGCTGCATTTTTTTAAAAAAAAGGCAACCATATTGGCCCCACTTCAAAAGTAATTAATTGACTGCAGTCACGAAAAGTGCTTATTTAAATTCCAGCTCTTTCTGTTGTGCAGTGAAATAGCATTTCAAAAAATAATCAATTAGAGCAATCAGCAGCACTGAAGCTTCAAGAAAAGATCTGCTGGCGAGAAGGTCGGTAAGTTGGATGTTATATTACTTTAAGATAAATAATGCTGAACCAGCAGTAAATCTACTTCATTTGTGCTCTCTCCCACAACCACTCCTACTTTCTCGTCCCTCTGGAACCTGTTTGACAAGCAGAGCCAGTCCCCCGCTTTGCCTGGCAACAGAGCTGGCACAAACCCAAGTTACTGTCAAAGAGAAATTATGCTTCCCTCTACTGGCTTGGCAGATAACATAAATAACCATCTTGCTGCTTGGATTCGAGGTGAATATCTGCAGGGTTTTTTTTGCTTTGCTTGGTTTGTGCATGTAACAGAGCAGATCAATTAGTTCTTTGCTTACAAGGTTGTAATTTTCTTTGAGAAAGAATCAGGTTCTGTGGGGTTTCTTTATTAAAGTAAACGGAAATGGGGGGCGGGGGGAGGAAAAAAATACAAGACTGAAAGAGGGAAAAAAAACCCTGTGACTGAACAGCTATTTGAGAGAGGCCCAGGTAGAGGGTTTGCAGACTCTACAATCAGCACACAAAAAGGGCACTATCACAGGATGCATGCTGTGTTCCAAGATTAAGGCAGTTAACAGTGAAGAATTAACTTTGTAAAAAATGTTCTAGACATATACAACAACAATCTGAATTTATAGTGTCTTTCTATTCCAAGGCAAGGAGCGCTATCAGGCAAAATCTGACATTGAGCCCCATAAGGAGATACTAGGACAGAGAGGTGGTTATAAGGAGCAACAAAAATGAGAAGAGAGAGGCGGAGGGGTTTAAGGAAGGAATTCCAGAACTTAGGGCCTAGGTAACTGAAGGCAAAGCCCCCAGTTGTGAAGTGTTGAAAAGTAGGGATGCACAAAAGTAAGAATTGGAGGAGCGCAGAGATCTCAGAGGGTTGTTTAGGGCTAAAGAATTCACAGAGTTAGAGAGGGGGTAAGGCCATGGAGGGATTTGAAAACGAGGGGAATAAAGGATAAATTGTTAGGAATATCTGCAAGATATGAATACATTGTGGGCTGCAGATGGCATCACCAGCTTCTAAATGCGTTATTCTTAATAAGACATCCAAATACAAATACTATTTCAAGAAAAGGAGAGTATTTAAATTGTCAGATTTAAAATGAAACAGATGAATAAAACTGACAAATAATTCAAACCCTGGTGGAATTAATTTTTATTCATTAGTTTGACAAACAGAAACTCTCTACGTTTATACTATCCAAGGGTTTTGTCCATCAGCATTTTGCTGTATAAATCCAAAGTGAGTGTCTGTCAGCAAAAACCCTTCTTAAACTATTCTATCCTCAAGTTTTGAGCAAATATTTATTGACGTGGGTAAGCAGTGACCCCTGGTGGGAGTATAGGATGAAACAATTTAACACAGGCTAGTATTTTACCTTCAGCTCTTGTGAGTATTGGAACAGCATGAGCCAGATTTGCTGGAGCGGTTGTCGCTAGACTTTTTCCCTCACCCTTCAACTTGAAAATGGTTTGCCCTGTAACTTGCTGGAAGTGTGAGCTGGTAATGGCATCAGTGACCTTAGAGAACAACGAACCAATAGTCTATCTCCTTAACTGGTGAGATTTAAAGGTAGAGAACAAAATAGAAGGATGATGGAGAATGAAATAGGGTCAATTAGAGTCAAGCTAGGCACAGAAAGAAAACCCAAGAGAAGGAAAATGTTGTAGGGTGGCTGAGTTATGCTGTTAATAATAGAGTTGATCTGCAGACACTTCTTGGGTGGAAGCTTTAAGTTTATTTACAATATACTCAGCAGCAACTACATGTGTGCTTTCAACTCTAACTCTATCTCTACACTGACTTCTGAGATAGCCTGCGCTACTCTCCTATTGGTTACTACAGGTCATGTGATCTTGCATAACAAGTATTATTCTTAAAGGTACATTGCACAATAAATAAAAGCATAATTACTACAGAAAGAGTAGCATGATAAAAAAAAAAGGATTTTTTTTGATCTTTAAGAAGAATTTGCTACATGCAGGAATGAGACTCCACAGTTTGAATTATTCACTTTCTGGGCTGGAGAGATTGATTGGAATTGCATTAAAAATTATCGCATCGTTAATAAGTACTTGCATTGTTAATTATAAGCACTAACTTTGTGTGGCGAGTTTAATGGACAATTAATGTGCAAATCCTGCAAGTTCTTAAAAATTATGGGGAGGGTTAAGGGTTAGATGCAGTTTGGGTACAGCGGCATAAATCGACCAGCCTTCTGGAGATTCACAACTCATGGTGTACCTCTCAATATCCTGAAATTACTGGTGACTTGGTGTTTTAATAACAGCATGCATCATTAAGACATAAGAATGCCAAAATAGGAGCTGGAGTAGGCCATATGTTCGCTCGAGCCTGCTCCAAAATGCAATACCTTCATGCATGATCTTAGACCTCAAATCCACCTTCTCCCATTATCGCCAAATCTGTTGATTTCCTTAGAATCCAAAAATCTATCGATCTCAGCCTTGAATATAATCAATGACTGGGTATTCACAGACTCTGGGTTAGAGAATTCCAAAGATTCACAACCCTTTTGAGTGAAGAAATTTCTTCTCATCTCGGTCCCAAATGACCAAACTCTTATCCTGAGACTATGGACCCAATTTTAACTCTGTACCAATGGATGGGTTTGAATAGGTTATAATCGGGTCCCCTCACCCCCAGTTCTGGACTCTCCAGCAGAGAAAAACTGCCCCTCAGTTAACCTACTAAACTTTCTCAAAATCTTTTATACTTCAATATATTACCTCTCATTCTTCTAAACTCCAAGGTGATTAGGCCTATTCTACTCAATATTTCCTCTCACCCCAAGGATCAGTCTAGTGAAGCTTTAGGCCAAGTACATCCTTCCTTTGGTAAGGAGGCTAAAACTTACACACTGCTCCAAGTGTCATCTCACCAAAGCCCTATATAATTGGAGTAAGATTTCCTTACTCTTATATGAATCCGCTTCCAGTAAAGACCAAAATATCATTTCCCTTCCTAAATTGCTTGCTGTACCTTCATACTAACACTCTTAAATAATGCAGTTATTTTTCCACCAAGATTCAGCCAAATAGGTTTCTCTGGCAGAGTGAAATAAGGTCCCCTTCATTCCCTCCCCACCTCCAAGTTTCACACCTGAGTGTGTTGATAGCAGAAATGGACACTGATCTTTTGTGAGCTCAGGCAGTATATTTCAGTGGCGGCTTGACAACAGGTATTTGTGGCCAATTGGAGCACCCAGACTAGAGCCACCTAACTCAGTATCGAGTGAAGGTTGGTTCTGAACTGATCCTGGTTCACAGAGCTCAATGCTGCACCTGGGAGGTCTCTAGTTGAAAAAGCCATCGCTCTCTTCTCTCGGCTGGAATCCAAGATGGGTCTTGTCAGGACTAAGACAGTCAAAAAAGCCGCCCGAGTGATCATTGAGAAATACTACACCCGCCTTGGCAATGACTTTCACACCAACAAAAGGGTCTGCGAGGAGATTGCCAACATCCCTAGCAAGAAACTTCGCAACTAGTTGAAAATCACATAAAATTGTACAGCACAGGAGGCCATTCTGTCCATCGTACCTGTGCCAGCCCTCTGAAAGAGCAATCCAATTAGCCCCACTCCCCTGCTCTTTCCCCAAAGCCCTGCAAATGTTTTTCTCTTGCTGGGCTTTGCAGAAATAGCAGGAGAATAAGACTAATTGGATTGTTGAGAAACTAACACAGGAAGAACTTCTGTTGTTTGATGCAGAATGCACACTCTGTCCATGTACTTTACTCAGTGTAAGGAGCCTATAAAAAAAGTTCTTCATTTAGGTTCACATCTCCTAGATGTCCCAAAGTTATCTGCTTGCCAATAAGTTACTGTTAAAGATGTTGTCACTTTTGTTATATAGGCAAACACACCCAGTCTGTCAAAGATGGGGGAATCCAAAATCAGCGTTCAAAAATATAGGATAGTCACTGATAAAACTCAATGGGGAATTCAGGAGAAACTGCTTTACCCGAGCGTGGTGGGACTGTGGATCTCACGACCACAAGGGATGGTTAAGGTGAATCGTATAGATAGATTTAAGGGGATTTACATAAGCACATGAAGGAGAAAGGAATAGTAGGATATGTGGATAGGGTGAGATGAAAAGGGATGGCATGAGGCCCTAAACACCAGCATTGACCAGTTGGGCCAAATAGCCTGTTCCTGTGATGTAAACACCAAGTAATTCCAGTTACGAAACGATGGAAAAAATTTTCCCCCCATTAGGGGTGAAGTGCGGGAGCGGGCGTGCCTCCGATCGGCGCCACCAATTGGGGGTGCGCTACCATTTTATGCAGGCAGGCCAATTAAGGCCCGCCCAGCGTGATGCTCGGCCGGAAGTGCTGAGCGCTCCCTGTGCGGGTGGGGGAGGGGTGGGGGATTCCCTGAGAGGTTCCCTGTGCTTTTTTGCACGTGCACGCAAAAGAGCACAGAGATCTCCCCAAGGCACAGAGGTACCTCAGGGAGATTTGTCTCAGTGCTAAAGTTTTAAATAAGGATTTTTAACATTTTAAAACATGTCCCCTTATGTGACACTACCACATGAGCTGAGACATGTCAAAGAATACATGTATAAAATTTTTATTAGATTTAAAACACTTTATGAAACCTCATCACGTCCACGGATGAGGTTTCATAAAAAACGCAAAGGCCGCCTGGGCTCTTTGCCTGCCTGACAACCTTAAGGTTGGATGGGCAGCTCTTAAAATTGAATTAATTAGGTTTTAAAGGTCCTTAATAGACCTTTGACAGTTCAGCGGGTGCACAGCCGACTCGGCTATGCGCCCACCGAACTGAGAAAGTAAATGATGTTGGGACGCCTGCCTGACGTCACTGCATGTCATTTTACGTGTTGGCCAGCGGGCCCTGCCACCGCTTACCGATGGGAACATCCTTCCCAATGTTGCACAGTTAACAGAGAGATGAAAGTCCAGCTCATCTGCTTTTGGTGGCATTGGTTTAAGAACAAACACTGTTTCAGATAGTGTCGTGGAATCAAGTCTCTGCCCTGAACAGTAGATAAAGGCATTGAACTCCAGTGTATGCCACACCTATGTTGTTCTGCTTGAATGTCATTGGAGTAGATGGACTTTGGTGCTGGCGATTCAGCAGCCTGTTCTCCTGTCTCTCTCGATCTTTATTTCCATTAAAGTCAACAGGAATAAAATTCAGGAGTGATGCAAAATAGGTGGTGGATTCGCTATTTCCTGTTCTACTCCATTGTGCAAAATTAAAATAACCCCCAATGCTTATAAAAATATTCTTGAAGGGCCAATCTGTACAGCAGCTTCACAGTAATCACATCTAGGACTGAATTGTTTCTTTTCAGTCACCAAAGAAAGGCAGTTATTTGCATGGATACACCTCACAACCAACAGAGCTGTACATTTACATCAAAATGAACTACAAACTCAAAATAATGCAATTAGAGCCATATAAATGTAAGAATCTACAGAACTATCTCTGCAGGCCACAAGCATTCAAGCAAGTTAGTGAGTAGCAAGTTAACCTGCACCTTTTAGTAGTGTTGATCAAGAGAGATTACTGATTGAGAGAGGACTCTGGGGCCAATTCCCTCTGGGATCTGGTCCAATTGTATTAACATGGCCATCTACCTCTCCAGGTTTGAACTAGTCTGTGACCAAGATACCAATAGGTCTCTTCACCCCACAGATCTGACTGACCCGCTTCCAATATCTTCAGACTTTTGCAGATTTCCAACACGAGCAGCCTTTTGCATTTACCCTCATCCAGAATGGCTGTTTCGGGATATTCATAGCAAGTGGTTTTAACATGGTTAAGAGAATTGAACTGCTGTACTATCATTGCCGACATGAGAACAGCTGACCACCAAGTCAAATGTGAGCTTGCTGTTAATGCCAACAGTGAACATACAGGAGGGGATTATGTTCCTTTCAGGTTTGAACAGATGACTTGAGTTAATCATTTCCAGTTCCATTACTGAGGCATGCCACTCGTCAATAATGAATGGCCCCATTTGTCCCATTCGAGGTCAATGAATATTCCTGGACTGATATACCCAGTCTGAAGCTCGATTAGACTGCTACCCTCCCTCCAAGGAGTTCATCTCACCTTTCCTTCCCACGCCTCCCAAAGTCCACCAACCTCTTATCAGGAGTTGTGAAGTCAAAGCACTTCATAATGATTCCACTCTTGAACTACCAATGCTCGACAACAGATGGAGTCAGGTCAGAAAGAGAAAGAGCAATAGCTTAATCTGGAGCACTATTAAATTACATTAATCTGTAGGATACTGGGACAAAGGCACTAGTAAAAAGATACTAGTAAAAAGGATGCTGAGACTATTTCAATGACATTCACATAATTCCTCAGAATTGAACAATGCTCATAAAAATGCTGATTCAATGTAGTGATGTTTCTAATCCATGATTTATTTTCATGCAGAATGACTCCTCCATCCACCCTCCACCTTGCTATCAGCTGCCAATGTGGTCTTGTCTCACAGCTCACAGCTGCCCTCAAGTGGCCATTGATGGTATGCGTTTAATTCTCTGTTCTGCTCAACCATTTAAAAAAAACACTAACCATGAATTTCCCAAGCAGCCCATCTGGATAGTATTAAAAGCAAAATACCACAGATGCTAAAAGTCTATAAAAGAGGCTGAAGATGCTCAAAGCAGATGGGCCAGCATTTGTGAGGAGAAGAGATCAGTAGGTAACAGACTAGTTCAAAACTGAAGAACAGGATGGCCATGTTAATACAATTGAGTCAAGAAGAGGAGTTGTAGTAATCTGAGATGTAATATACCTTTAAGACAAGTATTGTAATGTAAGGTCACATGATCTTATTGTCCAATAACAGAGTAGCGCAGGCTACTTTTATGTGAGAGAGTCTTGAGTTAGTCACTGATGAGTGAAGACAGAGTTTTATGTTGTGAGCGTACAAGATTAGTTGTAGAGTTAGTTTGTAAAAATACAAAATGAGTTTATTCTAACAACGACCTCCGGATGTTCTCTGTTTCTGTACTGACTCAGTCACCCTGAACAAAGTGTGCAACCTGGATCCTTTAGCCCCAACAAACCAAGGGCACTGGATCCAACAAACTGGCGACATGAGTAAAAGCATAAAAAATTACGTGTAAAAGGCGAGAAGAACAAAGGAAACCAGAAGAACCGAAATCGGGCCGTACCTTATATGGTAGTTGTAAGTTAAAGAAAATTTCCTTCTGAGCATCGAATTAATTCCCTAAGAGATGCCACAATTCGGAAGAGTAGAGCCATTCGATCCAACCTTGGACAACTGGTCTCACTATGTTGAATGCCTCGCATTCTTCTCCCAGGCGAACGGCATTGCGGGGGAGGATAAGAGGCGTGCAATCCTTCTGTGCACGTGTGGGAGTAAGACATATGGATTCATTTGAAATCTGTTGGCACCCAGTGCCCGAGACTCCAAAAGTTTTGATGATTTAGTGAACCGCTTAAGGAATCATTACCAGCCCAAGCCGTCGGTGACCATACAAAGGTTTAAGTTCATCTCAAGAATTAGAGCTGCAGGGGAGACAGTTGCTTTTTATGTAGCAAGTCTGAAGCAATTAACTGAAGACTGCAAGTTCGGTGCATCAATCAATGATATGCTTAGAGATCAGTTTGTGTGCTATTCAGAGGAGGATGTTGACTGAAACAAATATAGATTTTCCAAAGGCATTGGAAATTTCTCTTGCAATGGAAGGTGCAGTGCGAAACTCAGAAGTCATTCAAGGAGTGCAAATGGTGCCGTCCTCCATGTTAGGTGGAGAGCTTCAACCAAAATGAGTGAAGCAGGAAACAGCCTCCGCCAGCAGACAAACTGAAAAGGAAAACTCAGCAGCAAAAGCATGGCATCATGGTAACAGAGATGGGAGTAGACAGCCCTGTAATGAAACACAATTTTAAAAGATTGAATGTTTCTTCTGCCATTGATATGGACACCTCATGAGAAATTGTAAAGATAGAATCAGACAGAGCGTCAGACAATGGCAAAAACCCAATGAGATAAACAGTGTCGAAAAGCCTGAAATAACAGATATTGATACCTATTCGCTATATAATTTAAAGCTAGGGAGAACGGAGCTTACCTATGTAACCATGAGAGTGAATGAGAAGCTTAACAGACTAGAGGTGGATACTGTGCAGAAACTACAGTGATTGGAGAGCATACCTTTCAATACTTGAAACATGGAGAACGTAAGCAGAATTTAGAAGAAACTGTTGAAAAATTAAAGACTTACAAAGGAGAAAACATACAAGTCCAGGGCGACTGTAAAGTCACAGTAAAATATGAAGGTCAAACAGTGAGATTACCCTTGATAGTAGTAGCAGGCGAGGGACCTAGTCTCCTAGGATGAAACTGGCTGAAAGAAATTAAATTGGGATGGAATGAAATCTTCCAACTAAGAACTAATGGACTTTCACAGCTACTACAGAAATATGCCTCAGTTTTCAAGGAAGAACTTGGAAAAATTGAAGGTCTACAAGCAAAAATTCATGTAGATCCCAAGGCAACACCAGGATTCAGGTAATGCAGGATAAGGTAGAAACAGAACTAAACAGATTAGAAAAGTGGGAGTGACACAACCAGTACAATTTTCAGAGTGGGCAGCTCCAATTGTACCTGTTCTCAAACCTGACCGAAGCATTAGAATATGTGGGGACTATAAATTAACATTCAATCAAGTTGCAAAATTGGATAGACATCCCATACCTAAAATTGAAGATTTATATACTAAATTGGCAGGTGGAAAGGCTTACATGAAGTTAGTTGAAGTTGAGTCATGCCTACCAACAATTGGAATTAGAGAAGGCATCCTGAAAGTTTGTCACCATTAATACACACAAGGGGTTGTATCAATACATCCGTTTACCTTTTGACATTTCTTCAGCTTGCGCCATATTCCAAAGAACCATGGAAAGTTTGTTACACGGATTGCCCCATGTTGTAGTTTATCTGGATGACATTCTTGTGACAGGACTCACAGAAAAGGAACATTTGATGAACCTGGAGGAAGTTGTGAAATGTTTTTTGCAGGTTGGAGTGAGATTGAAAAAGGAAAAGTGCACATTCCAGGCAAAAGAGGTAACTTACCTTGATCACAAGGTCGATTCACAAGACCTACATCCAAATGAAGAAAGATCCAAATGAAGAAAAAGTGAAGGCAATTAAAGAAGCACCATAACCAAAGAATACAGCTGAATTGAAATCACTTTTGGGGAATGATTAATCACTATGGATGCTTCTTGCCTAATTTATCAACAGAACTGGCACCATTATATTGTTGGCTCAAGATAGATCAGAGATGGTCATGGCAAACTCCACAAGAAGCTTTCACAAAAGTGAAGAAGTTGTTACAGTCATCTACACTTCTAGTACATTTTGATCCAAAGAAAGAGTTGATATTAACACGTGATGCATCAGCTTATGGAGTTGGAGTGGTACTTTCTCATCAAATGCATGATGGATCAAAATGACTTATAGGGTATGTGTTGAGAACGCTTAGTACTGCAGAGAAAAAGTACTCACAAATTGAAAAAGAAGGCCTGGCGATCATTTTCGGTGTTAAAAAGTTTCATCAACATGTGCAAGGTTGTCATTTTGCTATCATAACGGACCACAAGGCATTATTAGGATTATTCAGTGAAGACAAGGCTATACCCACTATGGCCTCAGCAAGAGTACAAAGATGGGCATTGATCTTGGCAGCATAAGAGTATACTTTTATTCATAGACCCAGTAGTCAAATTGCAAATGCAAATGCACTCAGTCATTTACCCTTGTAGGTAAAAGATTAGGATGTTCCAATACCTTAGAAATACATCTTGTTATTGAACTTTCTGGACTCAACACCGATATGTGCTAAACAAATTAAAGATTGGACGAAGAGGAGCAGAGGAGGTTGAGGGGGGACATGATTGAGGTGTATAAAATTATGAGAGGTATAGATAGGGTAGACAGGAATGAACTTTTCCCCGGAGGGGTCAATAACCAGGGGGCATAGATTTAAGATAAAGGGCAGGAGGTTTAGAGGGGATGTGAGGAAGAATTTTTTTCACCCAGAGGGTGATGGGAATCTGGACCTCACTGCCTGAAAGGGTGGTAGAGGCAGAAACCCTCATAACATTTAAGAAGTATTTGGATGTGCACTTGCGATGCCATGGCATACAAGGCTATGGGCCTGGTGCTGGAAAATGGGATTGAACCAAGACCCAGTCTTATCCAGAGTGAGAAATCAAGTTCTTTCTAGTTGGTCAAAAACACAGGAATCAGATGAAATGAAACTGTATTTCCAGAGAAGATACTAGATAACCAGTCAAGAAGGTATTTTATTGTGGGGAGCTTGTGTGATTGTTCCTCTGAAAGGATGAAAACCATTGTATTCTGAACTTCACAGTACACATCCCGGAATTTGTAAAATGAAGGCAATAGCACATAGCTATACGTGGTGGCTGGGAATGGATGGAAAAATAGAAAACCTAGTAAGAAGTTGTATGTAGTGTCAAAAGTACAAAAATTACCTGCAACAGCCCCTGGGAATGGCTGGGAAGACCATGGGTACATGTATATAATGATTATGTGGGACCTTTTACATGAACAATGTTTCTCTTTATCATAGATGTGCATTCAAAATGGATGGATATATAGGAAGTAAGGTCACCCACATCTTCAGGAACAATAGACATGCTACAACAAAGCTTCCTATAAATGGATTACCTGAAGTACTCGTATCAGATGATGGAACAGTATTCTCAAGCTGGGTTTAACTGAGTTACAAGCCTCGATGGTATTGTTCATGTGCAAACATCTCCGTACCATTCCCTTTCAAACGGACTTGCCAAGAGAGCAGCTCAAATGTTCACAGAAACACAGAATCTCACAGTTCAGAAGGGGACCTTCGGCCCATCGAGTCTGCACCAACACGTGAGAAACACCTGACCTACCTACCTAATCCCATTTACCAGCAATTGACCCATAGTCTTGAATTTTATGACATGCCAAGTGCTCATCCAGGTACTTTTTAAGGGATGTGAGGCAACCCACCTCCACCACCCTCCCAGGCAGTGGATTCCAGACCGTCACCACCCTCTGGGTAAAAAGGTTTTCCTCACATCCCCCCCTAAACGTCCTGCCCCTCACCTTGAACTTGTGTCCCCTCGTGACTGACCCTTCAACTAAGGGGAACAGCCGCTCCTTATCCACCCTGTCCATGCCCCTCATAATCTTGTACACCTCAATCAGGTCGCCCCTCAGTCTTCTCTGCTCCAACGAAAACAACCCAAGTCTATCCAACCTCTCCTCATAACTTAAATGTTTGATCCCAGGCAACATCCTGGTGAATCTCCTCTGCACCCCCTCCAGTGCAATCACGTCCTTCCTATAATGTGGCAACCAGAATTGCACACAGTATTCCAACTGTGGCCTCACCAAGGTTGTATACAACTCCAACATGACCTCCCTACTTTTGTAATCTATGCCTCGATTGATAAAGGCAAGTGTCCCATATGCCTTTTTCACCACCTCACTAACGTGCCCCTCCGCCTTCAGAAATCTATGGACACACACGCCAAGGTCCCTTTGTTCCTCAGAACTTCCTAGTGTCATGCCATTCATTGAATACTTCCTTGTCAAATTACTCCTTCCAAAGCGTATCACCTCACACTTTTCAGGGTTAAATTCCATCTGCCACTTATCTGCCCATTTGACCATCCCGTCTATATCTTCCTGTAGCCCAGGACACTCAACCTCACTGTTAACCACCGAGCCAATCTTTGTCTCATCCGCAAACTTACTAATCCTACCCCCCGACATAGTCATCCATGTCGTTTATATAAATGACGAGTAATAGGGGACCCAGGACAGGTCCCTGTGATACCACTGGACACTGGCTTCCAGTCACTAAGGCGTCCTTCTGTCATCACCTCCCATCTCCTACAACTAAGCCAATTTTAAATCCACCTTAAGAAATTACCCTGTATCCCATGTGCATTTGCCTTCTTTATAAGTCTCCCATGTGGACCTTGTCAAAGGATTTGCTGAAATCCATGTAAACTACATCAACTGCACTACCCTCATCTACACACCTGGTCACCTCCTCAAAAAATTCAATCAAACTTTTAGGCATGACCTCCCTCTGACAAAGCCATGCTGACTATCACTAATCAAATTTTGCCACTCCAAGTGGAGATAGATTCTCTCCTTCAGAATTTTCTCCAATAATTTTCCTACCACTGACATGAGACTCACTGTTCTGTAGCTCCCTGGCTTATCTCTACAACCCTTCTTAAATAGCGGAACCACATTATCTGTTCTCTAGTCCTCTGGCACCTCTCCCGTAGCCAGAGAGGAATTAAAAATTTGGGTCAGAGCCCCTGCGATCTCCTCCCTTTCCTTCCTCAGCAGTCTGGGACATAAATCATCTGGACCTGGAGATCTGTCCACTTTTAAGCCTGCCAACATCTCCAATACCTTGTAACTCCCTATACCAATTTGCTCAAGAACCTCGCAGTCTCTCTCCCAGAGTTCCATACCTTCCTCCTCATTCTCTTGGGTGAAGACAGATGTGAAGTATTTGTTCAACACTCTACCGATGTCCTCTGGCTCTACCCATAGATTGCCCCCTTGGTCCCTAATGGGCCCTACTCTTTCCCTGGTTATCCTCTTCCCAGTGATATACTTAAAAAATTTCTTTGGATTTCCCCTGCACTTACCAGCCAGAGTTTTCTCATATCCCCTCTTTGCTCTCCTAATTGCTTTCTTAAGCTCCACCCTGCACTTTCTGTACTCCACTAATGCCTTTGCTGATTTGCTCCCCTTGTACCTGCTAAAAGTCTCTCTTTTCCTTCTCATCATAACCTGAATATCTCTGGTCATTCATGGTTCTCTGGGCTTGTTACTCCTTCCTATCACCCTAGAGGGCACATGTTGAGCCTGTACCCTCCCCATTTCCTTTTTGAATGCCCCCCACTGCTCTTTTGTAGATTTCCCCACAAGTAGCTGTTCCCAGTCTACCTTGGCCAGATCCTGCCTTATTTCACTAAAATCCGCTCTCCCCCAATCCAAAACATTTTTTTTGCAACTTGTCTATTTATTTGTCCATAACAAGCTTAAATTGTACCATGCTGTGGTCGCTATCACTAAAATGCTCCCCCACCACTACCTCAGCCACCTGTCTGTCTTCATTCCCCAGAATTAGATCCAGCACTACACCGGCTCTTGTTGGACCCTCTACATATTGACTTAAAAAGTTCTCCTGCAAAATTTCAAGAAATCTACTCCATCCAAGCCCTTAACACTGTCTATCCCAATTAATGTTGGGAAAGTTGAAATCACCTAATATAATTACCCTATTGTTATTGTTTTTACACACCTCCACAAATTGTGCACATATTTGCTCCTCAATTTCCAGCTGACTATCTGGGCGTCTATAATAAACACCTAACAATGTGGCTGCCCCTTTTTTATTCCTAAGCTCTACCCACAAAGCTTCATTCGATGCCCCATCCAAGATATCATCTCTCCTTACTGCAGTAACTGACCCCTTAACTAATAATGCAATGCCTCCTCCTCTTTTACCCCATCTCCTGTCTCGCCTGAAGATTCTATATCCCAGAATGTTGAGCTACCAATCCGGCGTCGCCCTCAACCACGTCTCTGTGATGGCTCCTATATCATAATTCCACATGTCAATCCTCACTCTTAACTCATCCGTTTTACCTGTAATACTCCTGGCATTAAAGTAGAGGCCATCCAGCCTTGCCTTACTCCCTTGAAACTTAATGCAGCTATACTCCCTCTGACTTAATTGTTTTACTGTATTATGATGTGTCCCTATACTGCTAACATTCTGTGCCCTGCCGAAATAGTTTAAACTCCTCCCAACAGCACTAGCAAACCCGCCCGCAAGGATGTTAATCCCGCTCTGGTTCAGATGTAGACCATCCCGCTTGTACAGGTCCCACCTTTTCCAGAAACGGTCCCAGTGATCCAGGAATCTAAAATCCTCCCTCCTGCACCAAATCTTAAGCCACATATTCATCTGCACTATTCTCCTATTTCTTTGCTCGCTAACACGTGGCACTAGGAGTAATCCAGAGATTACAACCCGAGAGGTGCTGCTTTTTAGTCTACTGCCTAACTCCCTGAATTCTTGATGCAAGACCTCATCCCTCTTTCTACGTATGTCATTGGTACCAACATGTACCATGACCTCTGCCTTATCACCCTCCCCCTTCAGGATGCCCTGCAGCCGTTCAGTGACATCCCGGACCCTGGCACCAGGGAGGCAACATACCATCCTGGAGTCACATTGACGGCCACGGTAGCACCTATCTGTTCCCCTGACTATAGAATCCCCTATTACTATTGCTCTTCCTCTCTTCCTCCCCTCCTGTATAGACAGGCTGCTTCTGCCAGAAGCTTGGCTCTGTCTGCACTCCTTGGAGGAACCAGCGCCCTCATCAGCCTCCAAAATGGAATACCAACTGGCGATCGGGACCCCAGGGGACTCCTGAACTACCTGCCTGTTTCTCTTGGACTGCCTGGTGGTCGCCCATTCCCTTCCTTCCTCAAGTCCCTTCAGCTGCGGTGTGACCACCTCTCTAAACGTGCTATCCACGATGCTCTCAGACTCGCAGATGCTCCACAGTATCCCCAGCCACCGTTCCAGCTCTGAAACCTGAGCTTCCAGGAGCTGCAGCTGGACACACTTCCTGCACACATGCTGGTCTCGGACACTGGAAATGTTCCCGGCTTCCCACTGGAGCACGAGGAGCACACCACGGCTTTGGGCTCTCCTGCCATGACTTATCCTTTTAAATGAAACCTTTTAAATCAATTACTATAGGGCCCTTCTTTCCTGACCCTCGTTACTATAGAATATACAAACTATAAACCACAAAAGACTTTAAGCTAAAAGCAATAAAAGTAGTAAGTACTTACCCGACCTTACCCACTACTTACCAGTCATTTCTCTTCCTTGTAGCTTCTACTGCTGCAGTAGAGCAAGACCACTCTCAGTTCAATTCCCATTGTGCACCAAATTGCCAATACCCACACTCACTCTAGCTATGTCTCACTCAGGATGAGGTCTCTCCCCTGTTCGTGTGTAAGCACAAATCTGGTATTAAGAAATTGTCTGGAGCTTCAATAGCGACTAAATTAGCACAATTTCTATTTGATTATTGAACCACCCCTCATTCGACAACAGGTGTCACTCCTGCTGAACTGTTGATGGAGCGCCGTCTCTGATTAAGACTGAGCCTAATTATGCCAAACTTGGGGGCGAAAGTAGAAAGGCAGCAGGAAAATCAGAAAATGGGCCAGGATTGTCACAGTTCGGACAGAACATTTAGGGCAGGATCTTCCAGGCGGCGAGGCCTGCTTGTTGATGCGTCAAATGATGTGGGGTGATGTCAGGTGGGTGTCCCGACATCTGTGCGTCATTTAGATTGTCAGTTCGGTGAGTGTGCAGCTGACTCAGCTGCGCATGCACCGAACTGTCAACAGCCACTTAAGGCCTTTAAAAAAGGAATTAAGGTTGCCGGGCAGGCGAAGAGGCCATGTGGCCTTTAGAAAAAGCATGAAACCTCATCCATGGGCGGGATGAGGTTTCATGAGGGATTTAAAAATGTAAGAAGATTTCATAATAGAAGATATGGACATGTCCCAACTCATGTGACTTTTTCTCTCAGCTTTATTTAACATCTGAGCCAATACCCCTGAGGCAACACTTTGCCTCAGGGAGATCTGTGCGCTCTTTTGCATGCATGTGTGAAAAAGCGCACTCCCAGTTGAGAGAATCCCCGCCACTCCCACTCCCCCGCCCGCACAGGGAGCGCATAGCGCTTCCTGGTGGATGCCATGCTGGGCAGGCCTTAATTGGCCTGTTCATGTAAAATGGCAGCGTGCCCCCACCCGGGGGGGGGGGGGGGGCAGCTGCTGATCGGGAACCCACCCGCCCGCATCTGCTGCTGCACGTCCGCCGCCCCCCCCCCCGCCCCCCCCCCAACCACCCCCAACAGGGGGAAAATGTTGCCCTTAATGTAGGAGAGAAGCTATTTGTGAAAAATTTTTGAGAAGGACCAGCACGGTTGCTCGGTGAAATAAGTGCCGTAATGGGACCTCTTTCCTTCCATCTGAAAGTCGAAGATCAAATAATGAGAAGACATGTGGATCACACACAAAGCGGAGAAGCCAAATGTCCAGAAGTGATTCCATCAGTGCTCAAGACTGAATCAACATTTCCTGTTGAAAGAAGTCAATCAAGTACAAATGTATTTGAAGGGTTGACTGAACCTGAAAGAGTCAAAAAAACAAATTTACAGGTACCTGCTGTAGGACTTGATGTTCAGATGATTTCAGTAAGGGAGACTCCAAAGCAAACTTTAGAAGCTGTAGAGCTGAGACATTCTACACGCATAAGGAAACCCCAGAGAGACTGACTTTGTAAATAACTGAAAATTGAAAAATTGTAAAATGTATTATTCAGTAAAGGGGGAGGGATGTAGTAATCTGAGATGTAATATACCTTTAAGACAAGTATTGTAATGTAAGGTCACATGATTTTATTGTCCAATAGCAGAGTAGCACAGGCTACCTTTATGTGAGAGGGTCTTGAGTTAGTCACTGATGAGTGAAGACAGAGTTTTATGTTGTGAACGCACAAGTATAGTTATAGAGTTAGTTTATAAATGAACAGCATGTGTTTATTCTAACAATGACCTCCAGATGTTCTCTGTCTCTGTACCGACTTGGTCACCCCAAACAAAGTGTGCTACCTGGACCCTTTAGCCCCAACAAACCAAGGGCACTGGATCCAACAGGAGTACAAGCTGCATAGAGGTAAGACAAAACCAGACAGAAATAACAGGCGCAGTTTTCCATTTATGAGGCTAAATGCCGTGTCAGTAAGAGATATTAATGTATAAAATGTTATTGGAAATTATTTTTTTAAAATAGAGGTTTAGTCTGTGTGTGTGTTAACTGGATTAAAGCCAGCTACTCTGAGTGCTTTGATGTAAAATAATTTTGAGATGTAATTAGAGGTAGAGTGTACATTTTGTTGAATAGAGCATTCAAAGACTGGGGGTGAAATCTCGCACCAAGCTAGGAGACACCAAGCAATATGTTTATATTACTAAAAAATCTGGTACTATGAAAGGGGTTCAAAGGGCCTGGTAATACAATGAAAATTTACATTCAAAGGGGAAGGCTGTGTAAATCAGAGAGAAGTTTGTGTGGGCAAGTCAGAAGCATGTAATACCTAAGCATCTCTAAGCCTACGATCGTCTGCAAAGGAACAAAATTGAAAGGAACCTTATTTTGAATTTGTAAGATGAAAATGCATTGCCTGGTGTCTGTTTAAGTCTATTGGTTATTGTTGTCTTAGTGGAGATTAATTTGGGAATTTGTTAAAAGTTATGATAGTAGTAATTTGTAGCCGTTTGTAGTGTTTAATTTGTTGTAAATTAATAAATGTTTCATTTAGTTTGATATAAGAACCTCTCAAGAACTGGTCTTATTCCTGAATTTAGAGCTGCAACTCAAAACATACCAATTGAAAATGTAGGTTATGACAGTTGTTTAAAATCTCCCTCTGGGATTTTAAATAACTCAGCCTTTACCAAACTGTCATAACATGTCATAACATGCGATGGCATGAGGTTTTAGCGGTGCCCACCCCGCTGGCCGGAATTGCGAGAACTCGTATCAGATTCTGCGCTTGGAGGGTCATTAATTATGCATGGGCGAGTATTGGGCTGAATCATCTGGTGAGTTGGGAGCTGAGTCGTCCGCCTGCTGTCAGCTGGTGGAGTCGAAGGTCCGGGCGTCATATTTAAAAGCCAGTGCAACACATAATCTCACTCTCTCCAGCCCACCTGTCTTACGGAGACACTGAGGTGTCTTGCAGCCAGAACAAGAAGGCGAAGAACCTCAAAAAGAAGGCAGCGCCCCAATTCACCCACTAGGCCCTCCAGGCCTTGTTTAGGAGTGCAGGCGCACAGGCAAGTCCTGTTCCCCAGGGATGGCTGCAGGAAATGTAGCAGCCTCATCTCACCTCCCTGGCCTGGAAGGCTGTCACAGAGCAGGTCAGCATGGCTGGCTACCGCACCTGGAATGCCATCCAGTGCAGGAAGAGGATGAATGATCTTATCTACTCCACCAGGGTAAGTCATCCTTCAATTTCCTCCAGTATGGAAGAGGTCATCAACAGTGCTATCAAGTTGCAAATGCTTAGCAATAACCTGCTCACTGACACTCAGTTTGGGTTCCACAGGGGTCACCCAGCTTCTGACCTTATTACAGCCTTCATTCAAACATGGATAAAAGAGTTGAACTCCAGAGGTGAGGTGAGAGTGACTGCGCTTGACATCAAGGCAGCCTTTGAGCGAGTGCAGCATCAAGGAGCCGTGGCAAAACTGGATTCAATAGGAATCAGAGGGAAAACTCTCTGCTGGTTGGAGTCATACCTAGCACAAAGGAAGATGGTTGTGTTTGTTGGAGGTCAATTATCTCAGTTTCAGGACATCACTGTAGGAGTTCCTCAGGTTAGTGTCCTAGGCCCAACCATCTTAAGCTGCTTCATCAATGACCTTCCTTCCATCATAAGGTCAGAAATCGGGATGTTCGCTGACGATTGCACCATGTTCAGTACCATTTGCGACTCCTCAGGTACTGAAGCAGTCCATGTCCAAATGCACCAAGGCCTGGACAATATCCAGGCTTGGGCTGACAAGCGGCAAGTAACATTCACGCTACACCAGTGCCAGGCAATGACCATCTCCAACAAGAGACAATCTAACCATTGTCCCTTAACATTTAATGGCATTACCATTGCTGAATACCCAACTATCAATATCCTGAGGGTTACCATTGACCAGAAACTGAATTGGTCTAGCCATAGGAATACTATGGCCACAAACATTCACTCCCTCCACCATCAACAAACAGTGGCAACAGTATACCATCTACAAGATGCATTGTAGAAACTCACCAAGACTCCTTAGACAGCACCTTCCAAACCCACAACTGCGACCATCTAGAAGGACAAGAGCAGCAGATGCATGGGAACACCACCACCTGGAAGTTCCCTTCCAAACTATTCATCATCCTGACTTGGAAATATATTGCTGTTCCTTCACTGTTACTGGGTCAAAATCCTGGAACTTCCTCTCTAACAGCACTAACTACACTATATGGACTGCAGCGGCTCAAGAAGGCAGCTCTCCACCATCTTCTCAAGGGCAATTAAGTATGGGCAATAAATGCTGGCCTAGCCAGCGATGCCCACATCGCGTGAACGAATAAAAAAAAAATATATATATTCAACTTAAAATTATACATTGTTCATAACAGTAGGTGCATCAATCTTTGAAGAAAAAGTTAATAAGGCTGCTAAAAAAATATATTGGATCCTTGGCTTTATTAGAGGATGAATAGAGTACAAAAGCATCTTTTTCAAAACACCGGTTAGGCCTCAACTGGAGTACTGTGTCCAATTCTGGGCATTGCACTTTAGGAAGGATGTCAAAGCCTTGAAGAGGTTGTAGAGATGAAAGACTTCAGTTATGTGAAGAGAATGGAGAAGCTGGTATTGGTCTCTTTGCAGCACAGAGGTTAAAAGAAGATTTGTTAGAGGTGTTCAAAATCATGAATGGTTTTGATAGAGCCAATAAGGAGAAACTGTTTCCATTGGTAGAAAGGTTGCTAACCAGAGGACACAAAATAACAAAACATGACATGCAGAAACTCTTTTACACAGTGATTTGTTGTGATCGGGCATGTTTTGCGTGAAAGGACAGTGGAAGTAGATTCAATAGCAACTTTCAAAAGAGAATTAGATAAGTAACTGGAGGGGAAAAAATACACGGCTGTGGGGAAAGAGCAGAATGAGTGAAACTAATTGGATAGCTCTTTCAAAGAGCCAGCACAGACAGAATGGGCTGAATGACCTCCTACTGTGCAGTATCGCATGTTAACTCACACGAGTGACAAAATAATTACCTTTTAGTCTTCTATAGCTTGAATAACTTAACAGGTTTTAAGATAGAGGTTGCGGGAGACAGTCACATGCAGAATATTATTTTTGAAAATTTGGGCCTTTCTGTGGAGTTTTCTAACTATTTTTAACCAGCGTTTCCAGTGGGTAATGTTAGGGATATAGGAACAGGAGGATGTTATTCAGCCCCTTGAGCCTCTTCCACTATTCAATTAGATTATGACTGATCTGTATCTTAACTTACCTGCCTTGATTTCATATCCTTTAATATCCTTGCCTAGCAAACTTCTATCAATCCCAGTTTTGAAACTTTCAATTGACCTCCAGCCTTAACAGCTTTCTGGAGGGAGAGTTCCAGGTTTCCACAACTTTTAGTGTGAGGAAGTGCTTCCTGACATCCGCTCTGGATGACCTAATTCTAATTTAAGGTTGTGCCCCCTTGTTCTGGATTCCACCCACCAGAGGAAATAGTCTGTCTATGTTTTAATTGTTTTAATCAAATGAAACACTTCACTTAGGTCACCCTTTAATTATACTCAAGGTAACACAGGTCTAGTCCATGCAAGTTATCATAATTTTACTCTAACATCCCTGATAGAGTATGGGAGTTCAAGGCTGGCACATTACTTGCTAGTACTTTTACCTATTTGGGAGTTTTAACTATATACTGTCAAGGTTAGAAGAGACGTTGGACACTTGAGTTTCATATGATGTATATTTAAAATATTATTAGCTATCATTGTCTTCATAATGATAATCTTTGTGATTGTTCCTTTAATTGTGACTGATATACACCACCAATTTCAAAGAAGTAGAGTGTTTAAGATAAAAGCAAAATACTGCAGATGCTAGAAATCTGAAACAAAAACAGAAAATGCTGGAAAAACTCAGCAGGTCTAACAGCATCTGTGGAGAGAAAAACAAAGTTAACATTTCGAGTCCGTATTACTCTTCTTCAGAGCTAAAGAGAAGTAAAAATGTGGTGAAATTTATACTGTTTAAGGGGGGGGTGAAGCAGGTGAAGCTGGATAGAAGGCCAGTGATAGGTGGAGGCAAAGGAGAGATTGATAAAGATGTCATGAACAAAAGGACAAAGAAGGTGTTAATGGTAGCAGTAAGGGCTAAATAAGGTGCTGATAGTGGCATTAAGGTAAGAAAGCAGAATGTGATAATAGCAGGACAAGGGTAGCACTGAAAAGAACAACATGAGCAAGTGATAGATGGCCCTTGTGGGGATGGAGTGGGGAGGGGACGGTTGTGGGGGAAAAAAAGATCAAAAATAGGATAAAAGGTGGGAATAAAACAATGAATAAATGAATAAAAATGAAAATAAATAAAAATAAAAATAAGTGGATAAAAAATAAAAATGAATATTGAGAAAAGGGGGTAAAAAAGGGGTGAGGATAAAGGAGAATGTTCATGGTCTGAAGTTGTTGAACTCTATGTTAAGTCCAGAAGGCTGTAAAGTCGCTAGTCGGAAGATGAGATGCTGTTCCTCCAGTTTGCGTTGGGCTTCACTGGAACTTTGCAGCAGGCCAAGGATGGACATGTGGGCATGAGAGCAGGGTAGAGTGTTGAAATGGCAAGCAACAAGAAGGTCTAGGTCATGCTTGTGGACAGACTGAAGGTGTTATGCAAAGCGGTCACCCATTCTCCATTTGGTCTCTCCAATGTAGAGGAGACCGCATTGGGAGGAGCAAATGCAGTAAACCTAACTGAAGGAGGTGCAAGTAAAGCGCTGCTTCACCTGAAAGTAGTGTTTGGGCCCTTGGATGGTGAGGAGGTAAAGGTGCAGATGTTGCACCTTCTGCGATTGCATGGGAAGGCGCCGTGGGAGGGGCATGAGGTGTTGGAGATGATGGAGGAGTGGACCAAGGTGTCCTGGAGGGAATGGTTCCCACAGAAGGCTGACACGGTGAGGTGAGGGGAAGATGTGTTTGGAAGAGTGTTTAAGAGTTCAGCTTGTTCAGCTCCATCAGTTGTTCTGATGGAGGTTGCACCAGCCTTTGGTAATCCGGATGGAATAACTCGCCTTAACAGGTACACGTTGAGATGACGTTTGGCTAATCAAAGATTCTGTGGCCTCATCTGATTCATTTGAAGAAGCTGTTCTATTTCAGGAGACTGGGGGCGGTCTTGTGGCACAGCAGGTAGCATCCTTACCTCTGAGCCAGAAGCTCTGGGTTCCAGTCCCACTCTGGGACTTAACAGCCATAGGAACATGCATTCATAACATAGCCAAACAGGTTGGTTATTGGTAGACCGGTCGTCTCAGTTTGCTCCTGTCCCACAGAACTCATTTCTCGTTATCTTGACTCCCTTCTCTCTCCCCTGGTCCAGTCCCTTCCCACCTACATCCGTGATTCCTCTGACACCTTACGTCACATCAACAATTTCCAGTTCCCTGGCCCCAACCGCTTCCTCTTCACCATGGACGTCCAATCCCTCTACACCTCCATCCCCCACCAGGATGGTCTGAGGGCCCTTAGCTTCTTCCTCGAACAGAGGCCCGAACAATCCCCATCCACCACTACCCTCCCCCGTCTGGCTGAACTTGTTCTCACGCTGAACAATTTCTCCTTCAACTCCTCTCACTTCCTCCAAATAAAAGGTGTGGCTATGGGTACCCGCATGGGCCCCAGCTATGCCTGTCTCTTTATGGGGTATGTGGAACATTCCTTGTTCCAGTCCTACTCCGGCCCCCTTCCACAACTCTTTCTCCGGTACATCGATGATTACTTCGGTGCCGCTTCATGCTCTCGTCGGGACTTGGAAAAATTTATTAATTTTGCTTCCAATCTCCACCCCTCCATCATTTTCACGTGGTCCATCTCTGACGCTTCCCTTCCCTTCCTTGACCTCTCTGTCTCAATCTCTGGTGATAGACTGTCCACCAATATCCATTACAAACCCACCGACTCCCACAGCTATCTCGACTACAGCTCCTCACACCCCGCTTCCTGTAAGGACTCCATCCCATTCTCTCAGTTCCTTCGCCTCCATTGCATCTGATCCGATGATGCTACCTTCAAAAACAGTTCCTCTGACATGTCCTCCTTCTTCCTTAACCGAGGTTTTCCACCCACGGTCGTTGACAGGGCCCTCAACCGTGTCCGGCCCATCTCCCACCCATCCGCCCTCACGCCTTCTCCTCCCTCCCAGAAACATGATAGGGTCCCCCTTGTCCTCACTTATCACCCCACCAGCCTCCGCATTCAAAGGATCATCCTCCGCCATTTCCGCCAACTCCAGCATGATGCCACCACCAAACACATCTTCCCTTCACCCCCCTTATCGGCATTCCGTAGGGATTGCTCCCTCCGGGACACCCTGGTCCACTCCTCCATCACCCCCTACTCCTCAACCCCCTCCTATGGCACCACCCCATGCCCACGCAAAAGATGCAACACCTGCCCCTTCACTTCCTCTCTCCTCACCGTCCAAGGACCCAAACACTCCTTTCAAGTGAAGCAGCATTTCACTTGCATTTCCCCCAACTTAGTCTACTGCATTCGTTGCTCCCAATGTGGTCTCCTCTACATTGGAGAGACCAAACGTAAACTGGGCGACCGCTTTGCAGAACACCTGCGGTCTGTCCGCAAGAATGACCCAAACCTCCCTGTCGCTTTCCATTTTAACACTCCACCCTGCTCTCTTGCCCACATGTCTGTCCTTGGCTTGCTGCATTGTTCCAGTGAAGCCCAACGCAAACTGGAGGAACAACACCTCATCTTCCGACTAGGCACTTTACAGCCTTCCGGACTGAATATTGAATTCAACAACTTTAGGTCGTGAGCTCCCTCCCCCATCCCCACCCCCTTTCTGTTTCCCCCTTCCTTTTTTTTCCAATAAATTATAAAGATTTTCCTTTTCCCACCTATTTCCATTATTTAAAAAAAAACACCCCCACTAGAGCTATACCTTGAGTGCCCTACCATCCATTCTTAATTAGCACATTTGTTTAGATAATATCACCAACTTTAACTTTAACACCTATGTGTTCTATTGTACTATTGTCGTTGACATCTTTTGATGATCTGCTTCTATCACTGCTTGTTTGTCCCTACAACCACACCCCCCCCTCCACCTCTCTCTCTCTCTATCTCTCCGCCCCCCACACATACACCTTAAACAGCTTATATTTCAACTCTTTCTTGGACTCGAACTCAAGTTCTGTCGAAGTGTCATGAGGACTCGAAACGTCAACTCTTTTCTTCTCCGCCGATGCTGCCAGACCTGCTGAGTTTTTCCAGGTAATTCTGTTTTTGTTTTGGATTTCCAGCATCCGTAGTTTTTTTGTTTTTATATAGGTTGGTTATTAACCTGCAAAACCTTCCAATACACCTGTGGCAGGTGGCAAGAGTTGGAGAGTCTCCTGGTCAGCCAGAAACATGTGGTAGCTGCAGCATAACTGTCTCCATTTGCACTTCTTTGTTATGGGATGCACTCCTCAGCAAACGTCCCCTCATTTCGAGAGACTATATAAGATATATTGGAGGCAGAATCCTGGAATTTGTGAAGTGTAGTCACTGTTAAAAAGTAGGAAACACAACAACCAATTTGTGCACTGCAAACAGCAACATACTAATGTCTAGATCATCTTTCTTTTAAGATGTGGAGGAATAAATATTGGCCAAGACACTGTAGAGAACTCCCCTGCTTTTCTATGAAATAGCACCAGGAGATCTCTTTAACCACCTTAAAGGGAAGATGGAGCCTAGGGGCAGGATCTTCTGGTCGGCGAGCGGCTCGGGGCCTGCTTGCAGACACATAAAATGATGCGGGTGGAACTCCCGATGTCACCCCCCCGTCATTTCCATTTTCAGGTCGGCGGGGGAGCAGCTGAGTCAGTTGCACGCCTGCCGACCTGTCAACAGCCTATTGAGGCCATTGAGAAATTAATTGAAATCGTTAATGGACCTGCCCATCCAACCTTAAGGTTGGCGGGCAGGCCGGGAGTAATGACAGGCTTCATAAAAAGCATGAAACCTCATCCACGGGCAGGATGAGGCTTCATGAGGGTATTTAAATTTTTAATAAAGGTTTCAATAAAAGTTATGGACATATCCCAACTCATGTGACAGTGTCACATGAGGGGACATGTCAGGGAAATTTTTCTATCATTTGTATTGCAAATTTTAATTCAGAGCCAATGTCCCTGAGGCAGCACTTAGCTTCAGGGAGATCAGTGTGCTCTTTTGCGAAAGAGCACACTCCTGGCTGAGGGAATCCCCCCCTACCCGCACAGGGAGCTTCCTGGTGGATGTCACGCTGGGCAGGCCTTAACTGCCCGCACCCACTCCTGCACTTCCCACCAACCCCCCCACCCACGGGGGGAATATTTTTCCCTTGGTGTAACCTCTGATCTGAGAGAGGGCACCTTTAACAGTGTAGATCAAAGTTAACTGTTAAATTGGAGTCACATTTACTCAGTGAAGCAGAGAATAATGACACAGCTTTCAGTTCACAGAAGAGTTTGTCCCACTTCCTGCATGAGGAAAGTCATGTTGGAGCTTTATGGAAGTGGTCCACATCCCTCTTTTGTTCTTAAAAACACTGCATCCAGTGTCCATATCCACACCTTGAAAAGACTTAGCTCAGTCAGACAAAGGGAAGAAACAGCACTGAAGCCCATTGAGGTCCTGTCTTCTGGGTAGGGATTAGTTACATAGGAATAGGTAGTAGCCATTCAGCCCTTCAAGCCTATTCTACCATTGAATTACATCATGGCTGTTCTTTATGGTGACAGTAACTTGCATTTATATGATTCCTTTAATGTGTAAAATGCCCAAAGCTGGTCCATAGGCGTATTATCAAACAAAAGTTGACACCAAATCACTGTAAGGAGATATTAGGCAGGTAACCAAATTCTTGCCCAAAGAGATAGAAAATAAAGAAGGAAACATGGAGTCATTTAAGAATGGCATTTCAGAGGTGAAGGCAGAGCCAACAATGGTGATCAGTTAAAATCAGGGATTTACAAGAGTCCAGAATTGGAGGAGTATAACCTTGGAGGGCTTTGAGCTAGAGGACATTACAGAGATAGGGAGGGATATGAATCAAGGATGAGAATTTTAAAATTGGTGTTCCCAGACTGGGAGCTTATCTGTGTCAGAGAACACAGAGGTGACAGGTGAATGATATTTGGTGCAAGTCTTGGATAAGCTCTTGCTTATAAAGGCTGGAAGATGGGAGGCCAAATAGGAGACTATTTGAATAGACAAAGTGAGAGCTAACAAAGGCATATAACTCCAACTACCCGCCTTGGTTCCATAACCTTTCATTACCACATATTATCAGACCGAGTCCTCTGTAAGACAATTTCTTACGTATTTGGTGTATTCTTGTTGACTGTTGATTGCATTGTTCTCTCTGCAAGTTTTTATTGTGTTCAACTGGCATCAGTGCTGCTCTTAGATAAAACTTCTACATCTAATAACATGGTGTGCCTGCCTTCATTAATCTCAGGCTCTGCAAGAAGCTGTGCAATTTCACTTTACTCCCACTGGCTGTGAGCAATAAGCTCACGGTTCAGCAACTTTATCTTGACTGGATTGTACTGGACTCAATAAATCATTTGCTCTCACAGAAACCCTTCCCATTCGCACCAGGCAAAAATATCCAACTTCACTGTGGCTGATAAACACGCAGAAAGCCAGTTAATGAAACTGAACAATTTGTGTTCAAAGCTGCAAAGCCTTTATACAGTAGACACTGGGCTTGTTTATCTCCAATGAATTATTTTCCTTTCTCTTGCCACCTCAAGTAAACATCACACTATCTGTCCAGTGTACTCCCAATATAAAGAACAATATAAAGAACAATTATTTCCGCTCCAGACTATTGCCCCAGTTAGATTATACCAGTAATGACCACAAATCCTTATGGTTGACGTACAAGTATGCTGGATATAAAGTATGATAGCAGGAACAGGTTACAGGACGAGAATACTCCAGAGGCCTGGTTAACACTCCAGTGATTATGAGTTCAAATCCATCGTGGCAGTTTCAGAATTTAAATTCATTTTAAAAAAAATCTGGAAGTAGAAAGCTTGCATCCACAAATGACGATGAAGATGTTGGATTGTTGTTTTAAAAGAAGAAACCAACTGGTTCACTAATGTCTGGTAGAGAAGAGAATCTGCTGTCCTTACCCAGTCTGGCCTATCAGTCCTGTCCCACACTAACATGGTGAAATCTATCAAAAACAAAAATACATCAATCATTAGTGACAAGTAATAAATGCCAGCCTTGCTAGTGACACCCACATCCTGAGAATGAATGAGTAATAAAAGAATGATTAGTTGGAAGGTGATATTGAGTAATTTCAGGTTCCGGAGAAGGGAATGTAATGAAAATCAAATTTTCCTTACCCCAACCTCCCAGTGGTTGCATCTGTTCAATACATACCATAAATTTCTCATGTGCTTGCTTCTTCAAAGTATTATTAGGGAATTAATAGTATGGGGTCAGATTAATGTGATGGGACTGTCTCTACAGGGATAATAGGGAACGACCAGATTAATAAGATTAAGGAGAACATCTCTGCCCAGATTAATGGAACTGGGTCAACTGAACTGTACTAAAGGACTAATTGAACAGGAAGAGTGGAACAGGGCTGCTCATGCTGGGATTAATGGACATGGTCAGTTCAGTGGAATTAAGGGATAAAAACATTTTTATTGGGATTAATGACAAATGGCTGGATGTGAAGTAAATTATGGCATTTGAATATCAACACAGACAGATGAGTTCAAAACCTCACCCGGGCAAGTTGTGAAACAAAATTCAAAAAGAATTTGGTAATTTGGGTACTGGTACCAAAAAATATCATGAAGAATGCTGGATTGCTTTAAGAATCTAACTGGTTCATTAATATCCTCAGGGAAAGGAACCTTCCATCCCTACCTCTGCTCTGCCTATGTGTGACTCCAGACTCACAATAAACTCAAGGTTGACTCTTGATGCCCTGGCACAACCAGGAATGGGCGATAAATACTGCACCAGCAACATCCAAAGAACAAATATGTTTAAAAATGATTCTTGGGAAAAGTATGGTTCTGCCACATGTCAGTTTTGGCTCGGTGGATGGACTCTCACTTCTGAGTTAGAAGGTTTCAAGTCTGATTCCACCAATTTGAGCATATAACTAGCCCTACACACCAATGTAATAATGGGAAGGGCTGCACTCTCAGAAATACTGCATTTTAGGATGAGACATTAAAATGTAGCCCATCCGAATGTAAGAGATACCACAGCAATATTTGAAGAGCAAGTGAGTTCTCCAAGTGTCCTGGTCAAGTATCCCTTAAACAACTATAGTTTTAAAAAAAAGTCATTTATCTCATTACTCTGAACTTGTTGAGAGAAAATTGGCTGCTGCTTGAAATTTCCTATATTACAACAGTGACTACACTTCAAAAGCACTTCAATGGCTACAAAGCACTTTGTGACATCCTGAGGTTGTGAAAGCTGCTATGTGAAAATGCAAGTCTTTCTTTCCTTCTAGAATTAAATTGGATAGGACCAATTCAACAAGATTAATAACTCCATAGGCTGTTTACACTGGGATTAATGGGGCATGGCTACATGAATGCCTATAATGAGAATAAATGGCTCTGCCAAGATTATGGGCTAAAATCCAGTTTATTGGTATTAGTAGATGAAGGCTGGCTCTACTCGGTTAATGCAACAGGTGATACTTAGGAAATGTATACATGTACATATACATGTAGACAGATCAATCAATGTATGTAAAGAGAAAAATAGTTACAAGATTATATGTGGAGTGAGGATATTTGAGTAATCGTACAAAAAAGCTTACAGTGCAGCAATAATTCAATAGACTTACATTTGGAAGAGAAAGAGAAAGGAAAAGAGAAGTAGGAGGAAGAAGTAGAAAAAGGAAAGAGAAAAAAACCCTCCCCAACCCCCCAAAAAATAAATAATAAAAAAATCAACAACAATCATAGGTCAGAAAAAGTTTCACCTAATATGACACATACAATCTAATTAGGGTCAGTTGTATGAAAGTAGAGAGCTGTAGCTCCTCAAAGTAATCTAAGAAAGGTTGCCAAGCTATATAAAATCCATCTTAATAAAATCTTATAGTGTACTTCATTTTCTCAAGTTTAAGATTCTGCGTAAGATCACATATCCGATTAGTAAAAGAAGGCGGGGCAGACTTTCCAATTTAATAGAATGATACGTCTAGCCAATAATGTTGAAAAGGCACAAATGCATCAGCCTGATTTTTTGTAAGAGGGTCGCCATTTGGTTCCACTCCAAAGAGTGCTGGAATAGGAGAAGGTTCAATTTTGCTACTGAAAATATGTGGGATCAATCTAAAACTGTTTGTCCAAAACAAAGCCAATTTAGGACACGATCAATACATATGAATTAGAGAAGCTGGGGCAGTAAGACATTTATCACAGGTTAAATCAAAATTTGGATAAATCTTAGATAATTTCATTTTAGATAGATGGATATGCTGTAAGATTTTAAATTGCAGCAACCCATGTCTCGCACATACAGATGAGGAATATACATGAGAGAGAATAGACTTCTAGCTATCTTCTGAAAAGTGTGAGTCAAAATCTTGCTCCCAAAGAGTTTTTAAGGCAGAAAGCGAAGGGCAGTATAGTGAAAAAAATTAGAGAATTCAATTTGGAAATGAACCCCATAAAAAGATTTAATTCTAACATAATAGGGAAAATCTTCTGTATGTCAGGTAGGTCGGTCGGGATCGGGTGCGGGTGGGCGTGGAGCCAATCACTGCCTGCGATCGGCTGTGCGCTGCCATTTTACGGGGGCGGGCCAATTGAGGCCCGTCCAGCTTGACAGATGGCTGGTAGCGCTCAGCGTTACCAGCGCAGGCAGGGGAGGAGGGAGATTCGGGGCCTGCACTCTTTCGCGAGAAATTTCCCCTGAGGCATGGAGCTGCCTCAGGGAGACAAAGAACATGTATAGAATTTCTAATAAAGGTAGTTAAAAATTATTTACACAAGACCCATCATGTGACAGTACCACATGAGCTGGAACATGTTTATGAATTGTGTAAAAAGTTTTTAACCATTTAATAAAACCTTCAAGAAACCTCAGCCCGCCCATGGATGAGGTGTCCTAAAAACGCGAAGATTGCTTGGGCTCTTCGCCTGCCCACCAACCTTAAGGTTGAACCGGCAGCCCTGTCAATTATTTAAATTATTCACCTAATGGCCTTAATAGGTCTTTGACAGTTCAGTAGGTGCGCAGCCACCTCTGGTGCGCCCCCGCCGAATGGAAGATCAGAATGACGCGTCATTTTACGTGTCGGCATGTGGGGCCCACTCCTGCACACTGGCGTGAAAATTCTCTCCAGTGTGTTTGTTTTTCCCAAAGATTACTGGTAAAACTTAATGCTATGAGAGGGTTTTATTATCAGGGAGATAAAGTCCAAAGACATAGGGCAGAATTTTTTGTGTGTCAGGCGGGCAGGCCTGACCCAATCGCAGGCCGTACCGCCATTTTACATGGGCGGGCCAATTAAGGCCCGCCCAGCGTGACGTTCGCCATGAAGCACTATACGCTCCCTGTGCAGACAGGGGGAATCCTTAAAATCAGGAGTGGGCTCTTTCGTGCATGTGCATGAAAGAGTGCACAGCTCCCTGAGGCTGAGTGCAGCCTCAGGGAGATCGTCTCGACTTTTAAAAATATTAAAAATAGAGAGAAGAAAAATCCCTTACATGTCCCCTCATGTGACAATGTCACATGAGTTGGGAAATGTTCATAATTTACCAAACAACTTTATTACAATTTTTAAAGCCCTACATGAAACCTCATCCTGCCACAGGATGAGGTTTCATGATTTTTCTGTTTGCCGCCGGGGCTCCTGACCGACCTGCCAACCTTAAGGTTGAACAGGCAGGTCCTTTAATTGGTTACTTGGTCCTGTCAATGGCCTCAAGTGGCCATTGGCAGGTCGGTGGGCCCACAGCTGATTTTGCTGCACCCATGCCTTCCTGAAAATTTAAATGGGACAGATTGATTTCATCCCACGTCGTTTTACGCGTCGGCGAGCAGGACCTCCCCACCAGCCCCCCCCCACCCCCCCCCCCCCACCCCACTTGCCGACGGCAAAATTCTGTCCATAGTGAAACAATGGGTATTGCATTCAAAGAAGAAGATATGGAAAGAGAAGACTGTTTGGAAGGGAAGCATTTTTAAGATCTTACAAGAATGTGAAAGAGCTTTCAGCATATATGCCTCAAATTGTTGTCTTCAAAGGACTGAAGTTAAGAAAACTCCCTTAGAATTCCACATGGTCAGGGTATCATGTTTCTTTGGGTCTTTTAAAATCTATGTGTCTTACCGTTGCCTTCACAAAACTATAACGAGGAATTAGATTGATTAGGGGATTTAGAAGTTATCATAGTAGTAATTTGTAGATCTATGAATGTATTTAAACTCATTTCTCTTGTTAATAAATTTTTAATCTAGTTTTATAAAAACCTATAAGACTTGGTGGTCTTATTAATACTGAACTCAAGGCACGCATTCAAAATTTATACAAATTGTAAGTTAGTTGCGACAGTTGTTTCAAGTTTCCCTCTGGGATTTGAGCAGCTCAGCATTTACCATCGCCTGTGTCATAACATAGTTGGGGCTCTTTGTGGGATGTATTTGAAATTTCTTGTTTTTTTTGGAGTTGGTGAATCTTTTACGAGTACAAGAAGTGCTTTGAATTCAGGAGTTGGGGTGAGGTTTTTTTGTAGTGGTGAGACTGCAATATGGCTTTGGCAGTTGCTCAGACTTGTTTAGGAATTGAAGTTATAACTTTGGCTGGTTTCCAAAGGTAACTAAACTTAAGTTACTGGAATTGGCAGATGAATTACGATTGGGGTTACCTGCAGGGGCTAAGAAAGCAGATATAATTGAAGTTATAGTACAGCATTTAAAATTGGAAATGATTCACAGCTGGAGGTAGTGAGACTTCAGTTAGAAATGAAGCTTGAACTTGAATAAGCAGAGGAAATGAAAAAATTGAGCTAGAGGCAGCAGAAAAGGAGAGGGCATTTCAAAGGGGGCAAGTGGAAAGGCAGAAGAGAGAAAGAAAACAAAGAAGGAAATTAGAAATGGCGAGGTGAGAAAAGGAGGAAAGAGAAAAAGAGAGAATTCCAGTTTAAAATGTAGGCAGTTAAAAAAGAGATGCCAGTAGGCTAGGAAGGACTTGTTTTCAGATTAGAACTCAGTGGGGAGATGTTTAAATTTGTACAAACTCTTCCTAAAGTTTGAGGAAAGAGATGTTGAAGTATTCTTTATTTCATTTGAGAAGATAGCTAAACAGATGAAATGGCCATAGGAAAACTGGACATTGTTGTTACAATCCAGGTTGGTGGGTAGAGCACATGGGCCAGAATTTTTAGCTCAGCAGGCAGGTGCATGCCCAACCCAACCAAGTGTGAAACACACAATGGGGTCAACCGTGCCTGCCGACATCATCGCACAGTCATGCGATAGTTCGGTTGGCGGGTGTGCGCCAGAGCCGGCAGCATACCTGCTGACAATTAAAAGGCCTATTAAGGCCATTAAGTCATCAATTGTCATTAATTTTTCACTGCCTGTTCAACCTAATGGTTGGCAGGCAGATGAAAAAGCCAAGTGACCTTTGCATTTTTTTGGAAACCTCATCTACGGGCGGGATGAGGTTTCCAAAAGCAAATACGAACAAAATAAAACGTTATTTTTAAATTTAAATTTAAATGAAAAACATGTCCCTGCTCATGTGAGGAGATATGTTTCATTACATTTTTCTGTGCTTTATTAATTTTTTTCAATATCCTCTTCTCTGCCTCAGGGAGATTATTCAGCACTCTCTTGCGCGCATGCGCAAAGTTCGCGTTAGGCCTGCTCGCCCTCCTCCCCCTGCACACACAGGTAGCGCTCAGCGCTGCCACTCACATATCATGCTGGGCGGGCCTTAATTGACCTGCTAGCATGAAATCGTGGTGCATTGTCGATCATGGGTGGCAGTCAGCCTCCCGCCCGGCCCCGCCCACCAAGGGCAAAATTCTGCCCATGAGGTTTATGCTTCACTGTCAGAAGAAATGTCGGCGAACTATGACGTGGTAACAAAGGCTATTTTGAGTGCATATGAGTTAGTTCCTGAGAGATACAGGCAGAAATTTCGGAATGTAAGGAAACAGCCTGGGCAAACTTATATTGATTTTGAAAGGGTAAAGCAAACTAATTTTGACTGTCGGATATGGGCATTAAAGGTAGCAAGGACATATGAAGCTCTTAGGGAAATAATTGTCTTGGAAGAATTTAAATATTCACTTCCTCTTGTAGTTAGAACCCATTTTGAAGATCAGAAGGGTAAAACAGCTAGGCAGGCAGCAGAGATGTCTGACGATTATGAACTGGTCCATAAATCTGAACCTTTCTTCCATCATCCCCTTAAATTCGAGAAGGATAGAAGATGGGAGGTTAAATGAAGGCAAGTTGCCAGGGATGAGAAGGGACAGTTGGGAATTCTCAGGAAATTTCTCCTCAGACTAGAAAGGAAGGTGCTGAGGGTAGAAATGACATTCAATAATTGAGGTGTTTTCATTGTAATAAAGTTGGACACACAATGTCAGTGTGCTGGAAATGGCAGGGAAAATCTGTTGGAATTATAAGGGTGCAGAAAAGCACTGGAAGTAAGAGTACTATGGGTTCTGAGGTTCAAGAACTGGAAGAAACAGTAGTTTGTACACAATGTGGTTGACACTTAAAATGCCCTCTGAAAAGGGCAATTAGGGCTGGGCAAAAAATGCTGGCCTAGCCAGTGACGCCCACATCCCACGAACGAATAAATAAAAAGGTAAAACAGGAAGAATCAGTGATAAGTAAAGAAGTGGGAATGTGTTCACAATTTACCCAAGAGAAATCGGAGGAGCAGGTTGCAGAAATGTTTAGAGATTTTCTATGTGCAGGGAAAGTCTTTCCATGTCTACCAGGGTGGAGTAGGTAAGGATGTTAAAATTTTAAGAGATAAGGGGGCTAGTCAATCCTTAATGTTGTGGGATAGGGATATTTGTTGTTCAGAGGGAGTATTGCAGGAACAGGCAATTAAAAAGTGGGGTTCATGGAGATGCTAAATCTATTCCACTGTGGAAGGTAAATTTAAAGAGTAAGTGGGAAACAGGCGAAGTGACTGTTGGGGTGGTGGAAAAATTGCCCATTACAGCGGTTCAATTTATTCTGGGTAATGATATAGCTGGATCACAAATGTGGGTGATGCCTATGGTAGTTGAGCAGCCTGTAAAGGTGTCTTCAATAGAAGTGTTAGAGAGAGAGCATCCTGGATTGCTTCCAGATTGTGTGAAAATGAGACCATAGGCTCATAAGTTGAAACAAGAAAAACAGGAAGGACAACCAGTTCAAAGGCAGGAAGGTGTTGAAATCGAATTAGCTGACACTGTGTTTGATAACATTGTTCAGGAAGAAAGATTAAAGGAAACTTCAGCTAAGTGTTTAACTTAAGACATTTAGTGGAGTTACAGAAAAAATATTTGCAAATACAGCATTAATATCAGACAGCTTGCTAAGAAATGGAGGCAAAATGTATTCCATAATGTTATTACCTTAAGGGTAGTATTTTAATAAGAAATTGGAGGCCATATCATTTTTCAGCAATTGGAAGCTGGAGGGAGGTACATCAGGTTGTTATGCCATTTGGGTATAGAAATGATATTCTAACGATAGCTCATGAAATGCCAATGGGGGGACATTTAGGAATTAGAAAGACACAGGTGAAGATACAAAAACATTTTAATTGGCCTGGATTGCATAGGGATGTAGTCAAATTCTGTAGAACATGTCACACATGTCAGGTGATAGGGAAACCACAAGCAGTGATTAAGTCAGCACCTTTATTTCCAATTCCAGCATTTGAAGAACCTTTTACTTGGGTCATGATTGATTGTGTAGGATCCCTCCCTAAAACTAAAAGGGGAAATCAGTATTTACTGATAATAATGGAGTGTCTACCAGATTTCCTGGAGAAATACCTTTGAGAAACATTACAACAAAGAAGACTGTGGAATAGTTAACCAATTGTTTTTACTGGATATGATTTACTTAAGGAAAGACAATCAGATCAGGGTTCAAATTTAATGTCACAGCTGTTTAAGGAAGTAATGAACAGTTTGGGGATAAACAATTTAAGTCAACAGCCTATCATCCTGAGTCACAAGGGGCTTTAGAAGGATGGCATCAAACTCTTAAAAATTATGATGAGAGCGTCAGAATTATCCACAGGATTGGGTTAAAGGCATTCCTTTCTTGTTATTTGCTATTAGGGATTCTCCTTTTGAACTAGTCTATGGTCATGAGGTAAGGGGACCACTGAAATTGATTTATGAGAAATTGGTGGGTCAAAATTCAGAAACTACTCTACTGGATTACGTATCAAACTTCAGAGAGAGGTTAGATAGAGCACGTGAGTTGGCTAGGAACAGTTAAAGATATCACAGAAAGTGATGAAAGTGAAAGCAGACAGGAAAGCTACGGCTCGGAATTTTGTTGCTAGAGAGAAAGTGCTAGTTCTGTTACCAGTACTGGGTGACTAATTAAAGGCAAGCTTTAGTGGGCCTTACAGGATTGAAAAAAAAAACTGACTGAAGTAAATTATTTAATAAATACTCCAGATAGAAGAAAGAAACAGAGGGTGTGTCATGTAAATATGCTTAAAAGGTACTTTGACATGGAACAGGACCAAAAGGAGGTGTTAGTGGTAGTAGATAAAGTAGAAATACAGGATTCTGAAATTGATTTTCCTCTAATCAAATTGATTAATGAGGAGGTACTTTAAAATTTAAATGTAACATTGAGTTACTTTCCAGATAAACATCAAAGTGATTTGGAAAAGCTATTGCAGTCACACAAAGACATTTGTGGAAATAAGTTGAGGAGAGATCCATAGCATCTGGTTGAGATGGCGTCGGTCACTTGAGGTCAGAATGTGGTGTGTCTGACCACAGGGTGACATAGATTTACATGGACTATGTACTTACTGTGTGCATTAGAGTATAAGATAGCTTTTGTAACTTGTGTTATCCTTACAAATCTGTATATATCTGTAAAGGTATAGTTGTGCGTAAAGGAGTATTGTAATATAGTTTATCTTTTCTTGTTGAATAAATGCTTTATTCTTTTGTTAAAAGTTCATCAGCTGACCCCCTGTGCCTCTGTTCAGTAACTACTCTCCACATATCTAAACAAACAAAATAAAAGTTATGACCTATCAAGCTTCCGTGTGCCAGGCATGAAAGGCAAAATCTCCTAATGAAGGCGGAAATAAATGCTTTGCATTAATAGGGCTGTATAAAGAGAGAGATTGCAGCCCAAAGTGTTCTGAACTGGATCCAAATCTTAAGTGACTGTCTAACAATAGCATTTGAAGAAAAGTGACTGGCTGAGAAAGAAATGGAGGAGCACACAGAACAGGCAGAGATGTTGATTGACAGGAGGCTGCCTCCAATTGCACAAACGCTAAACTAGCCGAGTCCGAATGAAGCCAAAAAGAAAATATTACAGATATTATCAGACCAATAATAAAACTGAAAATTTGGCAATGCTAAACCACCTAAATGCTTGGGATTTTGTAGAAAAATTTTACGAATTCTGGAATAAATAAAGGCAGGAATTAACTGGTCTATTGCAACAAAAAAACACATGGGAATAAACAATGGAATGCACTGAAATAAGTATAGAAATCTTGGCAAAATATTCATCTTTACAAAATTTATACGACCAACAAAAGGGGTAAACTAGACCAACGTGCTAAGTCCTGCTTCGTACATTCTAACAAAAGGGTCAAAGTTGAGGTCCCTAAGGGATCGAGCAACAAAAATTCCTAAATATTTAAAACTGTTTACTGAGACCTTGAAAGGGAGGGAAGAAAGAAGGTAACTCTTTGTAATAGAGTCAATAGGAAATGTTTCACTCTTTTGCAAATTAATTTTAAAACCTGAAATATGACCAAATTGCTCAAGAATAGAGAAAATATGTGGGGGAGATGAGACCGGATCAGAGATGTAAAGAATTAGGTCATCAGCATATGGGGAAAGTTTCTGCTCAACTCTGCCCCATATAACACCCTGTATATCTACACAGGTCTGCAGTGAAATTGCCAGGTGCTCAATAGCAATAGCAAAAAGTATGGGGGAAAGAGGTCAGCCCTGTCTAGTACCTCGATGGAGGTCAAAGAGTTTTAGAGTGGATATTACTTGTACATACTGAAGTAACCAGTGAGGAATACAACAGTTTTATCCACTTTATAAAAGTCGGTCCAAATCCAAATTTTGGAAGAGTGAAGAAAAGGTAATCCCATTCCACTTTATCACAAGCCTTTTCTGCATCCATAGTTATAAGAACCTCAGGGAGAGGAGTAGTTGAATGTGTATAACTAACATTGAAAAGATACTTTAAATTACAGAAAGATTGCCTGCCCCATATAAAACCTGTCTGGCCAGGAGAGATAATAGATGGAAGGACAGGTTCAAGACAGTGGGCTAAGGCTTTAGCTAGTATCTTGACATCTGCATTTAAAAGGGAAATAGACCAGTATGAACTGCAATGCAGAGGACCCTTATCACTCTTTAAAAGAATTGACAAATATGACTCATGCGGCACAGGAGGGAGCATTTTAGAGAGAAAGCATTCCAAAAACAGAAACAATAATGATGGAGAAAGTTGAGATAAGTATTTTTTATAAAATTCTATTGGAAATACATCAGGCCTTGGTGCCTTAATACTTTGCAAGGATTTAATTGCATTTAGTATTTCATCTTGGGAAAGGTGTACTTCTAATGCATTCATGGAGTCAGACATTAGAGATGGGGGTGCCCGTTTTATCAAAAAAATTGTGAAATAAACCAGAATCTGAAAAAGAGCATGAACTATAAAGAGTGGAATAAAGAAGTTTGAATTGATCATTGATCTCCTGATGATCGGTGGTGGTTGACCCTGTTGGAGTAGTAATTTCAGTATTACGTTGAGAGGAAGCAGACTGGTGAAGTTGGTGAGCCAGGAGCCTACCAGTTCTTTCGCCATGCTCATAAAATGTACCATGTGATCTAAGTATAAGCTTTTCTGTTTGTTTAGTGGAAAGAAGATCAAATTCAGTCTGTAGGGCCAGATGTTGTTTGTATAATACTGGAGTAGGTGCAATAGCATCCTGCCAGTCCACCAAGAGAATATGGACAATCATTTGGGACAATTTTGATGTATCGCGTTTGTTAAGTTGAGCAGCATACAAAATTATTTGTCCATGTATGTAAGCCTTCATACTCTCCCAGACAGTGGCATAGGGAATATCTGGGTAGTATTAAGTGTTATAAAAGTATCTATTTGTGAGGAAATGAATTTAGTAAAATCCGGCTCCACCAGAAGAAGAGAATCAAGATGATGTGGTGGACGAGAAACAGGTTGGTCGTGGAATCGTATTGTTAAAACTAAGGTCAGAGGTCACAAGACTATTGTATGCGCAAGATTGAATTAACGTGAGCAGCCTCTTGTCAAGGAAAAAATAGTCAATATGCGAATAGGTGTGGTGAATAGGAGAGAAAATGGAGTATTGTCTTGCTGATGGGTCTAGAAAATGCCATAAGTCTACCAATCCCTGTGTATCCAGAAAAGAACTGATGGCTGAGGCTGATTTTGACATTGAAACAGATCTTGTGGATGAGCAGTCCAAATTTGGGTTAAGAACACAGTTAAAGTCTCCTCCAAGAAGTAAGTGATATGAGTCTAAATCAGGTATGGAAAATAAGAAATTTGAAATGAAACCATAGTCATCCCATTTGGGTGCATATACATTAGCTAGGATCAATGGACAGTTGCCTTGTACTATAACATAGCAACCATTATTGTCAGCTATAACCTGAGAGTGAACAATGGGAATGCCTTTATGGATTAAAATTGCCACAACTCTTGCTTTACTATGAAAATTAGAATGTAACATCTGCCTAAACCAATCCTTCTGCATTTGAAAGTGGTCAGATGTACATAACTGAGTTTCCTGCAGGAAGGCAATGCCCATCTTCAAATGATGTAAATGAGAGAGAACTTCATTCCTTTTAACTGGATAATTTAGACCTTTCACATTCCAGGTGATAAATGGGATTAGGCAACCAACCAGTGAGGCCTTAATATTAGTGGGCATTATGATAATAAAAGCGTATCAAAGCATATGGCCCCCATAGGTTAACCATTGCAAATAAAGGATTAAATATTTTTGAACCAGAACTTATTCACGTAAAGAATGTTAAAAACTGAACAAAAGGAAAGTATATATTTATATTTAGAAAATAACAAGAAAAGAAGAAAAAAAGAGAAAGGAGAAGCAATAGAAGAAGATGGGAGAGACCACACCATCCTGGAAATATATTGCCGTTCCTTCATTGTTGCTGGGTCAAAATCCTGGAATTCCCTTCCTAACAACACTGTGGGTGTACTTACACCACAGGGATGGCAGCAGTTCAAGAAGGCAGCTCACCACCACCTTCTCAAGGGCAACTAAGGTTAAGCAATAAATGCTGGCCCAGCCAGTGAAGCCCACATCCCATGAATGAATAAAAAAGAGGAAAGAAAAGCTTACATCATTTCCACAAACAAGATGAATGCTACCCCTCACAGCTAATGTACTATTCATACCTATCTTACTAGTGTGTCTTGAAAAGACAGCCCACATTAAAGCAATATACAATCAAATATCCCAAGCAAAAGTATGGTGAAGTTCCGCCTATGATAGACAAGGTGCATGATCTGTATGAAGCTACAATTTTGTAATACAGCACTCAACAAGAGAGGGAGAGTATAAAGAGAGATTCAACTCTCAAAGAATTCAATTGCACATGTGGTAAAAAGTAAAAAATAAACACCCATAGGGTTTATGTAAAACTTCCTGCGATTAATGCAGTTTAGACATAAGATACAAAGAGGTTGGTATAACCAACAAAACTTATCGTGTAACAGAACCATCATGCATGGTTACCTAATTAAGTGCCCTTTCGTCTTGGGTGAAGTCATGATATGACTTCTTAAGAGAAGCTACAATTGTGTCCTTGAAAAAAGCTGAAGCTTCTTGCGGCGTGTTGGAAATCTTACTCACTCCGTTGAAAGTTACACACAGGCAAGCAGGATGGAGGAAGCCATATTTAAGTTTGGCTCAATGAATATCTTGCCTCCATGAAAGTATAGTTGACCCTTTTCCCGAGACAGATGCCTAATTTGTTCCTTCACTTGATACTGATGCAGTCTTAGTATTAACGGCTCTGGAGGCTCGCTATGCTGTGGCCGTAATGCCAAAGAGTGATGGGCTCAATGCACTACCAGCAGTGAATCGAAATTCTCCTTGCCAAAAACCTCCATAAGATGTGCCTCAGTAAAAGGTGTAGGGTTTCCCTATTCCACACCCTCGGGCACCGAGAGAATCCTTAAATTTTGTCTCCTGCTGTGATTCTCCAGGTCATTCTTCTTTAACAATTTAGTATTTTGGGCTTCCAGCTGGGTGCAGCAGGTCTCCAGAATCACAATTCTGTCGCTCGAGTCCGTAGCTGATTGTTCAACATCTCACAGCCTTTGATTGAAGGAGGCAACAGAGGCTTCTAGAGTAGCAACAGAGGAGTGAATTTCTGAACGGAAGCCAGCAAATTCAGCAAGAATAGCGCTCTGTAAGTCAGCAAGTGTGCTGTCAGAATTAAATTCAGCATGGGAAGCCGTCATGTTGTTACCAGTTGTAATGTCAGACACCGCAATCGATAAAGCACCAGGCCCAGTTTCACTCTGACTGCGTTGGCCTTTGGGTTTAGACATTTCAAATGTATGTTGAGCATCAGAGCAAACCCCAAAACACTGACAGTCAAAAAGCTGAACCTTTCAATCCAACATCAGCAATTTCCACAGGGATAAACTTCAGAAATCATGGGAGCTATCTCCATTCCTGTCACATGACCTGACACTCCCTCTACTGCCCTCTCAGCACAAAATAACTTAAAACTTGGAAACCACCATCACATCCCATGCAGCCTTGAATATACACACTCCTGTTTTTTCATGGTTACTGGGCCATTATACTAGAATTCCCAGTGTAGAACTATGGTGGTTCTAGAAGGTCACCATCACTTTCACAGGGTGAACAGAGATGCAGTCTTGATGGCACTGCCCAAATCCTGGGCCAAAATTAGAAGACTAAAAGGGCTGCCAACAACTTGGCAGACTTTCATTGTTGATGGATTTCTACCCGTTCACAACCAATGGTTTGGATTTATATTAATATATTGGCTTTCACAACCTTGGGATGTCCCAAAATGCTTTACAACCAATGCAATACTGTTTTAGTTACTGTTGTAATGTAGTCAGAAGCCAATCTGTGCTCAGCAAGATCCCAGGAACAGCAATAACTATGTAATCTGTTTTTGTGATGTTAATTGAGGAATTAATATTGGCCCCACTCCCTTGTTCTTCTTGGAAATAGTGCCATGGGATCTTTTACATCCATAGCCACAGAGCAGTCAGTGATCTTGATTTACAGCCTTCCAGGCTTAATATTGAGTTCAACAACTTCAGATCATGAACTCTCTCCTCCATCCCCACTCCCTTTCCAATCCCCCTTTTTCCAATAATTTATAATTTTAAAAAAATATATTTTTCCTTTCCCATCTATTTTTAAATTTATTTCGATCTATTGTTTTATCTCCACCTTTTAGCCCATTTTGATCCCTTCCCCCCACCCCATTAGGGCCATCTGCCACTAGCTTGTCCTGCTTGCTACCCTTAATGTCCCCATTAGCACATTCCATAGCTAATATCACCACCCTCAACACCCCTTTGTCCTTTTGTCTATGGCATCTTTGGCAATCTCTTTGCCTCCACTTTATCACTGGGCCCCTATCGAGCTCTACCTGTCCCATCCCCCTCTACCAGCTTATATTTCACCTCATTTCTCTATCTCCTTAGTTCTGATGAAGAGTCATACCGACGCAAAACGTTAACCGTGTTCCTCTCCGTAGATGCTGCCAGACCTGCTGAGTTTTTCCAGCTATTTTTGTTTTTGTTTCAGATTTCCAGCATCCGCAGTATTTTGCTTTGATGTTGACTTAATGCCTGTTCCAACAGAATTTAATGTTAGAGGTCACTATTCCCAACGCCCCTGTCACTGGAGACCACCGTATGAAATAATTAATTGACGGGTATTAAGTCAAAACAGAGGGATTCTTAAACGCTGTTGCTCGCACCGCGGCCTCTGCCCGGTACCTGTTCAATGGGGTCGGCGTGAAGGCTTGCGTAGGCCTCAAGCCCGCTCGCGGTTGCCCCGGTAACGGTCACCGTGGTGACAGTCACCTGACCCGGCGGCGCGAGGCCGGCCTCTCAGTTTAAATCCGAGCGGAAAGTGCGCGCGGCCTGGGCGTTTCCCGGAGCCTCCCCTTCCCCCGCTGCTAACAGCCGGCGGCGGCGGCGGCTATGTCGGGGAGCGAGTGGATTCCCTCGGCTTGTGGGGGCTATTGAGCGGTAGTTTTATTTTGTTATTAATATTCGGATGGTTTCTTGCGAGTGAGGCGGAGGCGACTTGTTTTTTGTTGAAATTAAAAAAACCAAACTGCTCAGCAGTCCCAAAACAAAAACAGAATTACCTGGAAAAACTCAGCAGGTCTGGCAGCATCGCTGGAGAAGAAAAGAGTTGACGTTTCGAGTCCTCATGACCCTTCGACAGAACTTGAGTGAGTTCAGGAAAGGGGTGAAGTATAAGACGGTTTAAGGTGTGTGTGTGTGTGTGGGGGGGGGGGGGGGGTGGGGGGAGAGAAGTGGAGGGGGTTGGTGTGGTTGTAGGGACGAGCAAGCAGTGATAGAAGCAGATCATCAAAAGATGTCACAAACAACAGAACAAAAGAACACATAGGTGTTGAAGTTGGTGATATTATCTAAACGAATGTGCTAATTAAGAACGGATGGTGGGGCACTCAAGGTATAGCTCTAGTGGGGGTGGGGGGAGCATAAAAGATTTAAAATATTTAAAAATAATGGAAATAGGTGGGAAAAAGAAAAATCTATATAATTTATTGGAAAAAAACAAAAGGAAGGGGGAAGAAACAGAAAGGGGGTGGGGATGGAGGAGGGAGCTCAAGACCTAAAGTTGTTGAATTCAATATTCAGTCCGGAAGGCTGTAAAGTGCCTAGTCGGAAGATGAGGTGCTGTTCCTCCAGTTTGCGTTGGGCTTCACTGGAACAATGTAGCAAGCCAAGGACAGACATGTGGGCAAGAGAGCAGGGTGGAGTGTTGAAATGGCAAGCGACAGGGAGGTTTGGGTCATTCTTGCGGACAGACCGCAGGTGTTTTTTATGCTCAGCAGTCCCGGCAGCTTCTGCAGAGAGAGAGAAACAGGGTTAATGTTTCAGGCCCTGTGAACCATTCATCCGAGTGTCTGACTTCAGGGACGTCGGTCTGAGTCTGGGCCAGGAGGCTGTGCAGAGTTTTCCCCCCCCCCCGCCGTCTCTTCGAAATGGTTCCCTGGCGCCTTGTCCCATAGAAAAGTTACAGCACAGGAGGTGGCCATTCGGCCCATCTTGTCAATGCCAGCCCTTGGTAACTTGGAGGATGACAGTAAACCATCTGACCCATCCTATATGGCAACTGATGCCCTTACAACCCTTCGTGCAGTCTCTTACGGTGACTGGGGAGACATGCTCTCCAGCAAATACCCACCTACTTACTACGTGTCCAGGAGCAAACATAAGAGAGAGACTTACATAGTAATTACAGCACGGGGAGAGGCTGCTTGCCCCCATTGGTCGTAACCGCGCAATTGAAATCCATGAGGACCGTGGCCCCCGTTTAAACATCTCGACCAAAACTATGGCACCCCTAGACTGGAGCATCTTGATTTGTGTGCTCGAGTCCTGGAGTGGACCTCGAACCCCACACCCCACCCCTTCTGACTCGGAGGTGAAGGTGGAGAGTGAGCCATGGCTGGCACGTTAATGATAAAAGCGAGCTGGGAAAGGTCGTACCACTGGCAGGGCTGTAAGGAAAGCTTATTCTTGCCTCCTGGGAACCTGAGAACAGCCTTGTCAGATGTTAACCATCAGGTTTTACTCTTGGGTTTAATACAGTATATGCAATTGGCTAATTTATTACGAACCAAATAAGGGAGGGAGGCCATTTGGCCCAGTCTGTTGCCTCATTCCTGGAATTAACCCCATTGCCGCCCTGCTCTCTTTTTAGCTTTAGCATTTCAATTAACTTGAAATATTTACCCAACTATCCCTTTAGAAGATGCAAGCAGGTAAAAGCAAAAAAACTGCGGATGCTGGAAATCCAAAACAAAAATACCTGGAAAAACTCAGCAGGTCTGGCAGCATCTGCAGAGAGGAACACAGTTAACGTTCAAGGTCATACGGACTCGAAATGTTAACTGTGTTCCTCTCCGCAGATGCTGCCAGACCTGCTGAGTTTTTCCAGGTATTTTTATTTTTGCCTTTAGAAGATGCATTGGCCTTTGCCTTATTCACTCCCTGTGACACAGAATTCTACAATCTAATAGCTGTCTGTAGAATGGTTTCCCTTAACCTCTCTCGCAGCTCTTTTAGTTTTAAATTGACCCTTTGTCACTAGCTTCCCTCTTTCCACCCCACCCTGCCAAACCAGAGGCAGTAATCTTTCCCCATTCACTCTATCAAAATCCTTCATTATTCTATAAACTTCAATTTACATTTCTCCTAAGTTTTCTTAGTATCTGAAATCTTCTCAACGTAAATGTTCACCCTTGCAACATCCTGGTGAATGTAAGTTGTGTGCTTGCCATGCCTTTTAAAGTCCTTTCTATAGTCGGGTGACCAAAACTGTATATAGTCATTTTATTATGACTGAGCCACTTGCCTTGCAATGTGTGCCCCTATATATAAAAACACAAATTATTGGCTTCTTTTTAATGGCTTTGTCTGCCAGCACTTTAAGGGAATGATGTATTTGAACCCCCTAGTTCTTTGTTCATATTCTTTACCATCTGGCCACTCCTTTTCCCCCCAAAATGTATCACCTTATGCTTCTCCATGTTAAATTGCATTTGCTAATCTTACAATTTCATTAACCTGTTGATGCCCGCCTGAATTCTTGCACCCATTCTTGCTGTTTGTAAATCTCTTTACTTTTATATTGTCAGCTAATTTTGGGAAGAGTTTTCCTTACGCCATTTATGCAAACCTAGAACAGTGTATGACCCAGCCTTGAGCCCTGGGTCATACACTGTCCAAGTTTTATGAAGTGCTGTATTAAAACTACTTCAATCTGGGCAATATATCTGTTTCCTGTTTGCTGAGCTGTATCTGTTTCAGCACCTTTATTGCATTGAAATGTTTCCAGGTGCTTCACACAGTGAAGTACTCTTGCCTATTATACAGACAATTCCAGCAATCAATCTGTTGTAGCAGCAACATGGCACAAACATAAGATTAATATGATTGATTATTTCCTCCAAGCATTGTGTTTGCTGACTATACACTCTCTGATTGAGCCCTTGGGCGTTCCTTGTTAGATTCACACATGAAGCACTTTGGGCAAAGCACCAGAATATGTTCAGCAGTACCCAAGTAAGACTTAGAGAATAGGAAGAAATAGACAATGCCCCGATTTGGACACGGGTGAGAACTTTAAATTTGTGCCATTGATGGCTTAGTGCAGGCCAGTGAGAACAGGGTGATAGGTGAACAGGACTCGAGCTGAGAAACTTGGAGCCCCTTCCCATGGATTGGACTTGTGAATATTGGACGAAAACCCATCGTTGTATTGATTTTAACTACGCTGGATTCAGTGGCCAAGTATTGTGCAAAAACAAACTTTCTTCTCAAAGGAATAAGGGTTTTTAAGCTCTGTGAACAAACTATTCTTATTGGTAAGAGCCTCTTGTCTACTTTAATGGCCTGAATGAAAAATGAACTTGAATAAAAATAAGTGAGGTAATACATTTTTGGTAGGAAGAATGAGGAGGTCACATACTCCTTGAAAAACAGATATCTAAATAAGGTAGAGGAACAGAAGGATCTGTGGGTACACATCATTAAAATTGGCAATTAAGAAAAAATATAAGATGGTCACTAACAAATGCAAAATGAAATTTAGGAGAAGCTTCTTTACTCAGAGTGGTGAGAATATGGAGCTCATGACCATAGAGTAGTTGAGGTTAGTAGCATAGATGCATTTGATACAAACCTAAAGGAAACACATGAAGGAGAAAGGTAGAAGGTTATGCTGAGAGAGTTAGCAGAAGAGTGAAGGTGGAGGCTTGAGGGGAGAATAAACACTGGCATGGACCAGTTGGGCAAAATGGCTTGTTTCTCTGCTGTTAATACATTGTCAGCAGTTTTTTTGCCATTTGTTATGGCAGTGATTTCTTCCTGAGCTGTGTTTAAACTGTTTCCCCCATGGAATTCCTGTCAGTGAACTTGCAAACATTTCTACCAGCTGTTTGCCCTTCTATGTATTAGGATTAGTGTTAATGTACATGGTGTCATCACGTGAAGCAAAATAACCAACTGGTGTCTTGTGCAGGGTATTTCAAACCCTGTAATGTGTGTGGCGGTCTTGAGATTTTACACCTGGTATATAAGTGATGAGCTAATTACTGTTAGTGAAACTAAAATTAATTTCTTTTTCTGTTAGGGTCTGAGAGCAGAGAGAAATGTTACCACAGGCTGGAGAGATTCACTTTTTGTGGGAGATTTGTTCAGGTGAAGTTGAGGAAGGAAGTGCATTGAGAACGTTTGGCAGGTACGCACAGAAAGTTGCATGATTAACAGGGTAGAGGCTGCCAGGGTCAACCTCTTGGGATTATTGTTATATGTGCATGATGTCAGAGGATATACTCTCTCTCTTACCTGCTTTTGTTTTGGGGTTGCTGTTTCTCCCCCTATGGGTTGGTGATCATGTGGAAGGAAGCTCGTATAGGTGGTGTTTTCCTATGATGCATAGGGTGAAAGATTTGAATTGGAGCTCAGATGGATGAATGGAGGATTCCACGCCATACTTTTATGTAAGCACAAAAACCTTATTGTCCCTCTGCCTCACTTGTTTATTGTCCTCTGTTTTTCTCTTTTTTTCCCCCTCTGTCTTTTAAGTTGGCCTTAACATTTTTGCCTCTTTAATTATCAGTGGTAGATGTGGGGTGATGGTCAGGGTTAAAATAAGATCTGATGCTGGTTGCTGGTGCAGGGAGGGATAATGGCCCGTTGGTGAACAGATGCTGCCTTTGGTGTTACAGGTGATGGCTGGTATGTGTAGGTATGGATCTGCTTGTGCGGGCTCTAGATGTGGGACCAAATGAAGCCAGAACTAATGTCCGGCACCTATTACCTTACTGTTTTTGTTCTCTGTCAAGGGAACAACTGTGGTGGATTTGATTAGCTGTTGACTGTTTTGTGTCTCATTTAAAGTGCAGTATTAACAAAACATTCTGGTGTAATCCCTTTGCGAACAGAAATTTCAAGGGTGCTCACCAGAAAAGTCTAAAGGGATAGCTGCTTGTTACTTACTGCTTAATCCCTAAGAGGAGTGGATGTTAGCACAGAACTACTAGTTCAAGTGGTTTGAAAATGTGGATTGATACTAATTCTAATCACGGTTTCTACCTCTAATGCATCAAAACATTGGTGCCTGACTGGTTTCTGTTTAATGGGAGGCATTAAGTGAAAGGTCACAGGTATAAACACATCATCTGGCCCACTTAACTAATTTTTTCATCGGAATCTAATCCTGCCCTGCGTGTTTTCCCCCCCACTTCCCCACTGCCAACAAATTGAATCACAATATCGAACTAGCTGCTAAATACTCCAAGTTTTGACCTCCACTGTTGCACTCTACCCAACCCAGAAACCATTTCATGTGTTAATCGCTCTGTGAAAATTTTTTATTTGATTGCTTCTGTCTCCTTATCCTACAGTCATGCCACATCCTGAAACACCTGGGATTAACATTTTGCAATCCATTTAGTTTCTTGTGTATCTATGTATTAATTGATGCATTTAAGGGGTGGCATGGTACATACCCCTCTATTCCCTTTTCTTTAGGTATGTGAGCTGAAGGAAGAGGTGTTTAGAGGAGGAGGAGGCGGCGGCGGCGGCTCACCCAGGATATCAACATGACCATATAACCATGGTTTGTTTCTATGCTGTAGATTTATTGATTTTTTTTTTTTTGTTGAAAGTTACTTTCCGTATCTATTTCTTTAAGCTGTTTGTTGTAGCTGAGTTGCCATTGGTCCCTTGGGAAATATTGCATTTTGCACAGCAGGAAAGATAAGCTGATAGGACCCTTGCTTTTTTATCCATGATAAACTGCTTGGCTCAAACTTGAGGTGAAAACCTGGACAGGAGGAATCCTGTGAAAACTGGCAAATTCCTCAAACCAAGTACAAGATAACAGAATATAATTTCACATCTGTCTCTCTAAAATATCACACTACTGTCCTGGATGCAACCATTTCAATTTAACTTTTTTATATAGGTTAACTACTTATGATGCAACGATCTCTGAGGCAATTTTCTCTGTGCATCACAACTTGATCGATTACCAGCTTCGGGTCCGCACTTCACTGGTGGAACCGTTTGAAGCGCGCGTTGGGTCAGAGTATATGGTACTTGGAGAAATGGAAACCACACCAGGTAGAGTGGCAATTCTTTGAGGACAGAATCGATAATAGCATATATCGCAACCCCATCTATTGTGCAACTCCCTGTGTCAATTCCTCCAATCTTGTTTCCATACGTTCCACAGTTTTAAGACACCCTTTAAAACCTGCCTTTTTGACCAAGGGTCACCTGCCCTAATATCTACTTGTGTGGCCCAGTGTCAAGTTTTTGTTTGATAATCACTCTTGTGAAACACCTTGGGACAATTTATTAGATGCACTATATAAATGCAAGTGGTTGTTGTAGCTAATGCCAGCCAGCTCTACCCCTCTCCTTGCGCTCAACATTTTCACATTCTGAATGGCCTTTGCTTATCCGATATCCACTTGGATGCTTCTTAACATAATTAAACACTGAGAAAACTGATACCATCACCTTATATCCCCATGACTATGTTGTATTGTCCTCAATCCCAGATTGAGGACAATACAACAGATATCAATCCAAATATTATCTCAGACGAGACCAAGCGTCTTGCTTATAAATGCTGAGGCTAGTGGCAGAGAAAGAGAGAGGGCACCCTGCTTTGAGAAGATAAGGCAGAAGTATGGATGCACAAAAGATTCACCAAGACAGGACAAGAGATGAGGGTACAAGGAAAGACTAGAGAAATAACCACATATTTCACTAAAATAAAGGTTAAAGATGGTGTGATACAGGTGCTGACAATTATGAAGAATTTTGATGAACTAAATAGGGATAAGCTATATTTCTCAGTTGTTGAGTTGCTAATAGGAGCATATCAATTTACGATCGCCAAAAGGATGAAGGGAAAGTTTAGGAGGCATTTATTTTAGACAAGAGGTGTAAGGTCAGTGGTGGTAGCAAAATGCATATTGGCTTTTAAAAGGGGAGCGAGAAAACAAAAGTTTGAAACAATATGAGGAAAATAGCACAAAGGAGATGATTTCTTCAGAGAACCAGCACAGGCCCAGCTAAATGGCTCCTTTGCTGGAAAATTCAATGGCCAAGGTTTTCCTGTCCCATCAGCGGCGGACATCGTTGCCACTCTCCAAATTTCCCTGTCCCACTTGTGATGATGCACACCACTGGCAGGACCAGAAAATCCTGCCTATTGATTCTAAACTAAAGGAAGAAAAATAAGCTGCCCATACTGTAGATTCAGGGCCGGCAGATGTCAATGCTTGATCTACTTTTTTTTGCAATGTCTATAAATGATTTGGACTTTTTAAAAATTCATTTGCGAGTTGTGGGCTTTGCTGGCTGGGCTAGCATTTATTGCCCATCCCTAGTTGCCTTTGAAGGTGGTGGTGAGCTGCCTTCTTGAACCGCTGCAGTCCCTGTGGTGTAGGTATACCCACAGTGCTGTTAGGAAGGGAGTTCCAAGATTTTGACCCAGTGACAGTGAAGGAGCGGCGATATATTTCCAAGTCAGGATGGTGAGTGACTTGGAGAGGAACTTCCAGGTGGTGGTGTTCTCATCTATCTGCTACCCTTGTCCTTCTAGGTGGTAGTGGTCGTTGGTTTGGAAGGTGCTGTCTAAGGAGCCTTGGTGAATTCCTGCAGTGCAGGATGGTACACACTGCTGCTACTATGCGTCGGTGGTGGAGGGAGTGAATGGTTGTGGCTGTGGTGCCAGTCAAGCAGACTGCTTTGTCTTGTACATTATCCAGCTTCGAGTGTTGAGGGAGCTGCACTCATCCAGGCAAGTGGGGGAGTATTCCATCACACTCCTGACTTGGGCCTTGTAGATGGTGGACAGGCTTTGGGGAGTCAGGAGGTGAGTTACTCATCGCATGATTCCTAGCCCCTGACCTGCTCATGTAGCCACAATATTTATGTGGCCAGTTCAGTTTCCGGTTAATGGTAACCCCCAGGATGTTGATAGTGGGGGTTTCAGTGATGGTAATGACATTGAACATCAAGGGGCGAGAGGAGCCAGTATATGGTTTTGGATTTAGCCAGTTTGCCCTGCTTTAATTTTTTGTGTGACGACCCTTCTAGTGTGAAGCGAGAAGCCTGTCCACCTCCAGGAGGAAGCCCTGTCTCGTAGAGCTGCCTGCCAGTCAGAGGCCAGCAGCTCTGCTCACTGGTAGCACAACGCCAATAGGAGTTGTGGCTGCAGCTGGTATTGCATATAAACTAAGGAGGTGGCATTTGATGATGGACCCAGACTTTCAGGTACTCCTGGGATCCCATTCAGTCCACACTGACTGGCAGGGGAAGGTTGCATATTGGACATTGGCACCAGGCTCTCTTGTTGACCGTTTACTCAGAGTGGTAGTGGGATGAGGCATTAATTGAGCATTAATTGCCTACTTAAGGGCTTCAGTTGGGACATGGGCAGACTGTTGTTTCTCCTCCTCCTGATGAGAATTCAGGATCATTGCGAGATTTCTGGATGTAGAAATAACAAGGAGAAGCCAGAGGCCATTCCATTGAAGAGTTGGTACTTGAACAAGTACTTTAGTAGAATATTCTTGATCTACTGAGGCATAATCATTGTTCCAAATCTATATAATTAGTGGCTTATATGAAATAGAATGTTCTTTTATGGGATCAGTAAATTTGGGAAAGTTAAGGTGTGATAGGTTGGAGCAAAGCCCTTATTGTTTTCTCCTTTTCCTTCCTTCTGTTTTCACAATTTCTTTTTGGATTTATTGGTGATGTAATGGGCTCACCAAAATATTTGTACTGTACCCTGTTCTTTAATGTCTTGCAAGTTGGGTTGAATGTCAATTTATGTTCCTATTGTTGATTTTGGATTCTGGGCTTTATGTAGAGTAAATTTTTAAAAATGTAGTCAGTGGAGAGGAACAGGAGGAAGCCATTTAATTCTTCGAGCCTGTTCCACAATTCAATAAGATCATGGCTGGTCTGTGCCCTGCCTCCATATGTCAACCTTTGTCCAATACCCCAAAATTATGAACTAAAATATATTAATGTCTCAGATTTAGAAATTAACAATTGATCTAGTGTCAGCTGTCATTTGTGGAAGAGAGTTCCAAATTCTACCATCCTTTGTGTGCAGGAGTGTTTTCTGACTTCACCCCTGAAAGTTTTTAAGCTTGATCCCTAATTCTAGACTCTCCAACTCTGGCTATTTTTCTTTCCACTTAATCTTCCAGGGGCAGAAAGGCCAGCTGTTGCATCCTGCCTGAGATTAGCCAGTTCATCACAGGACTTCAAAACAGCCATTCACTTTACATCATTCTGTCTCCTGTACATGTGCTAAACTTGTTCTGATTGACGAGATGATAACTCAGTGGCGCTATGCTGCATTTTCAGGCAACATTCCTGTGATCCAGGCTCGGCTGCTTATGGAAGCGGATGGAGTTAACTTGCTATTACTGGAGCGTGCTGTACAGGAGCAGAGAAAGTACTTCCAACAAAGAGATGCCCTTGAAACTGAGGTAGAAAAGTGATGTGTGAACATACACGCAAACTCTCATCAGACTCGCAGCCACTGGCGGTGCTTCTCCGGCGTGGCAGCTGTTTGCATTTATTGTGAAAACTGATCTGTCCGAATCTACTTTGTTTTGGACTGATGCTGAACATCTAAATCTGATTCTTGCACGTCATCACCCACCTCGCCTTTTAAAACTCCAGGAATTTTGCTTTTCGCAAATGTTTGGAAAGTAACCTCCTGTTGGACTGTTGCTTTTGTGTTTAATTAGAGTTGAAGTACTTGCAATTTCTGGAATGCTTTTTTTGAATGATTGTGCACTTTTGGGATATTGCATGAGTTCTCAATTATAACCCACATGGTTCAACAATGTGCCCAGAGTCGATGAAAGAAGGGAGATTCGACTGCTAGCATATCAAAATTTCTTCAGTGTTACTCATTTTCTTTCATAATGTGCAAGATTGAGCCTAGAAGGTTTTTTATTGCTATCTTTGAAATAAATCCTCAGAAGTGCAAAAAAAATGTTGAGAGTCTCATTTAATCTGATACTTTATTTAAACAGTTGATGCAGAGATAGTACTAAGAGTAGCAAGCTATCTTACTTTGAGAAAATGGAACAGATACACTGAGGGATAGTGCTGAGATTGGGTCGCACTGATTTCCTACAACCAACTCACTAAAATGCTCTATGATCACATCAACAACTCTGTGGTTAATCTATACACATCCCCTGCTGTATTCTGCTCCCTGTGTGTAACCTCTGCATAACTCCTGCTGTATGCTTTGGACAGTCTGTGATTACCCTCCACTGTATCATGTGGTTAATGCCACACAATGCTGGGTGATCACTAGACAAGTGTGGGCAATACTGCCATTCTAAAAGGTCACTTATCATGCTCCCCTTTCTCTGCTGCTGCCTTTAAGTAAATAATCTGTATCTCTTGCTGATGTTAGATACCAGAAAGTTGCACTTGTTAACACATCTGAGGAGTTTCAGTAATGTCAGTGATCTGGGATGCTGTATTAATCTGAGCTATGCATTTTCTTTATTGGAGAACTGAATTTAACCAGAAATGAAGATTATACTGCTCGTATACAAGTCCTTTCCTGGTTCTCGGGATTTTTTTATATAGCTCCAGAGTTGCCCTTTAATTGTTTGCCGATTGAGGTACAATTTAATTTGTCATCCAGGCACATGCTCACTGTTTGAAGATTGTTCCTTATGGTGAATGATTCAGGGCTTTCAGGAGCATAGAGCTTGAATGTTTCAGTTAGAAGATGCCTCTGGGCTGTGTTAGGAATTGACAAAAGCTTCTTTGTCATTCAACAGCAAATGTCTAAATCTACTATTGCACATGGAGGAGTGGAGGTGGCATAGGAAACAGAAATCATTCCTGTACTCAGCATCCTCATTTGTGATATGGAATTGGTTATTCATGGTGCTCCTTGGACTGATCTGAGGGCTTCTAAGTTCAATTTTGAAGTTGGAAGCCAACAGCATCTTGAGTCAGTTTTCTATTTTAAATTTCTGCTGACCTCCCAGACTGTTGGACAGAAAGCAAGGCTTGAGCAAATCTGTTTGTATTCCAATTACTATTCAGTGCTGTAGAGATTTTAAAGAAAATAAATAAACCTCAAAATTTCCAATATTGGAGTGAAAAAGGCACAAGCTGACCCTTTGCACTGGTTTGCTCAATTTGTATGGATTATTAGTACAGGAAAAACTTCTACAGGTATCTGGTAAGGAACATCTCTTGTAGGGCAGTAGCCAGCTAGTCCCTTGGCCTGCCTTATCTCTCATGTCCTCCAGCCCTACAAGCCTTTGAGCTCTCTGCTCTCCTCCAATTCTGACCTCTTGCTCACTCCCTATTTTAATTATTCCACCCCTTTGTGCTTGTGTCTTCAGCTGCCTGGGCCCTGAGTTCTGGAATTACTTTACTAAACCTCCCCAACTCATTAGCTCTCTCTCTCCTTTAAGATGCTCTTCAAAACCTATCTCTTTGACCAAGGTTTTAGTCATCTGTCCCAATATCTCTTTATGCAGTTCAGTGTCAAATTTTGTTTTTCAAGTGTAATCATGTGGTTGTCATTGTGACTCACTTGGTCATGCTTCTGCCTCTGAACCAAAAGGTTGTGGATTCAAGTCTCACTCCAGAGATTTGAGCTAAAAAAAAACCAAGGCTGACATTCCAGTGCAGTACTGGGGATGGGGAGTACTGCACTGTTGGAGGTGCTATCTTTTAGGTGGGACATGAAAATAAGGCCTGGCCTGCTCTCTAATATGCATTTAAAGGATCTAGTTGCAGTATTTGGAAGAAGAGTAGAGGAATTATCCCCAGTGTCCTGGCCAGTATCTATTCTCAGTCAACATCATAAAAGCAGATAATCTCATTATTACATTGCTGTTGGTGGGATATCGCTTTGTGCAAATTGGCTGCCATATTTGCTACGTTACAATTGTGACTACAATTCAAAGGCTGTAAAGCACTTTTGGGATACCCTGAGGACACTATAAATGCAAGTTATATTAAAATTGATCGCACTGGATGCTGAAGAGTTGGAGGCCCTGCTGCAGGAAATGCACCAATGTGTGCAAGTCTGCCCGGTGGAACTGATGGGTAGGGCTGTGTTCCCCACATGCCGAAATGCTTTGCGGGAGGAGCTATAGGAATGGTTACTGGTGTAATAATGATTGCAGTCTGGCCATTCAAGTGTCCATTGCATCTTGCAGTACTCATAGAGGCCTTTCATCCTGTGCTGGCTCTTTGGGGGTTATCCAGTTAGTCCTAATGCCCTGTTTCTCTATAGCCCTACCATTTTATTTTCCCTTTGAAGAACATTGCTGAATCTGGCTCTGCATTCCAGATCTCTCAATTTGCTTATTTAAAAGAAAACTTTACTTATTTCCCCCCAAATCTTTTTGCAAGGTACATCAAATCTGCATCCTCTGGTTACTAACCACGGCAAACTATTTCTCATTTACTGTATAAAGCCCTTCATAGTTTTGAGCATGTTTATTAGATCTTCTCTTAATCATCTCAGCCCTCATCCCTGGTACCATTATAGTAAATCTCTGCACCCTGTCTAAGGCATTCACATTTTTCCTATAGTGTGGTGCCCCATTTTGAACATAGTACTCTAGCTTAAGCTGAATGAGTGATTTTATAATGATTTAATTTGAGTATTCTCACACTTGTTTTTATTGCAGTGGGGGGGGCGTTCAAAACAGAAATGGGGAGGGTACAGGCTCAACATGTTCCCTCTTGGCGATAGGAAGGAGTAACAAGCCCAGAGAACCATGGATGACCACAGATATTCAGGATACGATGAGAAGGAAAAGAGAGGCTTTTAGCAGGTACAAGGGGAGCAAATCAGCAGAGGCATTAGTGGAGTACAGAAAGTGCAGGGTGGAGCTTAAGAAAGCAATTAGGAGAGCAAAGAGGGGATATGAGAAAGTTCTGGCTGGTAAAAGTAGGGGAAATCCCAAGATATTTTATAATTATATCAATGGGAAGAAGATAACCAGGGAAAGATAAGGCCCCAGTAGGAACCAAGGAGGCAATCTATGGGTAGAGCCAGAGGACATTGGTAGAGTGTTGAACAAATACTTCACATCTGTCTTCACCCAAGAGAATGAGGAGGAAGGTATGGAACTCAGGGATAGAGACTGCAAGGTTCTTATGCAAATTGATATGGGAAGTGACAAGATGTTGGCAGACTTAAAAGTGGACAAATCTCCAGGTCTGGATGATTTGTGTCCCAGACTGCTGAGGAAGGAAAGGGAGGAGATCGCAGGGGCTCTAACCCAAATTTTTAATTCCTCTCTGGCCATGGGGAAGGTGCCAGAGGACTGGAGAACAGCTAATGTGGTTCTGCTGTTTAAGAAGGGTTGTAGGGATAAGCCAGGGAGCTACAAACCAGTGAGTCTCACGTCAGTGGTAGGGAAACTATTGGAGAAAATTCTGAAGGAGAGAATCTATCTCCACTTGGAGAGGCAAAGTTTGATTAGTGATAGTCAGCATGGCTTTATCAGAGGGAGGTCATGCCTAACAAATTTGATTGAATTTTTTGAGGAGGTGACCAGGTGTGTAGTTGAGGGTAGTGCAGTTGATGTAGTTTATATGGATTTCGGCAAAGCCTTTGACAAAGTCCCACATGGGAGACTTATAAAGAAGGCAAATACACATGGGATACAGGGTAATTTGATAAAGTGGATTCAAAATTGGCTTAGTTGTAGGAGGCAGAGGGTGATGACAGAAGGATGCTTTAGTGAATGGAAGCCAGTGTCCAGTGGCGTACCACAGGGACCTGTGCTGGGTCCCCTATTATTCGTCATTTATATAAATGACAAAGATGACTGTGTGGGGCTTAGTAAGTTTGCGGATGACACAAAGATTGGCCGGGTGGTTAACAGTGAGGTTGAGTGTCTTGGGCTACAGGAAGATATAGACGGGATGGTCAAATGGGCAGATAAGTGGCAGATGGAATTTAACCGTGAAAAGCGTGAGGTGGTACACTTTGGAAGGAGTAATTCGACAAGGAAGTATTCAATGAACGGCATGACATTAGGAACTTCTGAGGAACAAAGGGACCTTGGCATGTGTGTCCATAGATCTCTGAACGCGGAGGGGCTTGTTAGTGGGGTGGTGAAAAAGGCATATGGGACACTTGCCTTTATCAATGAAGCCATAGATTACAAAGTAGGGAGGTCATGTTGGAGTTGTATAGAACCTTGGTGAGGCCGCAGCTGAAGTAGTGTGTGCAATTCTAGTTGCCACATTATAGGAAGGATATGATTGCACTGTAGGGGGTGCAGTGGAGATTCACCAGGATGTTGCCTGGGATGAAACATTTAAGTTATGTAGAGAGGTTGGATAGACTTGGGTTGTATTTGTTGGAGCAGAGAAGACTGAGCGGCATGGACAGGATGGATAGGGAGCAGCTGTTCCCCTTAGTTGAAGGGGACACAAGTTCAAGGTGAGGTGCAGGAGATTTAGGGGAGATGTGAGGGAAAACATTTTTACCCAGAGGGTGGTGACGGTCTGGAATGCACTGCCTGGGAGGGTGGTGGAGGCGGATTGTCTCACATCCTTTAAAAAGTACCTGGATGAGCACTTGGCACATCATAACATTCAAGGCTATGGGCCAAGTGCTGGTAAATGGGATTAGGTAGGTCAGGTGTTTCTCACGTGTTGGTGCAGACTCGATGGGCCGAAGGGCCTCTTTTGTTCTGTGACTGCCACCCCTTCCCAATAAACCTCTTAGTCTGAAGCTCTTTTTATTTGGATGTGGCCATTAGCAAGAGTGGCATTTATTGTCCATTCTTAGTTGCCCCGAGAGTGGAGGTGGACTTTCTTGCACAGCTGCTGCCGGTGTAATCAGTAGGGATTTTGGGAGTACTGTAATCTCTTGTATCTGTTTGGAGGAAAGCATCAGTTCACCAGAAACACTAAGAATAGAAATCTTTCAAATCATCCTGAAGGTAACCTAAATCCTGCCTCTGTCCAACAATTTGTTGATAATGATGTTTTAATTAAAACCAAGACTGTTATTTGAGCACAAATGCATTTACGAACAGCTGCACCGTCATCCCACTATGCATGAGCAGAGTGTGTCTAGGGCTAATGCAGTTTGAGTACTTCTGAGGGGCTGAGTGTCAGGGTAATAAAAATGCTCCCTTCATAAATCAATTAAAATAGCTTCTTGTTTTTATAAAGCCCATCATAGTTTTGCTTGTCCCTAAGGCATGTAAACATTTCGATTCCAACTATGTCGGTTTATTAGGTTAAGGGTTGGCAGGGAAAGAACAGGTTGTGTTTTGCAGAATTTCTAGATTTTAAACTCATTCTCTTTCTAATGTGGGGCAGGAAAAATATGAAGTGTGTGTCATATAGAGAAGAGAAATAATGAAAAACAGAATTGTATTTTCCCTTTCCAGGAAAACCATTATTTTATATCTAGCGAAATTGTGGGAATGCGTAGTTTTGAAAAGTGAACATTTTAAAGATTCATTAGCAGAGATGCACAGTGTCAGTTTCTACATGGATGCTGATGGCACCCAGCATTAGCTTGCCAACATCTCACCCGAAGCTTCCACCATCTCTAAATTATCAGACTGCTAGTCTGACATCTAGTACCGAATAAGGAGAAATGTCCTCCAATTAGATATTGGAAATATCAAAGTCATTATATTTGGGCCTCGCTGCAAACTTCATTCATTACCTACCAACTTCATCCCTTTCTCCGAGGCTGAACCAGACAGCTCGTAACCTTGATGTCATAACTGACCCCACGATCAGTTTCCGGTCACACATCTGCACCATCACTAAGGCTGCATATTTCCACCTCTGCTTAAGTTCTGCTGAAGCCCTCATCCTTGCCTCTAGACTATCTCTAATCTCTTCCAGATCCACAACCTTCCAAAATATCTGCAATCCTCTAATTCTGGCCTCTTGTGCATCCCCAATTTTAGTTGCTCCACCATTGCCTAGGCACCAAGCTCTAAAAGTTCCTCTTTAAAACTCTCCACCCCACTGTCTTTAATCTTTTAAGGTTACCTTTAAAATCAACATCTTTGATCAAGCTTTTGCTCAACTGCTCTAATATCTCTGTGGCTCTGTCAAATTTTGCTTTATAACATTCCAGAGAAATGCCTTGGGATTTTTTTTTTGCATTAAAAGCTCTATATAAATTCAAGGTGTTCTTGAAGTAAAGAAAATGTCAGTGATGACATATCAATATTTTAAAACCTGCATTCAACGTGGAGTTCACCAATTTCACATCATAACCACTGTCCCATTTTCTCAGCAGTGCTGGTGATTGTTCTGCTATTGCCATTTACACCTCTCCATGACCAATCTTTTGTTTCTTTACTTGTCCCATTGCCACCCTTGTTTTGCCTTGCTTCCCTCCCTTTTGTCATTTAATTATTTCTGCCTTCCACCATATCAGTCCTTTCCTTGTGTTCTTTCCTCCTCTCCCTCCCCTTTTCTGTGCCTGTTTTTAAAAAAACCCGTTAAATCTGACTTTACCTAGTTCTAATGAAAGACCTGAAACATTAACCCTGTTTCTCTCTCCACAGATGCTGCCAGATCTGCTGATTTGTTGCCAGCATTTTCTCTCCTTTCAAATTTCTAGCATCTGCAGTATTTTGCGTTTGTATCCATGTTCTATTAAAGTTGCTTGTGCAATTAACACAGTTACCCAATATCACTTTAGGCCTTTGCAACACTGTGTGTGGCTGAAATGGCGAAACAAAAATTGAGAAAATTTACCTAGCATTTCCAGGAACATATGCGCTGTCTTATAAAAGGATTCAATTGAGCTGCTACAAGAACAACCATGACTCCTTGAGCCTGCTCTGCCATTCAATCAGATCACGGTCACCTATATGACAGAAAGCTCTTTATAGTTTTGTTGTTATACCAAGTACCAATTATGGGGGTTCACACAATTCGGGTGTTTAATATCTAATTTTCTGAAGATCTCTTTCCTCATTGATTTAACTCCTAATGTAAGTAAGATAATGAGTAGAATATTCCTGCAGATGTCAGAGGCTGTTACTGTTCCTAAAAGACTACTCTCCTCCTCCTCAGGCCCAGAGGACAAGGAAAGCTGCTTGCAACAACTGCATTATCCCCTGACAAGGTCACAAATCTTCACGAGGAAATATTCTGTTAGGATAATGCATCTGATCAGCTTCAAAACTTCTGTTTATTTGTACTGAAAGGTCAAACAAGTTAACCAGGATTGGCCTCAGTCACATTCTGTTGTATGGTACTGTGTGATCCAGAAAGATGCCAGTTATACTCTTGGCAAGAAAATTGGGAAGACATTGTGGAGATTATAATTGGGTGACCAGTCATGTACGGAGTGGGGAAGGAACAGTTCTGATGGGTTGAATAGCTTTTCTTCAAGTTTTTTATATTAGGAGATTCTCCATTTCTGCTGCAGCATGCAAACAAATACAGGGGTTCTATATCAGTCTCATTCTTGGGTCCATGAGTGGATGACTGTAACTGTCCAGTCTGACTTTTTCAGACCTTCATTACTTGAGAAATCCCAGTCTAGGGCCTATGCTGTCTTAGTCTGTGCAATGTTCCTAGCAATATTAACAGTATGTATAGCATCATAATACATGTTCACCAAAAAAAGCCATAGTGTCACTTGAAGGAATAAATTATAGAATCATATAGCATAAAAATGGCTATTTGGCCTATTGTGCTTGTGCTGGCTCTTTTGAAAGATCTAATTAGTCCTACTCCTCTGCTCTTTCCCCATTGTTCTGCAATTTTCTCCCCTTTAAGTATTTCTCCAATTCCCTTTTGAAATTAACTATTGATTCTGCTTCCACAGCCCTTTCAGGCAGTACATTCCAATCATTATAACTCGCTTTTGCCTGAATGTAAAATGCTTGGTCCATTGATAGCAATGACTGCTGTTACAAATATTAAGTTTATAAGATTATTATGTTTTGGGACTGCCTATTTAACTTAGGGTAAAATGGAGAAATGAAGGGGGTCATGTGACCTTTGGATTCTGCTTGGGTGGCTTGGTTTTAAAGGTTAAAGGGGGCCCAGGTTGTTTTACTGGGAAGAAGGTGCAAGGTGTTCACACCTGTGGACAACAGAAAGGCATGTGTGATGACTATGGGTAGACTCGGGGTAGTGGTAGATCAGTCAGGTTTTATACTTTAAACTGTATATTTAATTCCAAGAAAGAATGGAGTTGGGAGTTTAGAATAAAGCTAATCAGCACTTCTACCTGGATACAAGTTCCATTTGATTATTGTTGCCGGGGAAATGGGCTTTGAGAAGGGAACAGATCATTGAAAACCATTGTAGCATCTTGTAGGCTTACAGGGTTTTTCTTAAGATATTCCTGAACCTCACAGGTCGGTCTGCAATAAAGTGTGTGAGAAAGAGAGAAAGAGCAGAGAGATAGAGGCAACCAGTCTCTATTGTTCAGCACTCAGAATGCAAGTGAGGAGCTTGCACTTGGATTGAAGAGACTAAATTTGTGAGGATTTAAATGGGGCTGGAAGATTTGTATTGATTTAGCTAGAGGGACGAATCTCCAGGATAAACCCCACTGTGGAAGTCAATTCGGGGATTAGAGGTGCCAGCTGGAAAAGGAAAAAGGAAGCAAGACATTGGGAGCTGAAAATAACTTTAGACTGGTTCCTGGAAAATGAAGTGTCCACTTAAGGGACAAAGTAAAGTATAACCATGGAGGGGGATTTTCGGTTATTTTAAAAGTTAAATGGTTTTTTTTCAGTCATCTCAAGTTTAATTTGCCTACAAAACCTGTGCTTAGGCAATATTGTTTATAGTTTGTTTGTTACATTAGAAGTCTTAAAGCTTAATCTTATTGTGTGATCCTTCCAGTCAGTCAATGGAAATTCAAATATCACCTTAAAAATTATCGATCTCTCCTGGGATTGTAATGCCACCACTGTACTTATGCGGCAGATCTAAAATGTTGTAATTGGTATTCAGATGATTTATCAATAGAATAATTGCTACACAACCAAGCTTTCGGCTAGAATGCAATCAAATGATTTGAAATGAGATATCCAGGATTAAAATCAGAAAGTTTAAGTTTGAATAGAATAAAGGATACCTGGCAGTGAGTCACGGGCTAGAATGTAATTGAGGGGGTGGATGGAATAACAAAAAACTATTATAACCTGGAGTTACATAGCATATCTTTCAGGAAAATGAGTGAGTGTTGTATCTGCCTTTGGCATAGTGTGCATACAGACATTAGTGCTCTAAAGATCTCAAGAGACATTTAAACATAATAGTCCAGAAATGAGTTGGGAGTATCACCGAACAATTGAGTAATGAACTAGTATCACATTTCTCTTTTTTTAGGCAGTTTTATTAGCTTAAGCTGAGCTTGTATTGAAATGTTGGATAGAGGAATACATTAAAATCTCTACTTTTACCAGCCACAGACATTTTCAGATCTTTAGGAACAGCTGAAGTAAACAGGCCAAACAAATGCCCTTTTTCATGGTACTGTATGATCCAGACCATGATAACCAAACACCAGATGTTCCCTTACATAAAACTGCCTTATGATTCTTTTCTTGTAGTTAGGGCTAAATCCGATGTTTCCATTTTTTCTTGTGAGATCCTTCACCCATTGTTAACAAAAGACTCTTAAAGCATAAAGATCTGCTCTCTGTGTGGAATCACCTACCTTCAGCCCCCAGCCCTCCACCCACCACTTCTCCCAGCTGGATTGACTACAGTTAGCTGCTTGTCTGAGATCGGGAGATTTTTGTACAGGAGCCAGAGCTGGGATCCCGTGCTGTACTCTGTCAATGCACCACCGTCAATTTGTGGTTTCTTGTTTTTTCGGCATTCTGTGGTCAGCTCTTTTGCCTTTCTCTTCTACTTGTTAGAGAATCTTGGAGAGGCTTTGGTGGCTTAAATCAAGACTTTCCTTTGCCCCCATTTTTAGTGGAAATAATAACTGAAGGAGATCATTCAATTCCTTGAGACTGCTCCACCATTCAATAGATCTTGGTTGATATGGTGTTTGCAGTTAGACAGCTCCAGGAGAAATGCCAAGAACAGAAAATAGACCTCTTCACTCCCTTTATTGACTTGAACAAAGCCTCTAACACAGTCAGTTGTGAGGGCCTTTGGAAGGTCATGGAGAAATTTGGCTGCCCTGAGAAATTCATTACAATGGTTTACAATTCCATGATGGCATGCTCACTTGTGTCTAGAATGATAGTGAGTCTCCTGACCCAGTCTCAGTAACTAACAAAGTTAGCAACAGGGCTGCATGTTAGCGCTAACCCTCTTCAGCAAGTTTTTGTCCTCGATGCTCTTCAGTGCCTCCCATGATGGTGATCCTGGCATCAAAGTCCGATATCACATGTACGGGAAGCTGCTTAATCTGGGAGGATTCCAGGCTAACACCAAGGTCTGAAAAGACATACTTCATGATTTCCTATTTGCTAACAATTGCGCTCTAGCTGCTGGTTCAGAGCTGGACATGCAATGTAGCATGGACTTATTCTCCAATGCATGGCCAACTGCAGCACAGAGAAAACTTAAATAATGTACCAGGGAGTAATGTACCTGTTCAAGCTCGAGTCCAAGGTCTCAGTCCATAAACAGAACCTGTCAGCTGTGGATAAGTTCACTTATCTCGGCAACACTTTTCAAGTTGTCTATACTGATGACGAGACACTTGAAAGAATTGTCAAAGCATGTGTGGCCTTTGGCAGGCTTCAAACATCAGTCTGGGAACAAAGAGGAGTAAGTCTGCCAACCAAACAAACTCTATAAAGCTAAAAGCAAAAAGCTGTGGATGCAGGAAATCCAAAACAAAAATACCTGGAAAAACTCAGCAAGTCTGACAGCATCTGCAGAGAGGAATACAGTTAACGTCTCGAGTCCGTATGACTCTTCACCAGAACACTATAGTCCATAGAGCCATATTCCTGCCCATTCAAAGCATGCAAGATTTGGACTGTGTACCAGTGTAATGCCAAGAAGCTCAACCACTTTTACTTCAGCTGCTTTCAGAAACTTCTGATGATTATATGGCAGGACAAAATACCAGACAGAGTTACTTGCCCAAGCTGGCATCAACCTTATATTGAGACAGTCACAACTGAGTTGGTCATGTAGCGAGAATGCCTGACAATTGCTTGCCAAAGCGAATCTTCTGTGGAGAACTTAAGTCTGGGTTGCAGTCTCCTGTCATTTAACGAAAGTGCTACAACAAGATTGTCCAACCAGAGTCTGGCCCTCCAATGGTTTCTATCTGGCCCGCCAACCAATATTCAAAATACACGTAAGTGGAAGTGACATATCCTGTAAGGAGCTGCCCCTCCAATCACAGACTGTTGCTCTCCCGCACTTGCTGCTGATCAGACTGTGAAAGTAGAAGCAGCAAGCAGTGGGATGGTCAGTGTGGGGAGAGCGTGGCTACCTCTGGTTGGGGGATGTAGTTGGTGCGGGGAGAGACTATGAAGGAAGGTCTCTTTGGCATATATTTAATGGTCCTGTTTTAGAACTTTAGCAGCTATAAAAATGTTTTAGTAATTTCAAGATAAAGTTGGTTCTGCTTAAAGAGAAAAATTTACCAATATTTTACTCTTCAGCTATTAAAACTAACATTATCTGATAATTCCCTAGGAAACAGAGGATTGTGAGTTACCAGTAGTTTAAAACTAGGGATACATTTTTTTAAAAGGAGGTAAAGTGACCCCTTGTACAATAACAACACCACTTAGTAGAGCATTTTACGAAATATGGCATCCAAATCTGATAATGCCTTATCTTTCCAAAATTTGCTCACCAGCCCTATGAGTGAGAAAAAGATTAATGTGACACCTTACGCAATAAAAGTTGGACACCCCTGCACCACAAAGACACTCTGAAGGTTTAACTTAGGAGTTTTGATATTGACTGAGTCCAGGGAGGAGCTCGCCTAGGATTGTTGCACCTGGCAGAACCAAATAAAAAAAAAGGGGCTGCCTCTTTTGAAAGTAAGTGCATATTAGAGGCAGAAAGAAAATGCAAAATGAGGAAATCACAAGCCAGCAATGCATCCAAAACTCAATCGCCTGCAAAATGCTGTCCTATTTGCAGCAAAACCTTCAGCGTACAGATTGACCTTAGCAATCACCTATGTACCCAGTCTGCATACAGACTGGCCTTAGCAATCACCTACATACCCAGTCCACGTACAGATTGACCTTAGCAATCACCTTTGTACCTAGTCCGTGTACAGATTGGCCTTAGTGAACACCTACGTACCCAGCCCACGTACAGATTGACCTTAGCAATCACCTTCATACCCAGCAGAACCCTACTGGAACCCCCAGGTGATGAACATGGTCATCTTCACCTCAAAGGATGAACATGATAGTTGATGATTGATCTGTATGTTAACTCCAACTACCCACTTTGTTCCGTAACCCTTAATACTCGTACCCATCAAAATTCTATAAATCTTTGTTTTGAAGTTTTCAGATCAATCCCTCCCTAGCCACAACAACATTTTTGGATAGAGATTTCCTGATTTCCATTACTACCATGCTTTAGTCCTGAAGAAGTTATATTTGACTTGAAACGTTAACTCTTTTTCTCTTTTTACAGATGCTGTCAGATTTGCTGAGTATCTCCAGCACTTTGTTTTTATTTCCATTACTCTTTGCATGAAGAATCTGATATTGCTCCTGAACTGCATAGCTTTGATTTTAAGGTTATGCCTCCCTATTCTGGATTCCTCCACCAGAGGAAGTAGTTTCTCTGTATCTACCTATTCTAATATCTCATGTGACTTGGTGTCAAATGTTGTTTTGATAATTGCCCTTGTGAAATTCCTTGGGATGTTTTTACTATGTTAAAGATGCTGCATATATGCATCATGTTGTGATGTACAGATACTGCTGTAATTTAACGTTTGTGTCAGTGAATGCCTGAGTTACTGGGGTTAGACCAAGTGTATATTAGACATGTTGGCACTGTCTCAGGCAGGCTGCCAACAGTGTTTACAACTAGCCTCATTTTACATAAAAATACCTTTTGAATTTGGCTTCTTGCTGCACTGATTTGAAAAATGCGTATTTGATTCCTGTCACCAGCTGAGTCTGTTTACACAAAGCCTATGTTAGAGTTTTTATTGCTCAGAGAATGACAACCCATAATTTATTCCAAATGTATAAAGAAGACAATGCTTTTACAATGCTGAACAGGTAAAAATATTTTTTTAAGTGGTCACTTTCTCATTTAGTAATTAGCTGACTACTGCAATCTTATTGCTTAGTCTCAAAACATCGGTTTCACTTTTAATGGCCTAGACAAGCTCAGCATTAAAATAATTCAAAAACCCACTTTTTCAGCTTTATTGTCTGATTTTTAAAGGACAGGAAGGATTTCTCTGTCAGAAAAGGACAGCGACTCCCACTAGCTCATTTAGCAATGAAGGTGTGTAAGAGGCAGATAGATCAAGATGGCAATTTGATTTCTGGTCAATGTTGATTTTCTGATTTTTGCTAATGTGTTGGCCATGGCTCAGTGGGTATAGCACTCTTCTGCCTCTGAGTTCAAACCCCATTCCAGCCACTTGGGTTTGTCATCTATGCTAATGTTGATGTGTTCAAATCAGCACAGAGGGAGTGCTGCACTGTTGGAGGTGTTATTTTCCAGATGAGATGTTAAACCAAGGCTCCATCTGCCCACTCAGGTAGGTGAAATGATCCAGTGGTGCTCTCTGAAGAGGAGCAGGTGAGCTTCCCCCATAGTTCTGGGGCCAATGTTTCTCCCTCAACCAACATCACTTAAAAAAAAGTTTATCTGGTCCTTAACCTATTGCTCATTGTAGGACCTTGCTGTGTGCAAATTGGCTGCCACATCTTGTACATTGTATCAGTGACTACACTTATTACATTCCTGGTTAGTCTCCCACCTTCTAACCTTCATAAACTTGAGATCACTTAATTTCTGTTGCGCATGTATTAACTTGCAGCAAGTCCCATTCCACTATCACCCCTATGCTCACTGACCTACATTGGTCAAGCAATGTCTTGATTTTAAAATTCTCATCCTTGTTTTCAAAACCCTCCATGGCCTTGCCCCTCCTTATGTTTATAATTTCCTCCAGTCCCACAACCCTCAGAGATATCTGCGCTCCTCTAATTCTGGCCTTTTGTGCATCCCCAATTTTAATTGTTCTGTCATTGATGGGCATGCCTTCAGTTGCCTAGGCCCAAAACTCTGAAATACCCTCCCTATACCTCTCGGCATCTCTATCTTTCTTCCTTCCTTTAAGACACTCCTTGAAACATACCACTTGCAGCAAACTTTTGGTCATCTGTCCTAATATTTCTTTATGTGGCTTGGTGTCATACTTCATTATATAATGCTCCTGTGTTGTGCCTTGGGATGTTTCATTAAGTTAAAGGCAATATACAAGTAGAAGTTTTTTCTGTTATAGATGTAAAATGCTTTGGGATGTATTGAAGACATGATGAGCACTATATAAATGCAAGGCTTTCTTTTTCTTTTAGAGGTGCTATAATTGACCTCAATTGCCTTGACGGAGGGAAAAGTTGGAGAGAAATCAGTCAGTGTGTCTTGTCCTAATCGCTATTGACTGGCTCCTGTAATATGCACATGTGTGGATGATGACTGAAGACAGAATTGGATTTGACTTTGAACACCTTGCTTGTGAAACATGGCCACTTGAGTGAGGCATCAGGGGCAGCCTCACATCCAGGCAACTGTACCCCAGCAAGAGTGAGAGCCAACAGCACAGTGAGGAGAGAGGAAAATATCAGCTATCCTTCCAAATCTAAACTTTGGGTCTATTCCTTGACTCAATGTTGGAAGCTACCAATTTAATTAATTTGCATGTCACTCCCATGCTGAGTGTTCTCTCAGTAACCCAGCAGAGTTTAAAAATATATTTTATTTTAAGCTTCTACCTGAAATAGGCCTGGAGGATAGTCAGAGTTGATGCATAGGACAATTTCCAGTGTACTGATACACAGGGCAGTTGTAACTAGTACACACAATTCAGTTCTGGTTTATGCTCTGAGTGTGTGGGGGTAAAGGTGGCACATGACAGGCATTCACTTGTGGGGGGGGGTAATTGAGTTGTCCGTATCCCACTATGTCTACCCCATCCAATCCTGCTTTCCTCCATATTTTCCCCAAAAATAAACTTTTCCCCCGTGTCAATTACAGTCTCTGTTTCACACTCCAAATTCTCCAATGGCCTTTTGATCTGCATTCACTGTCATTGTTCTGCTTGACCCCATTTTTGCTCCCTCAAGTTCAAGGGGCCCATGTTTGGGTGGAGGTGTTATGTGAGTTTGTGTTTGGGTAGGGAGGCGCTGCTGTGTGTTTGGGGAGGGGGGTAGGTTGCTGTGTGTTTGGGGAGGTTGGGTTTGCTGTGTGTTTGGGGAGGGGTGGTTGCTGTGTGTTTGGGTAGGGGGGATACTGTGTGTTTGGGGAGGGGGGTAGGTTGCTGTGTGTTTGGGTAGGGAGGCGCTGCTGTGTGTTTGGGGAGGGGAGTAGGTTGCTGTGTGTTTGGGTAGGGGGGATACTGTGTGTTTGGGGAGGGGTGGTTGCTGTGTGTTTGGGTAGGGGGGATACTGTGTGTTTGGGGAGGGGTGGTTGCTGTGTGTCTGGGTAGGGGGGATGCTGTGTGTTTCAGGAGTGGGGGGGGGTTGCTGTGTGTTTGGGGACGGCGGGGTAGTTGCTTTGTGAGTATGTGGGCAGTGTGTTTATTTTTGACCCACACATTTTGAGATATTTGCCATTTTTGTTTCTAAAAGCACTGATTTATCAAATGTAAAAGCTGATTGTGTTTTAATGAGAACAGCTGATAAAATCTGTTTCACAGAAATGCTGCATTTATCACATTGTTTTACCTCCTGTCAGACCTACAGTAAATGAGCTGTGTGTGGGAGTGGCCATCATCCTGTTGGTGCAAAGCATCATTCTGTTTAAATATTTAGCAGCTAACCGAGGGACCATTAACTCTCTTAATCTTGGGCTGCCTGCACTCAGTTAAAAATAGGAAGATGTAAATCCTCGTTCTCAGCTGGTTATGTGTATCTGTTGATAAAATGGTGAGGCACAATTAGTAGATTCACTGCAAAGGCCCAAGGACATTTCTGGTCAGAGAATCCTGTTTTGTGTGGCAGCATGTGGAGAGTTGTATTGCTCACACATTCTCCTGCTGGTTCTACTTATGATATGGTCGCTGATTTGATGGCTTCAGGGTTCATTTCTGCAGCAAACAATCTAGTTAGAGTTTTCTTGGTTTCCCAACTCCTGGGATTTAGGCATTCATTGACTGAATATGAAATGGAGGCATGTTTGAGGCCTGCCTGAATCAGCTGACGTATTCCAGAGAAATTAATGAATGTTCCTCACTTCCAGGCCTTGACTTTTCTGTGATAATAGGTGGGTCCATCACTCTTCCTTTCACAGTTTGTTCCTTTATTCAGTTAGTCAACACACTGAAAAATAGATATAACAAGAATGATGGATGCAAAGGCAGTGCTTGTTCCTGATCTAGTGGGTGAATCTACTGACTTAGTGCATAAGGAGTACAATCAACTGAGAAGGTCCCAGATAAAAACAAAAAACTGCGGATGCTGAAAATCCAAAACAAAAACAGAATTACCTGGAAAAACTCAGCAGGTCTGGCAGCATCGGCAGAGAAGAAAAGAGTTGACGTTTCGAGTCCTCATGACCCTTCAGCAGACCGTTCTGCTGAAGGGTCATGAGGACTCGGAACGTCAACTCTTTTCTTCTCTGCCGATGCTGCCAGACCTGCTGAGTTTTTCCAGGTAATTCTGTTTTTGTTTTGAGAAGGTCCCAGATTTGATTCCTTTTCCACTGAGCTATGTTGGTCTTTCCTGGATGGGTTGTAGAGGTGCTATTGTCAGAACTTTGCTGTAAATCCCTCAGTGTTGGAATTGGCTATTTGCACGCTCACACTGACCTCAAACAACTTGATTTATATAAGGCTTTAAAGTAGTAAAATGTGCCAAGGCATTTTACAGGAACATTGTCAAACATAATTCGACACCAACACCCAAAAGGCAGTATTCGAACAGATGACCAAATGCTTGGCCAAAGAGGTATAATTTAAGGAGAGAAGGAGGTGTAGGGAGGAAATACAGAGCTTAGGGTCCAGGCATCTGAAGGCATGTCCATCAATGGTGGAGAGATCAAAATAAGGAGTGCAAGAGGCTATAATTGGATGAGAATCGTAGGGCTGAAGGATGCCTTATTGGGATTTGAGAATGAGAATTTTAAAGTATCTTAAAAGAGGAGGGGGAGAGAGATGGAGAGGTTATGGGAACAAATTCCAGTGTAAAGGACCTAGGCAGCTGAAGGCACAATTATATGATAATTGTCCAACATAGACCAAGAACAGTATGAAGCAATGTTTTTAAAACAAGTATAATGATTTAAACTTTAAATTTACAATCTGAAGAATTATTCAGTTGCCTGGGCTCTAAGCTTTTGCTATCCCTATCTAAACATCTTCACCTCTCAATCTCTCTTCTTCTTTAATACCCTCCTTAAAATCTGCCTCTTTGACCAAGATTTTGGCTACACTATCCTAACATCAGCTCATGAGGTTCAATGTCAAGTTTTGCTTCATTTTTTTTATCTGTTCATGGGATGTGAGCTTCACTGGCTGGGCCAGCACTTATTGCCCATCCCTAATTGCCCTTGAGAAGGTGGTGGTGAGCTGCCTTCTTGAACCGCTGCAGTCCCTGTAGTGTAAGTGCACCCACAGTGCTGTTAGGGAGGGAGTTCCAGGATTTTGACCCAGTGACTGTGAAGGAGCGGCGATATATTTCCAAGTCAGGATGGTGAGTGACTTGGAGAGGAAGTTCCAGGTGGTGGTGTTCCCATGTGTCTGCTGTCCTTGTCCTTCTAGATGATAGTGGTCGTGGGTTTGGAAGGTGCTGTCGAAGGAGCCTTGGTGAGTTCCTGCAGTGCATCTTGTAGATGGTACACACTGCTGCCACTGTGCGTCGGTGATGGAGGGAGTGAATGTTTGTGGATGCGGTGCCAATCAAGTGGGCTGCTTTGTCCTGGATGGTGTCGAGCTTCTTGAGTGTTGTTGGAGCTGCACGCATCCAGGGAAGTGGAGAGATCATAAAACATAAGAAATGGGAGCAGGAGTAGGCCATACAGCCCCTCAAGCCTGTCCTGCCATTTAATAAGAATAATGGCTGATCTGCCCCAGGCCTCAGCTCCTCTTTTGTGTCAGCTCCTCATAGCCCTTAACTCCCCGATATTTCAATAATCTGTCTACATCCTCTTTAAATATTTTCGGTGATCTAGCCTCCACAACTCTGAGATAGAGAATTACAGACATTCAGTACATCCAGAAATTCCTTTGCATCTCAGTTTTAAATGAATGTCCCCTTATTCTGTACTATGTCCCCTAGTTTGAGATTCCCCCCACTAGTGGAAACATCTTCTCAACAACTACCCTGCCTACAGGCCTAACCTGTTTAGCCATTCTTGATAAGTCAACCCATTCAGCCTAGGAATCAGCCTAGTGAATCTCTTTTGACTGCCTCCAATGCCAGTATATCCTTTCTTAAATGCAGGGACCAAAATTGTACACAGTACTCCACAGTACTGCGACCTCACCAACATCCTGTACAGTTGTAACAAGACTTCCCTATTTTTAAACTCCAACCCCCCTAGCAATACAGGCCAAAATTCCATTTGCCTTCTTAATTGCTTGCTGCACCTGCCTGATAACTTTTTGTGTTTCATGCACAAGAACACCCAGATCCCTCTGTGCTGCACTTTTTTGGAGTCGCTCGCCATTTAAATAACAGTCTGTCTTTTGATTTTTCCTACCAAAGTGCATGACCTCACACTTTCCTACATTAAGCTCCATCTGCCAAGATTTTGCTCACTCACTCAACCTGTCTATATCCCCTTGTAGATTCCTTATTTCCTCATCACAACATGCCTTCCCACCTATTTTTGTATTGTCAGCAAATTTGGATACATTACACGTCCAAATGAAGCAGGACCTGGACAATATCCAGGCTTGGGTTGACAAGTGGTGAGTAACTTTGGGCCACACAATTCATTGATATAGATAGTAAATAATTGAAGACCTGGGACTGATCCTTGTGGCACTCCACTAATTACATCTTTCCAACCTGAAAAAGACCCATTAATCCCTGTCTTCTGCGTGTTAACCAATCCTCAATCCATGCTAATATATTACTCCCAATACTGTGAGCTCCTATCTTGTGCAATAACCTTTTATGTGGCACCTTATTGAATGCCTTCTGGAAAGAGTATTTCATCACACTCCTGACTTGTGCCTTGTAGATGGTGGACAGGCTTTGGGGAGTCAGGAGGTGAGTCACTCATCGCATGATTCCTAGCTTCTGACCTGCTCTTGTAGCCACAGTATTTATATGGCTGGCCCAGTTCAGTTTCTGGTCAATGATAACCCACAGAATGTTGATGGTAGGGGATTCAGCAATGGTATACCATTGAATGTTAGGGGCGATGGTTAGATTCTCTCTTGTCTGGCACTTGTGTGGCCCAAAGTTACTCACCACTTGTCAGCCCAAGCCTGGATATTGTCCAGGTCTTGCATCATTTGGACATGGACTGCTTCAGTATCTGAGGAGTAGCGAATGGTGCTGAACGTTGTGTAATCATCAGTAAACATCCCCACTTCTGACCTTATACTGGAAGGAAGGTCATTGATGAAGCAGCTGAAGATGGGTGGGCCTAGGACACTACCCTGAGGGACTCTTGCAGTTATGCCCTGGATCTGAGATGATTGACTTCTAACAACCACAACCATCTTCCTTTGTGCTAGGTATAACTCCAACCAGCAAAGAGTTTCCTCCCTGATTCCCATTGACTCCAGTTTTGCTAGAGCTTCTTGATGCCACACTCGGTCAAACGTTGCCTTGATGTCAAGAGCAGTCACTCTCACTTCACCTCAGGAGTTCAGCTCTTTTATCCATGTTTGACCCTAGACTATAAAGAGGTCAGGAGCTGAGAGGCCCTAGCGGAAAACTGGGAGTCAGTGAGCAGGTTATTGCTAAGTACGTGGCGCTTGATAGCACTGTTGATGACCCCGTCCATCACTTTACTGATGACCAAGAGTAGACTGATGGGACGGTAATTACCCAGATTGAATTTGTCCTGATTTTTGTGTACAGGACATACCTGGACAATTTTGCACATTGCTGGGTAGATGCCAGTACAGCCCATGTTGTGGCTGTACTGGAACAGCTTGGCTTGGGGTGCGGCAAGTCCTGGAGCACAAGTCTTCAGTACTATTGCTGGAATATTGTCAGGGCCCATAGCCTTTGCAGTATCCAGTGCCTTCAGTTATTTCTTGATATCACATGAAGTGAATCGAATTGGCTGAAGACCGGCATCTGTGATGCTGGGATCCTCAGGAGGAGGCTGAGATGGATCATTCACTCAGCATGTCTGGCTAAAAATTGGTGCAAATGCTTCAGCCTTATCTTTTGCACTGATGGGCCATGAGGTTAGATTGTGGTTGAATACAATTCTGCTGCTGCTGATGACCCAAATGCCTCATGGATGCCCAGCCTTGAGTTGCTAGATCTGTTGGAAATCTACCCCATTTAGCACGGCTGTAGTGCTACACAACACGATAGAGGGTATCCTCAATGTGAAAGCGGGACTTCATCTCCATAACAACTGTGCGGTGGTCACTCCTACCAATACTGTTATGGACAGATGTATCTGTGACAGAGAGGTTGTTGAGGATGAGGTCAAGTGTGTTTTTCTCTCTTGTTGGTGCCCCCACCACCTGCCACAGATACAGTCTAGCAGCCATGTCCGTTAGGACAGCTCCGTCTGTAGTCATGCTTCTGAGCCACACTTGGGAACCAGAATGCATTTTTTTATTTTACCTTGCAACCCTCGGTATTGCCTCAACATGGAAAAGCACTGATTTATCAGTTGAGGGAGGGTGGTACATGTAATCACCAGGAGGTTTTCTTGCCCATGTTTGACCTGATGTCATGAAACTGCACAGGGTCCAGAGTCTATGTTGAGGACTCCCAGGGTGACACCCTCCTGACTGTATACCAATGTGCTGCCACTTCTGGTAGGCCAGGACATACCCAGGTGTCTGGGGCATGGAATCATACCTTACAGGCAATTTGAGACTGTTGTTTGACTGACCTGTGACAGCTCTCCCAATTTTGGGACAAGCCCCCAGATGTTAGTGAGGAGGACTTTGCAGGGTCGACAGGATTGAGTTTGCTGGAATCAAGAGTCCAGAGTCAACCGCATTGTTTTGGGTTTGGAGGCCAGACCAGTTAAGAACAGATTTCCTTCCCTAAAGGGCATAATTGAACCGGATGGGTTTTTACATCAGTCGACATCATCAGATTCCAGATTTTTATTGGATTCAAATTTTACCAACTGCCATGGTGTGATTTGAACCCAGGGTCTGAATTTTTCCCACATTGGGCGGACTTGGTGGGAGCAGGCGGGGGTGGTTGCGACCGCTGCCCGTGACCTGCTCCGCACTGCCATTTTATGTGGGTGGACCAATTAAGGACCGCCCAACATAATACACGAGTGGTAGTGCTGAGTGGTACCTGTGCGGGTCGGGGGAGGAGGGAGAGTCAGGTCCAGCACTCTTTCGTGCATGTGCACAAAAGATTGCTTTAGACTCCCTGAGGCATGGAGCTGCCTCAGGGAGATTGAAGCACTTTTGAAAATAATACATAGATGCAATAAAAATTTAATGAAACATATCCCTTCATGTGACTGTGTCACATGAGATGGGACATGCTTCCATTTTTCAAAAGAAGATTTTATTCAATTTGTAAAAGCTTTAGGAATCCTCATCCCGCTCGTGAATGAGGTTTCCTAAAAAATGTAAAGGCCGCTTGGCCTTTTTACCTGCCTGCCAAACGTTAGGTTGGATGGGCAGCATAAATTTGAAATTAATTAGTTCTCTTATGGCCTTAAGAGGCCTTTTAATTATCACAGAGATAAAAACAAAAAACTGCCGATGCTGAAAATCCAAAACAAAAACAGAAATACCTGGAAAAACTCAGCAAGTCTGGCAGCATCGGCGGAGAAGAACAAAGTTGAAGTTTCGAGTCCTCATAACCCTTCAATAGAACTAAGTAGAAATAGGAAAGGGGTGAAATATAAGCTGGTTTAAGGGGGAAGGGGGGAAGAAGTGGGAGAGGGGGTTGTTGGGACAAGAAAGCAGTGATAGGAGCAGATAACCAAAAGATGTCACAGACAAAAGAACAAAGAGGTGTTGAAGGTGGTGATATTATCTAAAATAATGTGCTAATTCAGATTGGAGAGCAGGAAGAGCAAGGTAGCTCTAGTGGGGGTGGGGCGAAATAAACCCTGGGCGGAATACATTTAAAAATAATGGAAATAGGTGGGAAAAAAAATCTATATAAATTATTGGAAAAAGCAAAAGGGAAGGGGAAGAAATGGAAAGGGGGTGGGGATGGAGGAGGGAGTTCAAGATCTAAAGTTGTTGAACTCAATATTCAGTCCAGAAGGCTGTAAAGTGCCTAGTCAGAAGATGAGATGCCCATGCAAACGCAAAATATGCAACACCTGCCCCTTCTCTTCCACTCTCCTCACCATCCAAGGGCCCAAACACTCCTTTCAAGTGAAGCAGCATCTCACTTGCATTTCCCCCAACTTAGTCCACTGCATTCGTTGCTCCCAATGCAGTTTCCTCTACATTGGAGAGACCAAATGCAGACTGGGCGACTGCTTTGCAGAACACCTTCAGTCTGTCCGCAAGAATGACCCAGACCTCCCTGTCGCTTGCCATTTTAACACTCCACCCTGCTCTCTTGCCCACATGTCTGTCCTTGGCTTGCTGCATTTTTCCAGTGAAGCTCAACGCAAACTGGAGGAACAGCAACTCATCTTCCGACTAGGCACTTTACAGCCTTCCGGACTGAATATTGATTTCAACAACTTTAGATCTTGAACTCCCTCCTCCATCCCCACCCCCTTTCCATTTCTTCTCCTTCCCTTTTGTTTTTTCCAATAATTTATACAGATTTTTCTTTTCCCACCTATTTCCATTATTTTTAAATGTATTCCACCCAGGGTTTATTTCAACCCACCCCCACTAGAGCTACCTTGCTCGTCCTGCTCTCCAATCTTAATTAGCACATTCTTTTAGATAATATCACCACCTTCAACACCTCTTTGTTCTTTTGTCTGTGACATCTTTTGGTTATCTGCTCCTATCACTGCTTGCTTGTCCCAACAACACCACCCCCCCCGACTTCTTCCCTCCCCTCCCCCTTAAACCAGCTTATATTTCACCCCTTTCCTATTTCTACTTAGTTCTGTTGAAGGGTCATGAGGACTCAAAATGTCAACTTTGTTCTTCTCCGCCGATGCTGCCAGACCTGCTGAGTTTTTCCAGGTATTTCTGTTTTTGCCTTTTAATTATCGGTGGGCACGCAGCAGACTCCAGCGTCTGCCTGCCGAACGAAACATCGTGAGACAGCGCGATGACGTCGATACGCACGCCCAACATCATTGCATGTCATTTTATGTTCCGACGTGTCGAGTCAGCCCCTGCCGAATGTAAAATCCTGACCCAGGTCCCCAGAGCATTACCCCGGGCCTCTGGTTTACTTAGTCCAATGACAATACCACTATGCCATCATGTCCCCTGTGAAAAGCTTTGACATTTTACTACATTAAAACTGGTTTATGAATACAAGTTGTGTCTTTATCAAGTTGCATGTGAAATTGAGGGAGAATTCAAGGGAGAGGGGGAAGCATTGGGTAGATTACTAGAGTGAGAAGATGGATAACAGATTTTGTTCAGTAGAGTGAAATATAAAATAATACATCTTGGAAGAAAGTACAGTGAAAATATTATTCAATTCTAACACTCTTAAGCCCAGAAGAACAAGTCATGGAATTTCAAGGTGGAATTTCAGATAAGAAAGGCAAGTGGGGTTCAGGGTTTATCAGTAGGAATAATGAAAGAAAAACCTGCATTTCTGTAGTGCCTTTCATGGCCTCAAGACACTCCAAAGCATTTTACAGCAAAGCAGTATTGTTCAAATGTTGTCACTTGCAATTCAGGAAATTTGCATACAGTAAGATCCTCCAAACAGCAATGTAATAATGAAATCTGTTTCAGTGGTATTGGCTGGGACGCTGGGGAGAACTCCCCTGCTCTTCTTCAAATAGTGCCATAGGATCTTTCATGTTCAGCTGAGAGAACAGAGGGACCTTGGATAACCATCTCATTTAGAAGGCAGTCCCTCCAACTGTGCAGCATTCCCTCTGTATTGTACTGGGAGTTTCAGCCTGGATTTTGTGCTCAAATATTACAATCTTTTGAATCAGAGGGGAATGCATTATCAACTGACACCTGTTAAATATAAAAGCAAGAAAGTATTCATTGGTAGATGGCCAGAGTTGGAGTATTGAGTGCTGTTCTTCAACCCTATTATAGGAAAGAAAAAAAATCAGATTCAGTAGGATTAGATCAGGAATGACAAGTTAAGGAAAACTGGGGACTTGTTCCCCTTGAATAGAAAAGGTTAGAGTGATCTACTAGTAGAATGTAGTCCCATTTGAACAGGTAGTATGGGCACAGTGAGCCAAATGACTACCTGTGTGCTGTTATTTCTGATTTTATATCCCTTTCCACTTCCAAAAACTGTCCCCCAAATTATTTTAAGAAATTGATCAGCAGAGGCGTTCTGACCATTCCTGGGGCCTGAGTGTACACAGCATTTTAATTAAAACAATTGCTATTGTTAATTACTCTTTTTCCCCCATTATTTACCCGATTCATTATCCAATTTAAAAACTTCTATTTTATCCCCAAGAGCTCTCACTTGAGCCAGAAAATCTCTTGTGTACAATTTTATCCGGTGCCTCAAAAAGTTAAAATACAGAACATCAACAATATTACCATCACACAACAGCTCCAAGAGTTGCAGTGAATTTCTTAGATACAATCTGACTTTCATGAATCCACATTTGTTTGGAATTTTGTTGGATGCTCTTGAATTGCTTCCACTAACGTTTACTATGTTTCCCCATTAGGAATCACAGTAACAGGGCCCATTAACTCCTGCATTTCAGACCTTTTTCAGAGATCTGAGACATGCAGTCTTTTTCCCTCATCTGGTTCTACCCCTGTATCCACTGAGGTGTGAATGGTTTAAACTGCCAATAATCCCTTATTTCTATCATAATTTCCTTAAATACTCTTAGATGCCTCCCACCTGGTCTTAGCGCTTCATGAATATTTAAATATCACAGCTTTTTAATGACCATTTCACTACCAGATGTGAACTCAGGTTCAGCAATGGGAAAGATGTACCAGATTTATTTAGTTATGACAGAGTCCAGGCCAGATTGTGCAGGAGTGAGGCATCTCGTGGTGTACCCTGTTAGTTAATCATTTTCCTGCACCCTTCAGTTTGAAACATTTTTGAAGCATAATTTGCTGGAAGTGTGAGCTAATGACAGGGTGGCAAAAGCAACAGGGCCACTGGGATCTTGGTCAACTATGGGACCAACAGTCTATCTCCTTATACAATGAGATTTGAGGATTGAGAAAGCCAAAGGAATGAAATAGAAGGAAATAGTCTGAATAAGAGTCAAACCAGTTACCGAATTAAGGAGAGAGAAATTGGAGCAAAAGAGACAAGAAAATTTTTTTTTAAGTCTCTAACCACAAGTTACTACATGCAGGAATGAGATACAACCATTCGAATTGTTCATTTTTTGGCTTGGGGAGGTCGTTGCATTAACAGCCTAAGTACCTTTTAATTGTTAATGTGAGTCCTAACATTTGGCAGCAAGTTCAGTGGGCAATTAATATGCAAATCCAGAAAGTTCTTAAAAATATTGGGAAAGCTAAGGGCTGAGATGTTATTTGTGCAAAGCAAATGGTGAAGCAACATAAATCACCCAGCAAGTTCTGGAGATTCATAACTCACCAACTACCTCCACTTCCTTGAACTTGCAAAACAAAAACAAAAATACCTGGAAAAACTCAGCAGGTCTGGCAACTTCGGTGGAGAGGAGCACAGTTGACGTTTCGAGTCCTCATGACCCTTCAACAGAACTAAGTAAAAATAGCAAAGGGGTGAAATATAAGCTGGTTTTGGGGGGGGGGGGGGGGGGGGGGGGTTGGGATCTTCTTGTCCCAACACCCCCACCCCCCCCACCCCCCCCCCCCCCCGCCCCTTAAACCAGCTTATATTTCACCCCTTTGCTATTTTTACTTAGTTCTGTTGAAGGGTCATGAGGACTTGAAACGTCAACTGTGCTCCTCTCCACCGAAGTTGCCAGACCTTCTGAGTTTTTCCAGGTATTTTTGTTTTTGATTTTGTTTTGGATTTCCAGCATCCGCAGTTATTTGCTTTTATTCTTGAACTTGCTGGCTGATTTGTGGATTACTAATGCCATGTGTTGTTAACGTCATTATTGCTGCAGGAAGATTTGACCCAATAATTTGAGATTTTTCAGCCTTTCAATATCTCCCCTAAGCTCGTTTGCTATTTATTTCCCAAGTTATTCCATATTTCAAATATCATGACCTTCAATTAGCCCCTCCAGAATCTATTCCATTATTGGCTCTTATTCATTAAATGGATTCTCCTGAGTATGTAAGGGACCATGAGGGGGAGACAAACTGAGCAACTACTGTCTTGTCCATAAAAGCACCAACTATCATTTAATACTCTGAAAGTTCCAAAGAATCAAATTTTATTCTCTACCTTGTCCTTTGAAATTTCATTTTCTAACCTTCCTTTCCACTCCCAAGTTATCTGATTGGCAGCTTCTGGTTTAGTTTATTTTCGAGTTCTAAACTTCCATCTCTTTTTAATCTTTTAAAACATTTGTAGTTTCCTTCATACTGTTCATAAATTGTTTTTCAACCATTTAGTTTTCTTCCTTGGTAAATTATTCCACTGTTCTACTAACCTTTAAAATGGTCATTAAAAAGCTGTGATATTTAAATATTCATGAGGCTTCCTAAGCACCCAAGTAGCCATGAAGGCCAGATAAATGGAGCAGTCCGATTCCTTCATTGAAAAGAAGGACATTTTTAAAAAATTGTATTTTAGGTTCAGAAAAATGGAAATACTTTACATTGCAAGTAGTTCCTCATTTCATGAGGTAAGTAGCACCACAAAGTGATACTGAACCATGCGCATCAGGGCACTCCTGTTCACTATCAGTGATTTTAGTGTGGGGCTGGAGGGACGAAGTCTAGTACTTTTTAGGCAAAGGTGGAATGTTCCTGTTGCTTGGTTCCTTGGGGTTAGTACATGCCTTTTGTAGCTTCTCGCAGAGTCTGTCTCTCTGATGTCAAGATCTCCAGTTTATTAATAGAGCCAGCACTTGTTTCTGTCCTGCTTTCTCTATCCTTACAGGACAAGGCCCTTGTTCATTCAGTTTCATTGCCGTTCTGACCATTAGCTGCTTTCTATTTGCTCCTCTAACATGCACGTACTAATAATCTAATACGAAACCATCCTGACCACGTGGGACAATCAATTTTAGTCTTACTATAACAGATTGCATTCCTGCAATTCCTAATCAGGAGGGAGGCTATTGGTAAAACTACGACATTAAGAGGTGCCAAACAGGGTCAAGATACCTGACTCTTGTGGAACAGAGACAACGAAAGACACTTTGAGAAACATAAGTACCTGTGTCCCAGTACATACAGGAATAAGAGCCTACAGCACACAGTGAGATTAAACAGTGCCTTGACAATTTAAGAGAAAAAACAAATTGATCTATGCTTCCTTGTGACAAGCCACAGAGGCATTGCCATCGGCTAGGAGAAGGTCACATCTTGGCCTATCACTTGATATACAAGTCATTATCAAGTCTGACAGGGTGGAGTGGTTAGAATGATCCTTACCAATATTTGGGGACAGGGGCAGTGAGAAACTGGACTGGGGCAGGAGATTGAGTAATGCATATGTGTCTGATTGAGGCACAAGTAATAGTACAATGACTAGGCTGATGGCAAACACATTCGAGGTGTAGGGTGGAAGTTTTAGTATAGAGGTGTTCGGCAAAGCAAGGGTTAATGTGGGACTTGGGGAACAGTACTGCCCACAGTGTGATGTAGAGAGTCGCATGATAGTTGACTGAGTACAGTGGTAGTCTAGCAGAAGCCAGAATGAAGATAGTTCCTAGTCAGGGCACCTTAGAGATGTATATACATGTATATAATTATGAGTTATAGGGAGGTGATGGCGTAGTGGTGTTGTTGTTGGACGAGTAATCCAGAGACCCAGGGTAATGCTCAAGGAACCTGGGTTCAAATCCCACCATGGCAGATGGTGGAATTTGAATTCAATAAAAAATCTGGAATTAAAAGTATAATGATGACTATGGAACCATTGCTGATTTTTTTTTTGTAAAATCCCATCCGGCTCACTAATTCCCTTTAGAGAAGGAATGCCTTTACCTAGTCTGGCCTACATATGTAGACTCCAGACCCACAGCAATGTGGTTGACTCTTAAATGCCCTCTGAATTGGCCGAGCAAGCTATTCAGTTGTAACAAACAGCTACAAAATCACAAAAAAGGAATGAAACCGGACCACCTGGCATCGACCAAGGCACCGGAAATGACAACTGCAATCGCAGGCCAGGCGACCCTGCAATTCCCCCTTACTAACATCTGGGGGCTAGTGCCAAAATTGGGAGAGCTGTTTCAAGTAACAGCCTGACATAGTCATCCTTACGGAATCATACCTGACAGATAATGTCCCAGACTCCACCATCACCATCACAGGGTATCCCACTGGCAGGACAGACCCACAGACCCAGCAGAGGTGGCGGCACAGTGGTATAGTTGGGAGAGAGTTTTGCTGGGAGTTTTCAGCATCGACTCCTGAACCCATGAAGTCTCATGGCATCAGGTCAAACATGGGCAATTAAACCTCAGCTGATGAATCAGTGCCCCTCCACGTTGAACATCACTTGGAGGAAGCACTGAGGGTGGCAAGGGCGCAGAATATGCTCTGGGTGGGGGACTTCAATATCCATCACCAATAGTGGCTTGGTAGCACCACTATTGATCAAGCTGGCCGAGTCCTAAATGACATAGCTGCTAGACTAGGTCTGCAACAGGTGATGACGGAAAAACAAACTTGATTTCATCCTCACCAACCTGCCTGCTGCAGATGCTTCTGTCCATGACAGTGCTGGTAGCAGTGACCTACACTGTCATTGTGGAGATGAAGTCCCACCTTCAAATTGAGGATACTTTCCATCATGTTGTGTGGCACTACCTTGGTGCTAAATGGGATAGATTTCGAACAGATCAAGCAACTCAAAACTGGGCATCCATGAGGTGCAGTGGGCCATCAGCAGCAGCAGAATTGTACTCAAACACAATCTGTAACCTCATGGCCCGACATATCCCCACTCTATCATTACCATCAAGCCAGGGGATCAACCCTGGTTCAATGAAGAGTGCAGAAGGGCATGCCAGGAGCAGCACCAGGCATACCTAAAAATGAGGTGTCAACCTGGTGAAGCTATAACACAGGACTACTTGCATGCCAAACAGCATAAGCAGCAAGTGATAGACAGAGCTAAGAGATCCCACAACCAGCGATCAGATCTAAGCTCTTCAGTCCTGCCACATCCAGTTGTGAATAATTGTGGACAATTAAACAACACACTGGAGGAGGAGGCTCCACAAATATCCCCATCCTCAATGATGGAGGAACCCAGCACATCAGTGCAAAAGATAAAGCTGAAGCATTCGTTACAATCTTCAGCCAGAAGTGCCAAGTGGATGATCCATCTCAGCCTCCTGCGGAGGTCCTCAGCATCACAGATGCCAGTCTTCAGCCAATTTGATTCACTCCACGTGATATCAAGAAACGGCTGAAGGCACTGGATGCTGCAAAGACTATGGGTCCTGACAATATTCTGGCAATAGAACTGAAGATTTGTGCTCCAGAACTTGCTCCCCTCCAAGCCACTTACCATCCTGACTTGGAAATATATCGCTGTTCCTTCACTGTTGCTGGGTTAAGATCCTGGAATTCCCTCTCTAACAGCACTGAGTGTACCTACACCAGACGCACTGCAGCAGTTTAAGAAGGCAGCTTACCATCTCCTTCTCGAGGGCAATTAGGGAGGGGCAATAAATGCTGGCCCAGCCAGCGACACTGACATCCCATGAAAACAAAACGTCAACACAGCTATCAAAGCAATGTACTGAAGCGCAGAGTGAGATGGCAAGAGTTGAACAAGAAAATGAACAATTAAAAAACAGCTGATTGTCCTTCAAGATCAAATGCAAATGGAGTATATACCCCTTCAGCATGAAGAAATAAAGACTGCCTTGAACAGCAGAATAAAGTCAAGGAGACTCTGTTAAATTACAAAGAAATTCAAGGGGAAACAATCGAGCTTCGCAAAGAAAATGGAAACCTGTAGAATGAGTTTCACGTGCTCCAAGGATCCCCTGGGTCAAAGTTTGTTCCTCTGGAAAATTATGAAGTGAAGCAAAATGAACTTAATGTCATTCTGAAAGAACTGAAGATCCAGTTGGCAAAGAAGACTCAGCAACATTCTATATTCCAGGAGGAAAATGTCAAGTTGCTATCAGACGCCCAGACATTGAAAAGGGAATACAATTACAGTACATTCTGTTGAAAAATTTGAGACAATGAAAATATCAGTATCAGAACAATAGAGTTTTGAAACTGTAGGAGGAAAAGGAGAAGATGAAGAATTCTTGAAAAAGGCACAACAAAAAGTAGAAAACTTGCGTCTCCAATTCAACAGTCAGAAAAAGAGTTCTCTATCACTTCTGCAGCACATCCAAAGAAAAGTTCTCACAAAGGGGCATGAAGAGTCTCAGAAACAATTAACAGAAGTGCAATTATAGAATATGAACTTGGAGGATAGCAGAGAGGAATTAGGCTCTGCTGTGGAAAAGCTGTTCAGAGAACCAACTTTCATGTATGAAAGATGATTTTGCTAATGAAAAACAAGACCTGAAGACAACATTGGAGTGTCACTCACAGGAAGTAGAACACTTGAAAGAGGACTTAACACCTAAATAGTAACCTTGTAGAAGCAAATTCAACAAAAGATAGATCTTCAGTTAACACTTGCTGAACTTCTAGTATCAGAATTCTCTAAGTATTGTGAAAAAAGCCTGGAACAGGGGAAGGAATTTCTGCTGAATTGGAACAGTTGGTTGAATGCAGAATTAACAACTGACGAAATTCTTGAACTTCACTCCAATCTGAAGAACATGGAAGATGGGGTGCACAGTATGGAAGAGCAAATACGGAATTTAAAAGCAGAAAAGGAAAATTCTAAGAAACAGAATGAGAATCTAACAAGTGAATTGAACAATTTTAAGGAACAGTCAGTGACATGGAAGAAAAATTCCGAAAGGAATTGAATGCCCAGGTTAAGTTGTTAAGCTTATACAAATATTCGGCGGATAACTCTGAAACAAAGACAACTGAACTCACCAGAGTAGTTGATAAGCTGAATGAAAATATTCATAAGCTTGAAAAAGAATTGGAAAATAAGAGAATAAACAAATATTTGGGTGAAATTGCGAAACAAGTGGAAATGAAGGTTCCATTTTTGAAACTTCAATTTCCAGCAAGATCATGGTGGACCCCATGGGAAAAGAAAACCCAGATTCACTCTATGAATGAACGGAATGAATTTGCCCTTCGGAAGGAACGGGACAAATCATGTAGTCCAAACAAAGCAGACTGGTTGTCAATAAGGAGAAATTCAAATCCAAGGAGTGCAAAGAGCAAATCAGGTGGAGACGACCAAGTTCCTGAAACACACAATACTACAATTTCAATCCCAAGCCAAGAAAATCTTCCCAAATCAACTGAGACCACCTCTCCTCCAAACATGACAAGAACAAGATCCGGAAGAATGGTCAAGCTTCCAGACCGTTTTAATTTGTAAATTTAGAGACTTGGGAAGCATGGGGGAGGAGGGTGGGTGAATGGAGAAGGGGTAGCTTGGAAAGATTGTATTGTAAATACATTTGGGTAAAGACTTGGGGAGAGGTGTAGTATAAGGGTGTTAGGCATAGCAAGGGTTAATGTGGCACTGGAGAAACAGTACTGCCCACAGTAGAGAGCCACATGATAGTAGACCAAGTACAGAAGTAGTCAAGCAAAAGCCAGCATGGAGATAATACCTAATCAGGGCTATACCTTGGAGATGTACACAGTTATGTGTTACCAATAAACACTACTGCACAACCATTCAAGCCTTCAGACCTCTTAGTGAGACATCAAACAAGCCCTAACAATAGCATTGGAATGGTATATTATTGTTTTAAGGGATGGGATTGTGTACAACTGTGTCCAGTGTCACGGTGGGATGGTGTATCACTGTGTCCAATGTTGGTGTTGGGATGGTTTAACACTGCTCGAGAATGGTGTTATAGTGTTAAGGAAGTTTGACTGGAGGTTGGTTTTGATTGCTTCCCAGCCACATTATTTCAATGGCACATACCTTATAAAATTGGGTCTACTTTAATAAAACAAGCCTGTGACAAGTGGTAGAATCAAGCTGTTTCACTAAAGCAGCTTAAAGCTTAGTGCTAATAATTTAACATTTATTGATCGAAGCAGTAAAACGTTTATCAGCTTGACTTGAATCGCACTCTTTCCAAGTACTGCAGTGGTTTCCTTAGGGCCATATTCTGATTGTTCCCAGTGGGACAATAAGACAAGGACTGGGAAAGATTAGTGTAATAGGCCTATAATTCCTCTAATGTGATAACATGGAGGTCACACATGTAACACCACTGTTTGAGTAGCATTACACAGTTAACCATTCACAGGGAGATTTGGAGAGGAGCTATCTTTAAAATACAAACCCAGTTTAAATTTAATAAATCTTTTAAATAATATGGGCCTGAATCTTGGTCGGGGTGCAGGGGCAGGCCGATGCATAAAATGATGATGTCATAGCGCATCATTCAGAACTTCAGTTCGGTGCGCCCACCAAACTGTCAAAGGCCTATTAAAGCCATTTATCAACAAATTGAGCTGATTGTCTGGGCTGACCGTTCAACCTTAAGGTTGGTGGGCTGGTGAAGAGCCTAGGTGGCCTTAATATTTCTCATGAAACCTAAACCATGGGCGGCATGAAGCTTCATGAAGGCTGTATGAGTTAAATAAAATTTTTATTGAAATACATAAACATGTCCCAGCTCATGTGACACTGTCACATGAGGGGACATGCCTGAATAATTTTTACAATTCTATTTTTCCATTTTTCAAATTAATCTCCCTGAGGCTGATCTGTGCCTCAGTGAGATTTCTGCGCTTTTTTGCGCACATGTGCGAAAGAGTGCAGTCCTTCCTCCCCCCGCCCGTACGGGTAGCGCTGAGCACTTCTGGGTGCATGTCACGCTGGGCGGACCTTAATTGGCCCACCCATGTAAAATGGCGGTGCAGAGCCAATCGGCTGTGCGCCCGCCTGCACCTGCTCCCACCTAGGGCGCCCAACGGGGAGAAAATTCTCCCCATAATGACTGACATTGTCAGTGGCAGGTTCCTAAAGATGTTAATCTCTTACAATTAGGATGAATTTAATATGAACAGTTTAACACTGATGAGTAAAACTGTTAAACCTCTTTAAACAGTCAGTAATTCTGGAAGCCTAACCATAATAGTGAGCACCAAGTGTTTGATGTAAAGCTGCATTTGGGTTTATCACAAAGCATTTTTACCTCTCCTGTTCGATAGGGAGGACTGCTTAGTTACAGGAGTCGCTTTCACTATCTCCAGCTTCAACTGTGTTTTCCATCTCTAATAATGGAACAAAGCACGTTACTGGTCAACCCGACTCTGTTGTACTCAAGTGCACCCCTATTTCAAGCAATTTCATATATCTGTACCCCATTATCCTGAAGACAGAGTGGATCAAATTAAATGATATTAAGGGAGGAAAATTATTGGGAATTATTACAGGGATCCAGCTAAAGCAATGGCAAAAAAAAAAATCAGGGGAGTGGGATTAATTAAATAGCTTTACCAAAAAGCAGACACAGGCACAATCAACTGAGTGATGTCCTACTGTGCTTATCATTCTATGATTCTATATCTGAACACTGAGACGGAAATAAGGGAAATATGTGAGAAACAGTTTGGGAATTGTGTCTAATATCTTATCCGAAAGTTGCAATATTCAGCAGTGTAGCACTCTCTCAGTACTGCACAAGGATGTCGGCCTAGATTTGTTCTAAGAGCCTGGAGTAGAACTTAAATCCATAACTTTCTAACTCAGAGATATGTATGCTACCAATTGAGCTACTGATGATGCAGTTATGGGGAATGGCTGCAGAAGCGAGGAGAGCCCACACTGGAGAAAAGAGACTGAGCGTCAAGATCTCCCGCACCTCTGCTCGCACACCTTCCTCTCCCTCCCAGAACCATGATAGGATCCCCCTTGTCCTCACTTTTCACCCCACCAGCCTCCGCATTCAAAGTATCATCTTCCGCCATTTCCGCCAACTTTAGTATGATGCCACCACTAAACACATCTTCCCCTCACTCCCACTGTTGGCATTCCGTAGGGACCATTCCCTCCTACCCTGGTCCACTCCTCCATCACCCCCTACACCTCAACCCCCTCCCACGGCACCTTCCCATGCAATCCCATGCCCCTTTACTTTCCCCCTTCTCACTGTCTAAGGGCCCAAACACTCCTTTCAAGTGAAGAAGCATTTCACTTGCACTTCCCTCAATTTAGTCTAGTGCATTCGCTGCTCCCAATGCGGTCTCCTCTACATTGGAGAGACCAAACGCAGACTGGGTGACCGCTTTGGGGAACACCTTCTGTTCAAGCATGCCCCAGACCTTCCTGTCGCTTGCCATTTCAACACACCACCCTGCTCTCATACCCACATGTCCATCCTTGGCCTGCTGCAATGTTCCAGTGAAGCTCAATGCAAACTGGAACAGCATCTCATCTTCCGATTAGGCACTTTACAGCCTTTCAGACTTAACATTGAGTTCAACAACTTCAGATCATGAACTCTCTCCTCCACCCCCACCCCCTTTTTGATCTCCTTTTTTCAAATATTTATTTTTTAATTTTTATATATTTTCCCACCTATTTCTATTATTATTTTTAAAATTTATTTCCATTCAGTGTTTTATCCCCACCTTTTAGCCTATTTTATATTTTCTCCCACAGTGTCCCCTCCCCCAACCCTACCCCTACTAGGGCCATCTATCACTTGCTCATCCTGCTTTCTACTCTTAATGTTACCATTAGCACCTCCTTTAGCTAGTATCACCACCGTCAACACCCCTTCGACCTTTTGTTTATGACATCTTTCGCAATCTCTTCTTTGCCTCCACCTGTCGCTGGCCATCACATTTCTCAGAGGAAGGGTCATACGGACTCAAAAATTTAACTGTGTTTCTCTCTCTAAATCAGAGAAATCCTTCTTTAAAAAGCCACAGCATCCAAGTTTGCCCCACCACAATGGACAACATTAAAGTAGCTCATGAAATCCAGTCTCTAAACGTGATGTGTTTCTACAGCACTCTTGCGTTCAAACATATCCACAATTGTGCCCTTAAAAAGATCTCTTCAAGCAGATGCTGGTTGAATCGGTCCTTCGAAATCCAGTCCCCAACTGGTTTTATACTGCTGCCAGACCTGCTCAATTTTTCCAGCATTTTCTGTTTTTATTTCAGATTTCCAGCATCTGCAGTATTTTACTTTCATTTTACTTTGGCGCCAGGTCAGAGTGGGTGCTGCATAGTCAAAAGTGCTGTCTTTCAGGTGAAACGTTAAACTGAGGCCTCGTCTGCCCTCTTGGGTGAAGGAAAATGATCCTATGGCACTGTTTTGAAGAAGAAAAGCAATGGAGCATTCTACATGGTGCCCTGGCCAACAGGGCTTTCGACAACTGAAACAGATTGTCTCGCTATTATCACATTAATGGGAAAATTAGCTACCTCGTTTTCTATATTCCAGCAGCGGTTACACTTCAAAAACTACTTAATTGGCTTTAATGTGCTTAAAAACATCCTGAGATTGCAAAAGGTGCTATATAGATGTAAATTTTTTTTTATGTGCCAATTGCCTTCTTGGACATGGAATAAAATGCTAATGGTTTACTAAAGATTAAACAAGTTTGGACTCACAGCCAATACCAACATTAGAAAATATATTCTATCATAGGAGAACGTGTCACAATCATTTATGCTTAACTGTTCGTCCTTTCTCCTCCTTCTGTTTCTACTTTTAACTTATGCCTCTATGTCACCCCATTTGTACAGTTTCTTGCTGCACTGATTGATAGGCATCTGCATTCCACAACCTTTTATACCCTCTCCCAGTATCAGTCCGTATCGGTCGATATCCAGATGTTCTAGGCTAATATCAATCTCTCTTCTGATATCCATGGTTCAGCAGGGGAACAGAGAAAACTATTGTTTTAGATTAGTAAGGCTACAAAGGAACTTGAAGTCTGCAGTTTGGAAATGAATGTAAACATGTGCAAGCTGGTCTGGAGGGAGGCCATAGTCAACCTTTGTGCACACATACTGTCAGCCTTGTTAACAGAATTTCAGTCTTAGATTTCTAACTATAGAGCTTAATATAAATTAATTATTTTCCACACAAGATGGTTTCCTTTGCTCATGATGTCTAACCATTAGTATTTTTAATCTGAGTTTAGGATGTTTCCAGAGTAATTTGCTGAGTTTAGAGTTTACTGTTGGAAATCTAGTGGCCACCAAAAACATTTGACATTTAAAAGTTGGCCCAAAGTTTGACCTACAAAGGAACAGTTGCTAGTTAACCTCACCTCAAGACAATTTTCCTGTTCATCAAGCTGAATTTAGAGTTCCACAATTGACTTGAATTGTAATTGTGATAGCATCACACACAAATGTGATTACTGCAATGTAGAAGCATCTTGGGATCTGGTTTCAGAGTGAAAAATAGGGGAATTAGAAGAAGGATTATTTTATTCTTCAAAAATTGTAAGAGAATCAGTTTCTAATGGTCCATGAAACCAAAAAATTCTTGCAATTTGATGTAGAAATCAGATTTAAAAAACCAACCTTAATGATTCTTTGCCCATGCTGTGTGTAAATGCCTCAGATCTTGTGATCTGAAGGAGATTTTTTTAAAATCAGTATGAATACTCAAGTGATTAAGGGACTGGACATTATCAAATAGGTCATGATTCGGGAGCTGTGTTAGCCCAAAGCTTTAGACAGCTTGAGTATAATTGAGCTGTGGCTCAGTGGGTAGTACTCTTTCCTCTGAGTCAGAAGGGTTCAAATCAAGAGACCTGAGAACATAATATAGGCTGACACTTCCAATGCATTACTGAAGGAGGGCTGATCTGCCTGAGTTGCCATTTTTCAGATGCGATGTTAAACCTGTCTTACCTCTCAGATAGATTTTAAAAATCACATTGCATTCCACAAAGAAGAGCAGGGGAGTTCTCCCCTGTGTCCTAACCAATATTTACCCCTCAACTAACACGAAAAACAGATTATCTGATCATTTACAACTTTGCTGTTTGTGGGAGCTTGCTCTAATTGGCTGCACATTACAACAGGGACTGCACTTCAAAGGTACTTCATTGGCTATAGATCCCTTTGGGATGTCCTGAGATCATGAAAAGTGTTCTATAAATGCAAGTCTTTCTTTCACATCTGGGTCTCACATGTAATTGCCAACTTCAGTTCTGGCAACTTCACTACCCTCCACCCCCCAACCCCAATCCCAATTGCAGCAGCCTCCCTCTAAATCATCCTCCCATTTATCCTCCACACTCCTGAATGTGCCTGCAAGTGTCAGATACTATTAACTATCTGTCAGATATTGTGAGTAGTGAGTTTCTAATATCTCATGTTTATGATCATTCAATATCAAAATGAAAGTTTCAAGCCCTAAGAGCTTTTAGTGAATAATCATAGAACTATGTTAGTGAATCAGGGGAGATAATCAGGCAGCTGTAACTCTGCTGCATGGGCCTAGAGACTGTCTCGAATCACACTGCTGTCTATTAGCCCAGCAGGGTTTCAAAGGGACAGTCACCTAGAGACACAATTACTGTAAACAACTTCCCAGAGATCAGATCCTTTTAGCGCTGAGCACTGGTCTGGAGCAAGGGGTATTCTGAATCGACAGCAGGACGTGGCTTCAATGGGAGAGAACCAACGCTGTGAACCAGGCTTTCTTTCTCTGATCAGAAAGAGAATGGATTCTTGGAAACGCAACTTCTGGAAACTCCATGACAAAGTAATTTAAGAACAAAAGGCGGATAGAGAGAAGCTATTTCCTCTGATGGGGAAAGCATAGATTAAAGAAGTAGAACGTTAATATTAGAACTAGACCATTCAGGAGTAATGCCAGGAAGCATTCTTCGAACAAATAGTCGTGGAAATCTGTAACCCTTCCTCCTGAAAAAAGCTGTAGTGTTTGGGGATGGGGGGGGGTCAATGAAAATTTAAAAACTGAGATTGATAGATTTTTAGTAGGCAATTGTATTATTCAAGGTAGCATGGAACTAAGATACAGATCAGAAATGGTCTAATTGGTAGAACAGGCTTGGGGGTTGAATAGTCTCCTCCTGTTCCTATTCTCCCAGCATCAGTCAAACAGGTATCACACTGTCCCAGTATTATATCCTTTCCACCCTGAATCACTCACACTGCTAAATACAAAAGCACATCAGCTCTGTGGCTGAAACTGCAACTTGAGGTCACTGCTCTGAAGCAATATCCAAGTTACTTAACAGTCACTGACCTTCGAATGAGACATTAAATCAATATTCTCATCTGGCTGTTCAGGTGAACTTTAAAAGATCACATAGAAGGACTAATCAAGGAAGAGGAGAATTTTCTCAGCACCAGGCCAACATTCCTCCTTCTAATACCATCTATAAAACAAAGTAACCATCTGCTGGTTATTTGAGAATTATGCTGGCATTGGATGACAAAGCAAGACTTGCATTTCTATAACTCCTTTCACAGCTTAAGGACATCTCAAAGCACTTCACAGCCAATGATGTACTTTTGAAGTGTAATTACTGTAGGAAATACAGCGACCAAATGCACATAGAAAGATCCCACAAACATCATTGTGATAATAACCAGGTAATTTTTTCCAGTAATGTTGATTGAGGCATAAATATTGACCACAACACAAGGGAAGGCTTACCTATTCTTCTTCAAAATAGTGGTATGGAATCTTTTACATCCACCAAAGAGGGCAGACAGGGCCTCAGTTTAATGTCTCATTTGAAAGACTGCACCTCACCCTCTCAGTGCTGAGCTGGAACATCAGCCACGTTTGGGCTGAAGTCTCTGGAGTTGGACTTGAACCCACAATCTTCTGACTTGGGATCAAAAGCGCCACCCACTGAAGTGTGGCTGACCACATGCACAAGAGCTTTTGGAATTTATAAGTAGTTCATTCCACAAAGCGCTTTGAGACATTTTTGCACTCGAAAGGAGCTGTATAAACACAGGGTGATCACCTGCTTATAGAAAGTCTTTTTAAAAATCCATATATTACTTATTACTCCCTGGTATCTGAGTACTGTACATTTCTATATTAGTGTGCAAAGGGTTGAGGACAAATGTCGGTCTTTGGCGGGTATGTAGCAATTATGACAAGAGTGGAAATCATCAATCAGTTCAGGGCGAACTAATTAAGGAATAAATCGCTGGCGACTGGGATTGTGCCCACAGAATTAGATTGAGGCAAGATGCTGAAGTTAGAACTAGGAATTATTATGATACTGGAAGATCACAAATACTGCTTTTTTTCTGATAGTTCCATACAGGACTGAATGTGTTTAGACTTTAACATTAAGGAAAGATTCCCTGATGTGATCAGAAAGTGTCCCCACTAATACTTTGTGCGCACATTACAGGTTCCTAAAATCTAGTTGCACAATTGTGAAGTTTTAACTTATTTTGACATTTGCTGAAATATACACTGCCTCTGATTCAACATACTGCTAGTCTATCATCTAGTATTAGTTGAGCATAAAGTTTCTCCAAATAAATATTGGGAAGACCATAGCCACAAACTCCATTCCTTAGTTACTGATTCCATCTCTCTCCCAGGCAACTGTCTGAGGCCCTTCAGATGCTTCACAACCTATTTGACCTTGAGTATCTTCTCCTCTCCGCCATTATGATGGTTCTTAACATCTAACTCTTTAACCAAGTCATTTGGTCATGCATCCTCATATCCGAATACGCGATTGGATGTCAGATTTCTCTGATAATGCTCCAATGAAGCACGTTAGACGTTTACTATGTTAAAAGTGCGAGATAAATGAAATTTATTTCATTGTCAGTTTGAAGCCCCCACTTAAGACTTTGAGCAGCATGTTACGAGGTGGGGGAAGATGGTGCATGGATCAGACTTGCTGGACGCCAACCCGCCCCACAGCCATAACATGCTGCGGGTGGGCTAAATTGCCTACCAGTGTCTCTTCTGCTCCTCATTAGGGAGGAAATCCCACTCTTGAATCTGCCAGCAAATCAGATTGGCTGGCAACTCCAGCAGTCCTGACAGCACCAAGAACACATTAGTGGGTGCTGCCGGGACTGCAAGCAGGCCCAAGAGGAAGGCCCATGTATACCAGAACCAGGTAAGTCTAAGGTCTTGGACGGGAGGGTTTAGGCAGTTTTGAGGTGGGAGGGAAGTGTTGGGGGTAGTGTGTTTTATAGAGCAGGTGGGTAGGCCTAACTACCTTAGGGAGCCTGATACCCGAAGCATAAAGAGCACCCCCTCCACCCTTCTAAAAGGCTTTGTAAAAAGACAGCCCTGCCCAACTGCCCACACCAACCAAATTTTGGTATGGGCAGCGTAATATCAGGGTCAATTGGCTTGTTAACAAGTTCAATTGACCATTTATTATTTATTTAAATGTGGTGGGCGGGCTGCTGATTTTGGCACACGTCCACCTCCCGTATTATGGGGGTGGGCTCGGGGATGGGCAGGAAGGTGGCGGTTTGGCACCTGCCCTATTTATGCATGACTCCCCCGCCACCCCCCCCCGGCCAAAAACATGACTGGTAGCGGCATGTAAGATCCAGTCCTTTGTCACTGGAGCCTGTGTTCATGTATTTTAGTTCTCCAGAAATCTGAAACTTCAGCTGTTATAGTGACTTGGACCACTAGTTGGAACTATTGTGCCATTTGCAACCTTCACCTACCTTAAATGTGAGAACATTTAACTTCTCCCAACAATTCACTTAATCAGACTGACATTCACTGAGTTTAAAAATAGCTCTGAGTTATATCTTCTCCACACTCAATCCTAAAACCCAGATTTGCATATCAACGACTCCAGTACCTGTCTGTCCTTCACAATGTACAGGATCCTATCATACCAGCTCACCAAAACTAGCACTGCACTGACTGCTAATATAAGATGGCTATACATTTATCAGGTGGAAGTCCTTGTTCAGTGTGCAATGTATACAATGTGCATTACATACTGTGATGGAGTGGTTATGTTACTGCACTATTACTACAGAGAATGTGAATCCCTAATCTCACCTTGGCCATTGAGAATTTGAACTCAGTCCACATTGGTAAAAGTGACCAAGAGGCTGTTGGATTATTGTAAAATCACAACTGATTCAGTAATATTCTTTAGAGAAGGAAACCTGCTGCCTTTACCCTGTCCGGTCTATACATGACCCCAGTCCCACATCAAACTGGTTGTAGTGGCCTAGCCAAATGCTCAGCTATATCAAACAACTACAAACAACTTGCATTTATATAGCACCTTTAATGTAGTAAAACATCCTAAGGTGCTTCACTGGGGCATTATCAAACAAAACATGACTCTGATCCACATAAGCAGATACAAGAGCATAGGAACATAGGAGCAGGAGTAGGCCATTCAGCTCCTCAAGCCTGCTCTGCCATTCAACCAGATCATAGCTAATCCTTTACCTCAATGCCATTTTCCTGCGCTATCCCCATATCCCTTGATATAATTAGTACCTAGAAATCTATTGATCTCCGTCTTGAACATACTCAATGACTGAGCTTCCAATACACTCTGAGTGAAGAAATTCTTCCTCATCTCAGGCCTAAGTGGCTTGCCTCTTATTCTGAGACTGTGTTCCCTAGTTCTAGACCAGCCAGCCAGCAAAACACCCTTCTTTCATCTACCCTATATAGGTGAGGGGAGCTGGGTGGTTTTAAAGGAGACAGAGATTTGAAGAGGTTTAATGAATGGAATTCCAGAGTTTGGGGCCTGGGCTACTGAAGTTGTTGTTGTTGATAGTGGTTATAAGTGGTTATATGAGTCGTCACTGTGTACAGCAGCAGCATCACAAACACCTTTTCAGCACTAGATTTCTCCTCCTCTGGGCTCCTGGAAGCTCCTCTCAATGTCCACAAACACCTGACTTCATTCTCAGCACTCTGATCCCAGATACAGCCCCTAATCTGCATAATTATGGGAGCACCATCCCCAAAAGCACAGAACCTGCCCTCAGTGTTCCCAAACTCTGCCTCTACTATTTTCCTAGTACTTTCTTCCAGGTGCACACAGAGTAGGAAATAGAAATGAGAAATGTGAAACAAACAGAACAATAGTTGCAGGAAGAAAGAGGTACTTTTCAAAAAGTGTTTTTGTTACGTGTGGTGTTGTGAGAGAGGCCCTGTTTCTTTATCTAGTTATTTTAATTCCATGTTAATGAGCTGTATAGAATTTTAATAATCTTTTGCCTGGCTTGGTATGAACTAGTTTCCAACAAAGTCACATGAATTATGTTGATTATATCCACTTATCATTTTAATTAAATGCATCTTCAAGTTATGTTAAAAAGCACTTCAGTGATGTGTTAATAAGGGGATGTTTATTGAATACATTATTGCTCTTTTTAAATAAGATATTTGTATTGAAGAATGTCTGATATATGTTGATAAAATGTTTTCTTTGCAAATATGCCAAATATCTAATATTGATTAATTGTAATTAAATGAATATAACTATGTGTTATACATGATAAGCACACTCTCAGTTTTAAATCTTAGCAAAGTGCTCATTTCAAACCTATAAACTCAACTGCCTCTCTCTATAGAGACAGGGAAAGAGGCGGAGAATGGAAAATTGGAGAGTGAGAGAAAGTGCAGGAATAAACTGCCATGATCTTTAATCTTGTTTGAAGCTTATCAATTTTCTGCTCCTGTGATCTGGCTCTGTGCTCCCTGTCTAAGGAAAAATTCCTGCATCATCCATACTTTTCACCAGTGTCATCCCCTCAAACTTTCCCCAATATGAAGAGTTCAGTTCCACTAACCTCTCCTCGTATCTTTTCAAGGCTCAAAAGGTAAGAAAGCAAGTCCAGCGAAAGCACCACAGCCCATTAATCCTGCTTCCTGCAAGGCCCATTTGCAGCCTCCCTGTTATGGATTTTTTAATTTAGTCTCCTTCTACAGTCCATTCACCATTCATTTATCATTTAGGTCTCTTTCTAAATACTAAAATAAAAGCAAAATACTGCAGATGCTGGAAATCTGAAATAAAAACAGAAAGTTCTGGAAATACTCAGCAGGTCTGACAGCATCTGTGGAGAGAGAAACTGTTAAGGTTTTGAGTTAAATCTGACCCTTCTTTAGAACTGAAGGAAGGTAGAAACATGCTGGCTTTTGTGCCGTTGAAGGTAAGAGGGAAGGAAAATCAAAAGGGATAGCGTTGAGGACAGGAGAGATTGAATGACAAAGATCTCATGGAACAAAAGGCAAAGGGAGTGGTAATGGTTGTAGTTAAGAAAAAAACCATTTGTCCAGAGTGAGTACGAATGCTTTGTTTTTTTAACTACTATCATTACCATCGTTTTGCCTCTTGTTCTGTGACATCTTTGTCACTTAATCTCTCCTGTCCTCTACCCTATCCCAGACATTCCGTTTTCTTCTTCCTCCCCCTCTCCCTTTCAAATGCATAAAACCCATCATATTTTTACCTTCCTTCACTTCTAAGAGAGAGTCATATTTGACTCAAAACATTAACTCTATTTCTCTCCCCACAGATGTTACCAGACCTGCTGAATATTTCCAACACCTTTTGTTTTTATTCTCAATCTGAATACTGTCTGAACTCTAAATATAATTAACATAACTATAGAATATTCAACTATCCTCATGTATCCACTAATCAACTCAAGCCTATCCCCATCACATGTCATAAATGCTGTAATCATGGAAAATGGTTCATCTTCAAGGACTAAAAACACTATGGAAGAATTTGTGTTTTTTTAAAGATACCATCCCTTAAAGGGTTAATGCTAGGACTCTAGTTGTTGCTGATCCTGGAATAGACAGCATTTTACATGAAAACATAATTAAGCAGCTTTAAAGAAGTTGGAAACCTATTGACCACAGTGGACTGTTTACAAAAGGGTCACATGGTGGTTTATGGCTTTGAAAAAAACAACTATGGCTTTGGAAAACTGTGTTTAAAAGCTGGTAGGCTATTTTGCTTTGAGGAAAAACAAGGAGGATCAACTGCTTGGATAAAGAAGACAACAGCTCCTGAAGCCCCTGACCCAGTCCGAAGCAAAAGGTGAATGGAAGTTGCTCCAAAGTCATTCTATATTTTGAAATCAACTGACTGCAAGTTTTCCTCAAAGTCGGCCTGAAAGGTAGTGCAAGTGTCATCGATTGTTTCCCAGATGACTGCTGAGAAACCAACCGTGTGTGTGTGAGAAAGAATTAACGTATTTAGGAAGAGTGATTATTATACTTTCAGATTTCATACTGTATGTTAATAAGCTTTCCCTTTCTACTTGACAAGCCTGGTTTAATAATAAACTAATTTTGTTGTTTATTGAAGAAACCTGGGCATTGAGTGGTCATTCTGAGATTCATAGGTAATTTTTTAAAATTCATTCATGGGATGTGGGCATTGATGGCTAAGCCAGCATTTATTGCCTATTCTTAACTGTCCTTGAGAAGGTGGTGGTGAGCTGCCTTCTTGAATTGCTGCAGTCCATGTGGTGTAGGTACACCCACAGTGCTGTTAGGAAGGGAGTTCCAGGACTTTGACCCAGCAGCAGTGAAGGAACAGTGATATATTTCCAAGTCAGGATAGTGAGTGGCTTGGAGGGGAACTTCCAGGTGGTGGTATTTCCATGTGTCGGCTGCCCTTATCCTTCTAGATGGTAGTGGTTGTGGGTTTGGAAGATGCTGTCTAAGAAGGCTTGGTGAGTTCCTGCAGTGCAACTTGTAGATGGTACACACTGCTGCCACAGTGCACCGGTGATGGAGGGAGTGAATGTTTGTGGATGTGGTCCAATCAAGCAGGCTGCATGGTCCTGGATAGTGTCAAGCTTCTTGAGTGCTGTGGGAGCTGCACTCATCCAGGCCAGTGGAGTATATTCCATCACACTCCTGACTTGTGCCTTGTAGATGGTGGACATGCTTTGGGAAGTGTAGAGGTGAGTTACTTGCCACAGGATTCCTAGCCTCTGACCTGCTCTTGTAGCCACAGTATTTATATGGCTATGGTAAAGCACATACTTAGGCGTATAGCCAGCTAGAAAAATTATTTAAATATATGTTGTGACCCTTGGGGTAGTGGAACATCCCCTTGACTCGAGCAACCTTTGGAACTAGCAACCATAGGCCTGTGGAACATTCTCTGGGATATTAAGTAGCTCTCAGTTGACCAGTTTGCAGTTTTCAGCATTACAAAGGGAAATGGCCTAATTTAATTCAACGTCAAGTGAAAGATTAAAATATCAGAGGGCACAAGCCAAACATCAGGAAGTTAGTGAGAAGGGTAATGAGAAGGAATTTTTTAATATAAACTGTTATATAATAATCTATATTCAGATAGGTCAATGAATATTTTGTGAACACACTAATTTCCTATCCACAAATTTTACTTCCAGCTATCATGACTTTTTGAAAACTTTATATGTCAACATTTAGAATTGAAATTTTCTATGTAAACATTTACTTGTTATTCTGTGTTTCCAAGCCAATGCTTTTTACAAAGAAAATTCTGACATTTTGTCTCATTAACTTAAATTTATAATGGCCAAAATAAAGTTCTAAACAAAATTAAAAATGCAGATGATTACATCTTTCTCTCCAAAATTTTCTCATTGTAAGTTCCTACATTGTAATAGTGACTACAATGCAGAAGTACAGTCTTTGGCTGTAAAACATTTGGGATGCTATCTTCTTTCCTTCTTTCTTTTATTCCATCTCCCTTCACCTCTTAATTAGTTCTTTTCTTTCTTCAATCTCAGCCTTGACCATGATTAGTTTCTTTAACTCATAACAGTTGTCCAGAATTTTCAGCCACATCTGTGGATTCTGAGCATGTACACCTTGGAGAATTTTGCAGAAATCTGCACCTTGGTAGGGGTTGAAAGGTAGAAAGTCTGACCCTCATTATGTGAAGATCTAAGAGTTTATTTACTTTTTCCAAAAGAAACGAGATTGATAACTTAATTCGCAGAAATGATGGACATAAAAATTCATTGACAATTGTGTTTTTCTGTTCTGGACTCCTCACAAACAACACCTGTGAGAGGTAGCACATTCAGTATGGTGAAGAGTCTGTGTTTTTATGATCAAAAATAATGTGTTCAAGAATAGATTGCTGGTTATTGTTGTTGAAAATGCAATTTAAAAAAAATTCCCTCTTCTGAACTGTTTAAATGGCGATGAGCATTTTATGAGCTACTCCTTTGTTTGTTTGTTGGCATTTTTTTTGAAGGACTTTAATCCAAGTTCACTTAATAATGCATTAAGTTTGCCAGATTTGAATCCATGCCACTCTTCTTTGCCTTCCAATTCTTCTCTGGAAATCCTGCCAAATTCTCAACTCAAACTACTGTTGAGTTGTAAATAACCTTTACAAATATGATCAGAATATTTCACTAAGGTCTGAAAATGTGGGAAATTGTTCCTGTCTTTGTGCAATGATTGATATTGGCAGTTTGCACTATGAAAGTCACAGTGCCTCAGGACTCTTCAGGGATTTATTTAATTTTGGCTGTTTTATTTTTGTTGATCCAGATGTTGACAGCAGTAACAGAATCCTGTATTGGAATTGAGCTCATTTTTAAAGAACTAATTTTCATTTCATTTAAGCATCAATATTTGTTAACCTGTCAGACTGAAAAATACTGTATATGGAATTCTCATAATGCCTTTTTAGATCAACAGGAACAGGAGCAGAAGTAGGTCACTTGGCCCATTGAACTTGCTCTGCCATTCAGTAAAATCATAGCTGATCGCAACTCCATTTTCCTGTTCTATTGAGCAAGCATCCACAGCTTCTGGGATAGAGAATTCTAAAAATTCACAAACCTCTGAATGAAGACATTTCTCCTCATCCAGCCCCAAATGGCCAACCCCTTACGCTGAGACTATGATCCTTAGCTCTGGGCTCCCCAGCCAGGGGAAACAGACTCTTAACAATTCCCTGTCAATTCTTCTAAGAACATTCTACATTTCAATTAGATCATCTCTCATTCTTCTAAACTCCAGAGAATGTACAACAACAATTTATATTTATATAATGCTTTAATGTAATAAAATGTTATAAATGCTTCACAGACGCCGCATAAAACAAAATATGACACAGAGACACATAAGGAGATAATAGACCCATTCTAGTCAATCTCTCTTCATAGCACAGCTGTCTCAACCCAGGAATCAAGAGAACCTTTGTTACATCCCCAATACAAAAGCAAAATACTCCAGATTGTTGGAAATTTGAAATGAAACAGAAAATGCTGATGAAAGGTCGTCAACCTGAAAAATTAACTCTTTCTCTCGCCAGCACTTTCTGATTTTATTTGTTACACCCACTTTCTAACAAACATATCCTTCCTTAGGTGCAGAGACCAAACTTTGGTGAGACCACAGTACTCCTGATGTGGTCTCACCAAAGCCCTGTACAATTGCAGAAACACTTCCTTACTCTTTTATTCCAACCCTTCGACAATAAAGCCTAACATATATACCTTCCTAATTGCCTGCCATACCTGCGTGCTAACTTTCTATGATTCATGTATAAGGACACCCAACTTCTTCTGCATGCCAACATTTATAAGTCTCTCACCTTTTTAAAAATAATTCTACTTTTCTATTCTCCCTACTAAAATGGATAATTTCACATTTCGCCATATTATATGCCATCTTCCCTCTTCTTGCACACTCAGTAAGCTGGTCTATATCCCTCAATTATGTTTTATTTTTAATCATCTTTGAGACTGTTCTTTTGTTTATTTTTCTCTCTACCTGTATATCTCCAATAAAAAGATACTTCTTTTAGGAACAGATAAAGTTGGCCATGAGAAGCTTGTGAAAGTTCCCAATGAGTCACTGTTAAAGTGACGGAGGAGCTGTTAATTCTGCTCATGGTTCTCAATCAGTAATGATTGCTATCAAATCATTTTCACTCTGCGATTTGCTCCTGGAAAGAACAGACCCCTTCCTGACTCAATAATTTCTTAAAGTTTCCAGTTCATTACTGGAAAGAGAGGGAGTCTCAGCCAGAGAGGCAATCATATCTCTGCACTGCGGAGAGATTTGGCAAACTCTGTGAAATTTAGTTAAAGTCACTCTCCTCAGGATACAGATATGATAATGTCACACACACAGCCTCAGGACTGAGGTACAGTCCTATCCCAGCTCTCTGTTGGAAGGGTGATATATCAGAGTGATGGTAAAACTGATTCCTTTTAGATTACCAGCTGCCCTGCACCGATACAAACACAAGCAACAGCATCAGCGATTTATCAAGAGCAAGGAGCATGAAATTGATTCTTAACTTCTAAGAAGTCATTTGAAAAGTGTACCAGGAAAGAGTTACAAATAGTCTGCTCAAAGCTGCTTGGGGAACGTGAGGCAGACACGGGAATTTTCGGATGCTAAGAAGGGAGAGATGAATGGACCCTTCTTACCGTTACGAGATGTTGGGTACCAGTTGACATGAGGTAGCTACTGAGGGCTCAGTTAGATAGTGCCATCCTAAGCTGTAGTAAGATGAAACTGTTGTATTCATGTTGCTGCTTCTTCCTGTCTCTTATTTTCTTCTCTTAAACGTATAAAATTCTAACAGGGCTAGACAGACTGGATACAGGGAAGATGTTTCCCCTGGTTGGGGAGTCCAGAACCGGGGGGCTACAGTCTCAGGATACAGTGCAGGCCATTTAGGACTAAGATGAGGAAACATTTCTTCACTCAGAGCGTGGTCAACCTGTGGAATTCTCTTCAGCCTGCTCAGGAACTCATCTAGGAAAAGGGCAACTCCAAAACCAAACTTGCATCCTTTCAGCTGCTATGTTTGTGGTACACATGGCAACAATGTAGTTAGCTGCCTTGGATGAGGGAATGGGAGAGGCTCTGCACAAATTCCACTCACTTAAATATACTTAACCTGCAGGTTGTTCAGCAAATCATCAAGCAAAACACCAGATATACCAATCCTTGTGGCAATGGGAAAGTGGTAGAGGATGCTACTGGCAGTCTTCAATCATAACCCTGGCCTCAGGATGACGGTTGGTCTCCACAGATCAGAGCAGATGTGGAGTTTGTATCCGCCTGAGGCAACAGAGCAGGCCTTTTCAGGCACAGCACTGCTCTCCCCAATCTGAGGAAGGAAAGAGCCTGCCTTCCCTGCACCAGCCCAGGTTACCGTTCCTGGATGGTCATCCATTCACTACGGTCAAAATGCAAAGAACAAGACTACTAGTCATCATATGAAGCTTGGCTCATGGAATGGCAGAATACTTCTAGACAACAATATGAGACTAGGGTGCAGAACAGTCTTCATAGCCAGAATGCTGTGCAGGTGCAACATCTACATAGCTACCCTGAGCGAAACAAGGCTCGCTGAGGAGTTTCAAGTTGAGGAGGTTGGTGTAGACTACACATTCTACTGAACTGGCAAGGCCAAGCACCAGCTTTGACAGTTAGGCATGTGCTTTGCCATTTGATCTGAACTGGCGCGCACGCTTGACTCACTTCCTATGGGGATCAGCGATTGACTCATGGTTCGTCACTTAAGTCTCACCAATACCAGCATGCAACACTCATTATTGCCTATGCTCCGACAATGATGCATACAGATGAGGTCAAAAACACACTGATGATCTCAGCAAGACAGCAAGATAATTAAAGGAGTACCCCACCAGGAAAATCTCATTACTCTTGTTGATTTCCTTGCTTGAATGGGCACAGACATGGAGAGGAGTATTAGACACCATTGTATTAGCAGATCAAGTACCAATGTCCAGCTCTTTTTCTCTAAGTACAGTGAGTTTGACCTAACCATCACAAACACAGTCTTCCAGCAAGCAAACAAACTGAAAACAACATGGAGGCAGCCTATGTCCAAACACTGACACATGTTGGACCATGTTATTGTATGACAGAGAAATCACAAGGATGTCCGCTGTACCCTTTCGCTTAGAGGAGCAGAATGCTGGTCTATCGGCTTGTCAGGGGTTTTTGAAGATAAAATCTAAGGCACTTCAGCACAAAGGAAGCTTGATGTAACTGTTCTTAAAGACATGGACAAGAGGCAAGGACTGGAACACAAACTAGCCACAGGAATAGCTGATATCCTAGAGGACAATAATGCCGTTGAAGATTTTTTGAAAAAGTAAAAGGATGTTACTTACAGCATAGCATCTGAGGGCCTAGAATTTGTTAAACAGGAGCACCAAGATTGGTTCGACATCAACGACTGAGATATAGGTACACTTCTAGACAAAGTGTACAATGCTCCCAGATCTTACACATCTCACAAGAAATCACCAGCAAAAAAGTGCCAGATACCATCACACAAAACACACTAAGAGAGGTGAAGAACCGATGGGTGGAATAACAAGGCTGATAAGCTTCAAGCAGCTGCTAATAAAAATGTCCTGAAGGCTCTTCTTGAAGGCTTATGATCAATCTATGGCCTCAAAACCAACAGTGTGATACCCATCCTCTCAGCAGATGGCAATAAGCTCTTAACAAATAGGCAGGACATTCTCTTCAGTAATCTCCTAAACCAGGGGTGGGGAACCTTATTATGGGCCATTCACACATAGACAAAATCAGTTGCGGGACACAGAGACATAAAAATGAACTTAATTTAGTTTTTTGGAGAGAATACAGAAACATTCAACTCACCCGCTGTTTTCATGCAATGGCTGAATTTGAATATTATATTGTTAAATATTATTATGGTAATTTAGCTGAAGCTTTTATTCAAAGCAAGTTCATAATGATGATGATAAATTTTATTTTGAAGATGCTACTGGCATAGGTCTATATTTTTAGAAGTCCTGCTGCAGGCCAGATGAAATTCAGCAACAGGCCAGATCTGGTCCATGGTCCATAAGTTCCCCACCCCTAGCCTAAGCCAACAATCCATAGTGTGCAATGATAACATTGAGTCACTTTCACAGCACCACACACTGGAAGATCTTTCTCTTTATCCTTCTCAAGCAGAAGCCATGAAGGTCACAAATGGCCAAGTCACTCGGAGATGCTGAAGTATTCAAATACAGAGACTCACATGGTAAGGAAACTCATTAGTCTTTTCTCTCTAACCTAGAACCAGGGCGCTATGCCCCAAGACGACAAGGATGCCTCCACAACTCATCTCCACAAACAGAAAGGGAGCAAGTCCATCTGTGATAATCATCGTGGAATACCACTTCTTTCAACAGCAAGAAAATTTCTTGCAAAGGTTATTCTTACTTGAACTATCATTCACCTAATTGACTCTGTATCCAGAATACAGGACAGAATTCTCCCGTCCCGCCGGAAGTGGGTTTCATGGTAGGCAGGAGCGGAGAATCCAGCAGCAGGAAAGAAGTTGCAAATCCGCAGTTGTGAAAATAGGTTGCAATTCTCCCGATGGTGTGTTTACGGCAGGTAGGTTATCTTGCCGACTAGTGGCACAAAGGCAATTTGCATTCATTAACATGTCATGAATGCTCTTTAAAACAGCTGCTTGCCAGAAAATTGCAAGGCCTTCCAATCTTGCGTCACGCCAGAAGGAATTTACCTCAGCCTCAAATTTGTTAGAAAAGTGGTGGTGTGCACAAGCTGGACCTCAGTTCAGTGGTAACTTTGAGGTAAGTGGCACATACATTGCCTACCAGCCATTGCGCTGCGCAGGTCTGTGATGAATGCCTTTCTGCTAGGGCTGGAGGGTTGGTCTGATCCTGCTCATTGCCTACATTGTCCTGAGGGACACCGCTGTGCTCTGGTACTCATGCAGGCCTCCACTTTTAGAAACTAGCATTTCAACCAGGGGTGGGCTGTGAGGCAAGGGTGGGTGTTGATGAACACAAGGGGGGCAACGGGGAGGGAGGGCTGTGGGATGGCAGTGAGGGAGAAGGGCAAACACAAGAGTGTCTTTCTGGGATCGTCCTCTAACTTTTTGTTGCTGCAGGAGTGAGCAGGAGCCTGCTTAGAAAGAAAGGAGAAAGACCTCCTTGCGATGAAAGCCACTAAAAACCAATGACTTCATTAGCACTGTTAAAGGGCTACTCAGAACTCAGTGGCTTCACATCACAGTCACTGTATCTCAAGAGTAACACATAGGAATTTAGAACTTGGGAATGCAGGCAATAGTGAAGGAGGCACAACTGTATCATATATGACATTCCATTAATGAAGGCTTGTCACCTGTTCACCAGATTTAACATTCCTAACGAGCCAAAGGGCATACACTCATTGACCACGTTGTGGTGTTTGGAGGTCAATTATCTCAGCTCCAGGACATCACTGCAGGAGTTCCTCAGGGCAGTGTCCTAGGCCCAACCATCTTCGGCTGCTTCATCAATGATGTTCCTTCCGTCATAAGGTCAGAAGTGGAGATGTTCGCTGATGATTGCACAATGTTCAGCACCACTCGTGACTTTTCATATACTGAAGTAGTCCATGTGCAAATATAGCAAGACGTGGACAATATCCAGGCTTGGGCTGACAAGTGGCAAGTAGCATTCACACCACACAAGTGCCAGGCAATGACCATCTCCAACAAGAGAGAATCTAACCATCACCCCTTGACATTGAATGGCATTACCATCAACATCCTGGGAGTTACCATTGACCAGAAACTGAGCTGGACTAGCCATATAAATACAGTAGCTACAAGAGCAGACCAGAGGCTAGGAATCCTGTGGCGGGTTACTCACCTCCTCACTCCCCAAGGTCTGTCCACCATCTACAAGGCACACGTCAGGATTGTGATGGAATACCCTCTACTTGCCTGGACAAATGCAGCTCCAACAATACTCAAGGAGCTTGACACTACACAGGCCAAAGCAGCCCACTTGATTGGCCGCCCATTTACAAACATTCACTCCTTCCACCACCGACACACAGTGGCAGCAGTGTGTACCATCTACAAGATGCACTGCAGAAACTCACCAAGCCTCCTTAGGCAGCATCTTCCAAACCCACGACTGCTACTATCTAGAAGGACAAGGGCAACAGATACCGCCACACCGCCACCTGGAAGTTTCCCTCTAAGCTACTCATCATCCTGACTTGGAAATATATCGCCGTTTCTTCACTTCACTGGATCAAAATACTGGAACTCCCTTCCTAACAGCACTGACACCACAGGAACTGCAGCAATTCAAGGAGGCACCTTCCCTTCTCAAGGCTAATTAGGGATGAACAATAAGTGCTGGACAAGCCAGCAATCCTGTAAATGATTTTAAAAAAATGATTGACCTTGTGAGATTGGAGCACAGAGCTAGGTTGGGTCACTCATCTCAATTAAACTTTAGCATCCCAAGCAGGACTCAAGACGTTACATCTCTGCGATGCCATCTTGGTCACTTCAATGTGTGTGCTAGTGTCTCAGAGACAAGGCAGCATCAGCCACCATGCAAGTATGGCAGGAAAAACTATGGACCCTTACAGTTTCCATACATTTGATCTTCTGAGCCTCACTTTCTTACTCCTTGATTCATTAATGTCTTCAATGTTTCCTTGCAAAGAGAAGGCAAAAGCACATATGGATCCAGGGCTCAATGCTACCTTTGTCAATGTAGGAGGCGAAGGAGGGAGGTGCAACTCTGCAGACAGCTCCAACAGGAGGGACATGGTCAAGTGGAGCCACAGCATGAAAGGAGAATTAGGAAGAGAGATCCAGACAACGGGGATGATTCGCTAGACCGAGGGTTTATCATCCAAGAGTCTCCTATTTACAAATGAGTGAGAGACAATGCCATGCACGTCTGTGCTTGTCCCGAGCTCTGGTACATACATACACCACATTCTTCATGAAGACCTAACGCCATGTAGAGTTGGAGGGTATCCCCTGCCAGTGGCTTTGAAGGTGACCGCAGTGCTACATTTCTTTGCCTCTGGTTCTTTCCAAGGATCAACAGGGAATCGGTTCAGCATCTCGCAGTCCACAACACATCGATGCATAAAGGTGGTCACAGATGCCCTTCACAGGAAGGCCCATCATTATGTCAGGTTTGTTCTGGACAAAGATAGCCAGGCTACAAGACTCATTGGCTTCGTCACCATCTCAGGCTTCCCAAGAGTGCAGGGTGCAATAGACTGCACCCCTGTGACTGTATGGGCTCCATGGCAGCAGGCCCTAATGTTTATAAACCACAAGGGTGATCATTCCATCAATGTACAACTGGTGTATGATCACTAGGAGCACGTACTGCACGATTGTGCACAGTACCCTGGGAGTTGCCATGACTCCTACATCCTGAGTCACTCCCCAGGTACCTGAGATTTTTGAGGGGCCATTACATCTGCAAGGATGACTGCTTGGGGATAAGAGGTACCCACTGAAACGTTGGCTGATGACATTGGTATGTCACCCTCAGAATGCTTCCAAGGAGAGGTACAACACTGCTTACAGCTCCACACACTCCCTTATAGAGAAGACCATAGGGTTTCTAAAGATGCACTTCAGATGCTTGGACTGCTCAGGTGGCTCACTCCAATACACTCCCGACAGGATTTCCCGCATCATCGCAGTGTGTTGCGCCCTTCACAATCTGGCAATGCAAAGAGGTTGTCAGTGGATGAACTGGAGGAGGATGAGAGCTCATCGGAGGATGAAGATCCAGAGACCCAGGAACCTCAGGAGGCTGCTGAGGTTCCGTATGAGCACAATCGCGCCATGGAGGAAGGAAGATATGGGAGACGTGTCCGTGATATGTTAATTGCTGAGAGGTTTCACGAAGAGTGAAGTTAAGTGGGGGCATATGGCCACATCTCTCCTAGCCTTCAATGCCATTTACTTTCATCTCAGGGATGTCCACCCTCTTGCAGCGAGGATGAGTCCTACATTCACACTTACGGGTTCTGACCTCATGAATCGCCAGACCTTGATCTTTGCTTTGGTCCGGGGGGCCCTGTGAATGAGCTCACTCTGGGAACTGAAGCCTTCGCCACCATCTAATGATGCAAACACTGATGAGGCTAGGGGGTCTCCTCCTCCCGTGCATGTCTTTTCTTCTGGCGCTACCACTGAGGAGACACAAATGCTGCTAGAGTATCAATACTGATGAACTGCCCTCACTCAATGGTGTTCTTTGAGGAAGAAGGGTTCGAAACACTTACATCACACACTTCAAATAAAGATTTAAACACATCTCCCTGACATCACAGAAGGGTGCGGAAGCTAGTTCAACTGAGGTTGACATCACAGGAATGTTAATCTCACAGGGAGACACTATCACTGAGTGGGAGGGCAGCTAAAATTCAAAATAAGGGGATTTCAAAGAACAACATCACGCCTTCAGTTGCCTAAAATATTCACATAACCATCAAATGTATTCACAAAAGTGCAATTTCTTTACAAGTATAACACATCCATGACCAAGAAGTGTCATCATTTTTCTCTAAATTTTCCTAACTCTACAGCTATGCCTGGGTGCAGCCCCGACATCTGCAGCAGAGGTGGAGGCAGCCTGCTGACTGCTGCATCCTATTGCCTGTGATGACCTTGGCAGCTGTCCTCTGATGGCCTGAGGCCTGGAAGACCCTGGTCTGATAAGGGTCACCTGTTCAGGGGCAGAAGAGCCCTCGGCAGCCTGAGGAGCTGGAGTGGGTGGGGTCCCAGGCACAGGGGGCTGTGAGCGATTGCAAACCCTTGGAGTGTCCTGAGAGGAGGCCCCCAGGGTGTCCGGCTGATTCTCATCCTCCCTGTGGGTGCCCGAGGGCCCCGTCCTGATTGCTGCAGGAGATGGTACACCTGGAGTGATGTCAAGGCACCTCGTCCCCCTGATGTTGCCCATCATGATGCGTGGCCATGGAGTGCAGGGCTGAGCTTAAATCCGGCAAGATCTATTGGACCAAGGTCTCCATGATAGTCGCCAGCCTTCCCATGGTCACCTCAAGATGCTCGCATGTCGGAGCCATGACACCTGACAGGACGCGGACGGACTCCTCCATTGTTCACTCTAGTCTGCTGAGTGATTGTAGAATCTCTGCCTGATGTTCTGCCGCTTGTCGTTGCATCTCCAGCATTGAGTAGGTGGCCGCTTCCAGAGGCTCATCATCTGACTTGGCTGGTCTCCAGAATCCCTGCGAACGCCAGAGACCTGGTCTGTCCCTGCCTCCGTCTGCTGTGGGGATGCATCAGTGAGGTGTTCTCCAGAAAGCGAGCCTGAGCCTAATCTACAGATGAGCTCCACTGACGTGTGAGCCTCTGAGCTGGTAGAGGGTTCATGTGAAAGCTGTGATGGTTCTTCCAGAGCTTCCTCTTCAAACGTGGTCTGTGGGCTCACACTGGTGCTCAACTGGCTTTGAAGCCTTGATCTGCTGGTGCTTAGAAAATAGAAAATAGAGTTTCAGTTAATGAGCATGTGCGATATAAGACTGCATGTGACTCACCGTGATTATCAGGATTTGATGAGGTGATGGAGCTTAATCCGTACTAGGTTGCTGGGAGAGGCCGACCTCCCCTTCCCCACAGGAGAAATCCCTGTCCTCCCCAGCCTCCTTAACTGTGGGGGCAATGATGTTGGCCGTCCCTCCCCTGGTTTGCGCTCTCTCGTGCCTGTTGTGCACCAGCTTGGCCTGTATGAAGAAGAAAGAAAGGCATGTGATGAGAAGGGTTGGAGCAAAGGTTGGGTGAGATGCATGTCCCCTGTGTGTGATGAGCCCTCCCCAGAAGGGCCAGAGGATGGAGTGTGAGAAACATGGTAGATGGGATGGTGGTGATGTTAAAATCTCGGTGAGAGAATGAGTGTTAATAAGTGTCCCTGCTAATAGTTCTGTGAGATCCCTGGCCAGTGTGATGCAAAGTAGAAAGTCATCGGATGCCTTTCCTATTACCCGCAATACCGAGCAAGGCTGTGTTTTGGCTCCAGCTCTGATTGCCATGTACTTCTAGGCCATGCTCCAGTAAGCACATAAAGATATTCACATAGGAGTATATATTCAATTCAGGATAGACGGCAATCTCTTCAATTTGCAAAGGCTCAAGGCTTGTACAATGGTTACTGAACAGCTACTGAGTGAACTCTTATTTGTGGACAACTGCGCTCTCATAGCACAAACTCTGGAGGATATTCAGCTGCTTTTTGATCGTTTTGTCCTAAGCCTCAGAACACTTTGGACTGGCAATAAGTCTGAAGAAGACAGAGATCTTGTATTAACCAACCCCTGGCCACAGACGCCAAGATCCCACAGTCACTATCAACAACACACCTCTCATTTCAGTACAGAATTTTTGTAGTTGGGAATAACCCCTCCAATAACACCATGGTGGATGATGAAATCAACCATCGTCTGGCAAAAGCAAGCTCAGCGTTTGGCAGACTCACTCACAGACTTTGGAAAGAGCACGGAGTTTGTCTCAGAACAAAGATCAACGTCTACCAGGCAGTGGTTGTCACATCACTTCTTTATGGGTATGAGACTTGGATAACCTACTGGTACCACATAAAGCAAATAGAAGCATTTCATCTTCGCTGTCTGAGATCTATTTGCAACATCAGGTGGCAGACAAAATCCCCAACACTGAGGTTCTTGCAAAGTGCTACAAACTGGCATCGAGAGTCTGGCTGAACTTGTTCTCACGCTGAACAATTTCTCCTTCAACTCCTCTCACTTCCTCCAAATAAAAGGTGTGGCTATGGGTACCCGCATGGGCCCCAGCTATGCCTGTCTCTTTATGGGGTATGTGGAACATTCCTTGTTCCAGTCCTACTCTGGCCCCCTTCCACAACTCTTTCTCCAGTACCTCGATGATTACTTCGGTGCCGCTTCATGCTCTCATCGGGACTTGGAAAAATTTATTAATTTTGCTTCCAATCTCCACCCCTCCATCATTTTCACGTGGTCCATCTCTGACACTTCCCTTCCCTTCCTTGACCTCTCTGTCTCAATCTCTGGTGATAGACTGTCCACCGATATCCATTACAAACCCACCAACTCCCACAGCTATCTTGACTACAGCTCCTCACACTCCGCTTCCTGTAAGGACTCCATCCCATTCTCTCAGTTCCTTCATCTCCGTTGCATCTGTTCCGATGATGCTACCTTCAAAAACAGTTCCTCTGACATGTCCTCCTTCTTCCTTAACCGAGGTTTTCCACCCACGGTCGTTGACAGGGCCCTCAACCGTGTCCGGACCATCTCCCGCGCATCCGCCCTCACGCTTTCTCCTCCCTCCCAGAAACATGATAGGGTCCCCCTTGTCCTCACTTATCACCCCACCAGCCTCCGCATTCAAAGGATCATCCTCCGCCATTTCCGCCAACTCCAGCATGATGCCACCACCAAACACATCTTCCCTTCACCCCCCCCTTTCGGCATTCCGTAGGGATCGCTCCCTCCGGGACACCCTGGTCCACTCCTCCATCACCCCCTACTCCTCAACCCCCTCCTATGGCACCACCCCATGCCCACGCAAACGATGCAACACCTGCCCCTTCACTTCCTCTCTCCTCACCGTCCAAGGACCCAAACACTCCTTTCAAGTGAAGCAGCATTTCACTTGCATTTCCCCCAACTTAGTCTACTGCATTCGTTGCTCCCAATGTGGTCTCCTCTACATTGGAGAGACCAAACGTAAACTGGGCGACCGCTTTGCAGAACACCTGCGGTCTGTCCGCAAGAATGACCCAAACCTCCCTGTCGCTTTCCATTTTAACACTCCACCCTGCTCTCTTGCCCACATGTCTGTCCTTGGCTTGCTGCATTGTTCCAGTAAAGCCCAACGCAAACTGGAGGAACAACACCTCATCTTCTGACTAGGCACTTTACAGCCATCCGGACTGAATATTGAATTCAACAACTTTAGGTCGTGAGCTCCCTCCCCCATCCCCACCCCCTTTCTGTTTCCCCCTTCCTTTTCTTTTTTTTCCAATAAATTATGCTCTCCCCACCCCCACTAGAGCTATACCTTGAGTGCCCTACCATCCATTCTTAATTAGCACATTCATTTAGATAACATCACCAACTTTAACTTTAACACCTATGTGTTCTTTTGTACTATTGTTGTTGACATCTTTTGATGATCTGCTTCTATCACTGCTTGTTTGTCCCTACGACCACACCCCCACTCCACCTCTCTCTCTCTCTACCCCCCACACACACACCTTAAACCAGCTTATATTTCAACTCTTTCTTGGACTCGAACTCAAGTTCTGTCGAAGGGTCATGAGGACTCGAAACGTCAACTCTTTTCTTCTCTGCCAATGCTGCCAGACCTGCTGAGTTTTTCCAGGTAATTCTGTTTTTGTTTTTGTTTTGGATTTCCAGCATCTGCAGTTTTTTTGTTTTTATATCGAGAACATGCTCATCGGAACTCAGCTTCACTGGGTCGGTCATGTGGTTTGTATGGAGGATTCCCACATGCCAAAGGCAGTACACAGTACACTACAGCCAGCTGAGCATGGGAACCCGCACCACAGGATGTTCCAAACTTAGATATAAAGCGAATCGGAAAGCCAACCTCAGAGACTGCAAGCTGGATCCCAAAACATGGGAAAAAACAACCTTGAACAGATCCAAGTGGAGAAGTCTCTGTCATCAAGCGATTTTGATATTTGAGGAGAGCAGAATCAAGTGCCTTTAGGAGAAGCAAGTCAATGCCTCTATTCATTCTCCAACACTGACTTCATATGCAGTATCTATAATTGGTTTTGCTGAACATTTGTCTATCAAAGGGACCATCCCTTGCTTCCATCATTTCCCTCTTCCTTTGCTTTGTTAGCTCCCTCCCGTTACAATTACCCTTCATACTTATTGCTACCCCTATCTTTTCCCCTTTGAAGTATTCACTTAAGCTCATATTCACGCCTTCTTCTTCCTCACCTCACCACTAATCCTCCATCCACTCACATTCATTCTTCTCAAAGGTGTGTGGTAAGAAATCCAAAGTCTCTTCAACACCATCTTCAACCTATTACTCTTCTCCTTTTCCTTCCTTCTTATTTCCCCCATATATCCATTTCCCTCAGAAATTTTTAATGCTTTCAAAGTTCAACTTAATTGTTTTCAAAAAAATACTCAAATTAGTATGAGGATACAGTCTGGGCTGAATTTTCACCTTCGAGTCAAGAACCACGAGCTGAGTCACTTCCTGATGTTGCCTTCCCAACTTCTGAAAGTCAGCCCATTCCCCCGACATTTTTGTTTCCAGAGTAGGGAATGGGCTGGGGTCAGGGCTGCCACCTCCTAAAGTAGGTCTGACGTGGGAATGGAAGGGGTTGGATCCTGAGACCATCAGGTTAGAAGGCCTGCCTCCATTCACTGGGACATGGTTGTTAGGTCCCCTATCTTTCACTTCTCCCCCCCACATCATGTATTCTCCATGCCCCCATGAATACCCCTTGGCCTTGCTTTTCACCCATGTATCCTCCATGCCCAACATACCTCCTTCATGCCCCAGATGCATCCACTATACCCACTCACCAAGTATCCACAATGTACAGAACTATGAGCCCTACAATAACATTGAAATGTTCAGGAAATAAAAACAACAATCAGCCATTCAAACTCCAGTTGAAAAATTGCCCCTGTTAGTGCATAAAACTGTCAATCAAATACAACCACTGTAACTTCCCTTGAAAAAGTGCTCTCTCATCTCAAGTGCTCATTAATCTGTCAAAATAAACAAACAGTCATTAAAAAAACTTCTTCAACATTTAATGCTATTATCATCTCAAAAACTGTCAAAATAAAGCTCATAATCCCCTGCAGCAGCTGTGTCAACTACCCCTGCTGAGCGAAATCCATTGATGGGGCTTGGAGCTCAACGAAGCATTCATAATGGGATTACATTTAACAACTGAATAAACAGATCCTATAGAATACAATACAACACAGTCCTTGAAGTTGGCTGAATGGATGTCCAGCCATCTGCTCCTTTTTCTTTCAAAGGCTCAATGGAGTTTCAACCAAAGATGTTTGCCATCTTGTTCAGTATTTCTTCAGTTTGAAAGGATCTCTGGACTTTAAATCATTGTAAACTCAAACCACAGCCTTCAGCTGTCCCATTTAAATCAGATTCCCAATACTGTAGACTGCAGAAAAGCACTGTATCCATTGGATAAAGTACTCTAATACCTGTGAACACTTACACAATGCTAGTCAATTTAAAGGTTGCTTATAATTTAAGGATAGAACCCTGCAATTAACCACTGTATTGAAAACATACTTAAATCATCAAGCACCATTACTTTATGACTGAGGTTGTAAGTAGCTTTTAACTTGCCTGCTGAAGCTGACTCCACAACTGGCTTCCCCCAAGGTTCATGGATTGATATACCTGGCATGGTTCCCACAGCCTTCAGGAACCCATGCATCTCAATGGAAAAATGAATATCAGGAGTAATTGGATTTGCAGCAAGTTCTTAAATGGCGGCCCAGCACACCTCCAGTTTGGGCCTCCCGATACAGGGTCGCTCAATGTCAGAAGGAAAAAATCGGCCCTCTGTCTCTAAACATCAGTTTTTTACTTGCTCTATTTATCACTCACTTCCTTCTCTCTCACATCAGCAATTAAAATATGTACATTTTCTGTTAACAAAACACAGAGACTGCAAAGAGATATAGACAGATTAAACAAGGGGGCAAAAAGGTGGCAGATGGCGTATAATGTGGGTAAGTGTGAGGTTATGCATTTTGGTACTTAGACTAGAAAAGCAGAATATTTTTTAAAAGGCATGGAACTTCTAAATATTGATGTTCAGAGAGACTTAGGTGCACTCACACAAGGAACAGGGAAAGTGAGTATGCAAGCACAGCAAGCAATTAGGAAGGCAAATGACATGTTGGCCATTATTGCAGGGATGTTGGAGTACAAGAATAAGGAAGGCTTGCCACAACTATATGGAGCTTTGGTAAGATCACTATTAGAATACTGTGCACAGTTTGGTTTCCACATCTAAGGAAGGATATACTTACAGTGGGGCAGTAGAGCAAAGGTTCAATTGATTGGTTGCTGGGATGAGAATGCTGTCCTGAGTAAATTGGGTCTATATTGTCTGGTGTTTAGAAGAATGAGAGGTGATCTCATGGAAACATACAAGATACTGAAGAACCTGACAGGATAGTTATCGAGGGGCTCTTTCTCGGCTGGGGAATCAAACACCAGGGCAAAGTCTTTGGGTAAGGGGTCGATCATTTATGACTGAGCTGAGGAGAAATTTCTTCACTGCAAGGGCTGTGAAGCTTTGGTATTCTCTACCTGAATGGGTTGTGGATGCACCACCATTTAACATGTTTAAGGCTGAGATAGACAAATTTTTGGTTTCTCAGGAACTCAAAGTATGGGAGTGTGGCGCAAAGTGGACTTCAGGCAGGTCAGCCATGTTCATATCGAATGGTGCAGCAGGCTCGAGAGGCTGTATGCTCTAATCCTGTTCCTCTTTCTTATGTACTTATAATAGAGGAATTCTGTTTGTTTGAAATTCAGTTCTTCATTATTCAAAAAATCTCAAATTACAATGGAAAGATTTTCTCTCAGCTTAATATATTCCTGAAAGTTATAGAACATAAAACATGGCATTGTGAAAATATAATTTTTATATTCTTTTTAAAATTCTTAATTTAAACATTAGAAATTTTAATCACAGGGAGCAGTTTTCATTTCTGGAGAGCACCATCCGTGATTTGTGGAGAAAATCTAGCACAGCCTCAGGTGGTGCAGTTATAGGGGGCCTTGATACTTAAGTCCTGTTAGAGCATTGATATTATAACAAACTGTAACTTGCAAGTATGGACATTTTAACATTGGAATCTCAATAGGAAATGTCTGCATAACGAATTCCAATGTAGCTGTCATCCTATATAACAGCATTCATTTATTACTGTAAGATTGCCAACCCTCCCGAATTACCCTGGTGTCTCCAGATATTAAAGACTAATTTTCTGGACACTACTGCAAGCAGAGTTTGGGAGAATAGTCATAACGACAACAAAAAAATTTGTTTGAATGTTTTTATTAGTTTTAGAAATATTCAACATAATGGAAAAAGGCTGATGACTGACCGTGAAGAATCATCCAATCGGATAATGAAGAATCTATTTAGTTTTCCAATTGGGCATAGGAAAGCGAAGATGAACATATTGGTTGATCAATGATGCGGGTGTGGGGGTGGGGCAGTTGGATTCAGGAAGCTCCGAACAGTGCTGGCACAGCCGCAATGGGCCAAATGGTCTCCTGTGCCGTGATTCTATGAAGGGCATTGCAAGCTTCCTTCCCTGAACATTTTCACCATTTCAGAATCATTGAACATAACATATCAGTTCCGAAAATTTCTTACAGAAGCATAATAAAGCTTGTAGCTTTAAAAGTACAATATGGATGGGATTGGAAGAGATACAGTGCCCCACGGTGAGTGCCTTGCTGACATTCATTGTCTACACTTGCATGAAGAATGGGAACTGGGAAGAAAAGTTTTTTTAAATTGCGCAATATAACACTCTTGCTATTATCTGCTGTGAATTGCTGTTAAGTGGCAGCGAATTTCACGGCAGGCAGGCTTGTTGCTGAGCACGAATTGGCTGCCGTTGATCTCAGTCTTTCTCCGGTTGTGACTTCCTGTCACCAAGCCTATGATTGAGGCTCTTGGAATTGCTGCACACTTTAAATATTTCCTGATTGCACTGTTGATTCTGCTGGTGATCAACAAGTGCAACTTGGGGTGTAAGAAGATAAATGTCAGTGAGGGCATAAGTAATGACAGAGAGCAGGCAAGGGGCCTGACACTCATCAACAGAATCGCTCTGCGTGGAACAGTGACAGCAAAATTGCTTGTAATTTCAGAACTGTGTTCCAGTTTGTTCTGGATCATTCCACTGAAATTTACAGCAAACATTGGACTCGTCAGAAGACATAAGGAGCTGATGTCCTCATTTGTCAACAAAGCGAGCATTCAGCAGGATACAGGGAGATTACAGAGTTCCATCTCACTGCCTCATAACTGCGCACGCTACCTGAGTGCTAAGAATGTGGATCTCGTTACCACAAGGAGCAGCAAAGGTGCATTTAATAGAAGAATAGAAACTTACAGCACAGAAGGATGCCATTCAGCCCATTATGCCTGCTGTGCTGGCTCTTTGAAAGATCAGTTGTTAGTGTCACCCTCTGTCCCTGAAACCCCATGAGTTCCTTACCCGCCCAACACCCTTCTAAAATTATTTATGAATCATCTTTCACCATCTTTTTAAACAGATCCTGTATTCACTACCCCATAAATATTTAAGGGGAAACTAAAATTTTTTAAAGGGAAAGGAATATGCTCTTAGGGTTAGATGAAGTAGGGTGGGAAGAGACTCTTGTAAGGCATAGAACTCTTGGGCCAAATGGTCTGTTTCTGTGCTAGAATTCCACATAATTCAATTACAGCAGCTCCATGGACCAGTGTTGCCAACCCTTCAGGATTGTCCTGTGCTTTCCGTGAGCAAACCTGGGAGAAAAATATTAGGGCCATTAAACCTAATCGTGGGCTCTTACTTTCATTTTCTTTGAACACTCCTATTTATTAGTTTTAAAAATATAGTGGGGATTAAAAGGCTGTTACACTAACAGTCCAAGATTAATCCAGTTGGTGACAAAGGGCAAGATTTTTAGGTCTCACAAGGGCAGGGAAGGAAGTGGCTGAGGAATGGAAATACTGGTGCCAGCAAGTGTGCGATTTCCCATTGGCCTTCACAGCACTGGCAAGTTTCACCAGGGCCAGGGGTGGGTGGCCCAGGGAACCCACCCAATCCAGCAATAACAATCATTAAGCTTGTATGGCTAATGGCAATGGCTCATATACATAAGGAGCTTCATGTCTCAGTGCTGGCAGATTCTCATGAGCACTATGTCTCTAAGCCATTCTGAGGGATCAGTATGTGTCCTGAGCACACACCCCTCCCATATTTAGGAGCAGCAGGCAGCCTCAGGCTCCTCAGCAGAAATGCCTGCTGGAGGTCGAATACCCAGAGGCCTTGACCTGAGGGTTCAGTGTTGCACTCGCCTTGCCAGAGTGAATAAAGTCATTGAACCTCTCCCTGCACTGCAGCCAGTTTGCCCTGACCGCACTCTGCTTAATGTTGGCAACCTCAATCCAGGCCTGATTGGTCTGCAAGGGTGGTCTCCTCTTGCCTTAAGGAGGACCTCCAGGTCTCCGCCTGCAAAATAAAGCACAGACCTTATTTCTGGGTTCAGGGTTCCAGGTCTCTGCCTCTCATGCGCCATCTTTAATTCAGCTAATAATGCACTGAAATGGCAGTCACAGTCTGTTTACATTGAACCTTCTCTCTTTCTACCTCTATTCTCATCCCTGTGGCCATTAATTGGTTGTCCAAACTGCCTTCCAGCCCATTAGCAGCTGCCATCTTCATATCTCACTTGTAGGTGTCCTTGTACTGGAGAAATGGATGTCCAGTGATCAGTTCACCATAGAAGAATAGGAAATAGGTGCAGGAGTAGGCCATTCAGCCCCTCAAAACCTGCTTTGTCATTCAACTAGATCATGGCTGATGTCTACCTCAATGCCATTTTCACACACTATCCCCATATCCCATGATGTCTTTAATATCTACAAATCTATCGGTCTCTGTCTTGAACATACTCAATGGCTGAGCTTCCACAGCCCTCTGGGCTATAGAATTCCAAAGATTCACCACCCTCTGAGTGATGACAATCTTCCTCATCTCAGTCCTAAATGGCCTACCCTTATTCTGAGACTGTGTCCCTTAGTTCTAGATCCTCCCCCCTCAGCCAGGGGAAACATCCTTCCTGCACCCATCCTGTTGAACACTATTAGAATTTTCTATGTTTCAATGAGATCACCTTTTATTCTTCTAAACTCTAGAGAATACAAGCCAGTCTCCTCAGTCTGTTCTCATGGGACAATTCCACCATCCCAGGAATCAGTCTGGTGAACATACATTGCACTCCCTCTATGGCAAGCATATCATTCCTTAAGTAAGGAGACCAAAAGTGAACACAATACTCTAGGTGCATTCTCAACAAGGCTCTGTATAATTGCAGCAAAACATCTTTACTGCTGTATACAAATCCTCTTGTAATAAAGGCCAACATATCATTTGCCTTTCTAATTGCTTGCTGCACCTGTATGTTAGCTTTCAGTGACATGAACAAGGACACCCACTTCCCACTCTCACCATTGAAAAAATACTCTGAATTTGATTTATTCCTATCAAAATGGATAACTTCACATTTTTCCATATTATATTCCATTTGCCATGTTCTTGCCCATTCACTGAGCTTGTCTAAAACCACTTGATGCCTCTTTGTATCCTCCTTACAACTCACTCGCACCTAATTTTGTGTCACCAGCAAACTTGGAAATATTACAAAACAAAAACAAAAATACCTGGAAAAACTCAGCAGGCCTGGCAGCATCTGCGGAGAGGAGCACAGTTAATGTTTCCAGTCCGAATGACCCTTCAACAGAACTAAGTAAAAATAGAAGAGAGGTGAAATATAAGCTGGTTTAAGGGATGGGTGGGACAAGAAGAGTTGGATAGAGGACCAGTGATAGGTGGAGATAACCAAAAGATGTCACAGACAAAAGGACAAAGAGGTGTTGAAGGTGGTGATATTATCTAAGGAATGTGCTAATTAAGGGTAGAAAGCAGGACGAGCAAGGTACAGATAACCCTAGTGGGGTTGGGGTGGGGGGAAGGGATCAAAATAGGCTAAAAGGTAGAGGTAAAACAATGGATGGAAATACATTTAAAAATAATGGAAATAGGTGGGAAAAGAAAAATCTATATTAATTATTGGAAAAGACAAAAAGGAGGGGGGAAATCAGAAAGGGGGTGGGGATGGAAGGGAGAGTTTATGATCTAAAATTGTTGAGCTCAATATTCAGTCTGGAAGGCAGTTAAGTGCCTAGTCGGAAGATGAGGTGTTGTTCCTCCAGTTTGCGTTGAGCTTCACTTGAACAATGCAGCAAGCCAAGGACGGACGTGTGGGCAAGAGAGCAGGGTTTTCCTGATTTTCCCCCTCCTTTTTGTTTTTTCCAATAATTAATATAGATTTTTCTTTTCTCACCTATTTCCATTATTTTTAAATGTATTTCCATCCATTGTTTTATCTCTACCTTTTAGCCTATTTCGATCTCTTCCCCCCACCCCAGGGTGGAGTGTTGAAATGGCAAGCGACAAGGAGGTCAGGGTAATGCTTGCAGACAGACCGAAGGTGTTCTGCAAAGCGGTCACCCAGTCTGCATTTGGTCTCTCCAATGTAGAGGAAACCGCATTGGGAGCAATGAATGCAATAGACTAAGTTGAGGAAGGTGCAAGTGAAATGCTGCATCACTTGAAAGGAGTGTTTGGGTCCTTGGAGGTGAGGAGAGGGGAAGTAAAGGGGCAGGTGTTGCACCTTCTGCGGTTGCATAGGAAGGTGCCGTGGGAGGTGATTGAAGTGTAGGGGGTAATGGACCAGGGTGTCCCAGAGGGAACGATCCCTATGGAATACCGCCAGGGGGGGTGAAGGGAAGCTGTGTTTGGTGGTGGCATCATGCTGGAGTTGGCGGAAATGGCGGAGGATGATCCTTTGAATGCAGAGGCTGGTGGGGTGATAAGTGAGGACAAGGGGGACCGTATAATGTTTCTGGGAGGGAGAAGAAGGTGTGAGGGCAAATGCGTGGGAGATGGGCTGGACACGGTTGAGGGCCCTGTCAACCACCGTCGGTGGAAAACCTCGGTTAAGGAAGAAGGAGGACATGTCAGAGGAATTGTTTTTGAAAGTGGCATCATCAGAACAGATGCTATGGAGGTGAAGGAACTGAGAGAATGGATGGAGTCCTTACAGGAAGCAGGGTGTGAGGAGCTGTAGTCGAGGTAGCTGTGGGAGTTGGTAGGCTTGTAATGGATATTGGTGGACAGTATATCACCAGAAATTGAGACAGAGAGGTCAAGGAAGGGAAAGGAAGTGTCAGAGATGGACCATGTGAAAATGATGGAGGGGTGGAAATTGGAAGCAAAATTAATACATTTTTCCAGGTCCAGATGAGAGCATGAAGCAGCACTGAAGTAATCATTGATGTTCCGGAGAATGAGTTGTGGGAGGGGGCCGGAGCAGGTTACTGGAACAAGGAATGTTCCACATACCCCATAAAGAGACAGGCATAGCTGGGGCCCATGCGAGTACCCATAGCTACACCTTTTATTTGGAGGAAGTGAGAGGAGTTTAAGGAGAAATTGTTCAGTGTGAGAACAAGTTCAATCAGACGGAGGAGAGTAGTGGTGGATGGGGATTGTTCGGGCCTCTGTTCGAGGAAGAAGCAGAGAGCCCTCAGACCATCCTGGTGGGGGATGGAGGTGTAGAGGGATTGGACGTACATGGTAAAGAGAAGGCAGTTGGGGCCAGGGAACTGGAAATTGTTGATATGATGTAGGGTGTCAGAGGAATCACAGATGTAGGTGGGAAAGGACGGGACAAGGGGACAGAGAATGGAGTCAAGATAGCAAGAAATGAGTTCCGTTGGGCAAGAACAGGCTGACACATGATTTTGGGTAGGAGGTAGAAGCGGACTGTCTGAGGTTGGGAGACTATCAGGTTAGAAGCTGTGGAAGGAAGATCTCCAGAGGAGATGAGGTCAGTAACAGTCCTGGAAACAATGGCTTGATGGGTCATGGTCCAGGGAGAGGTAGGAGGAAGTGTCTGCGAGTTGACGCTCAGCCTCTGTAAGGTAGAGGTCATTGCGCCAGACAACAGCACCACCCTTGTTAACGGGTTTGATGACAATATCAGTGTTGGACCTGAGAAAACGGAGTGCAGCAAGTTCAGAGAGAGACAGGTTAGAGTGGGTGAGAGGAGCAGAGAAATTGAGACGACTAATGTCACGTTGACAGTTCTCAATGAAAAGATCAAGAGAAGGTAAGAATCCAGAGGGAGGGGTCCAGGTGGAGGGAGAATATTGGAAGTGGTTAAAAGGATCCATTGAATGGGGAGAGGACTCCTGCCCAAAGAAGTGAGCACGGAGACGAAGGTGGCGGAAGAAGAGTTCAGCATCATGCCGAGCCCTAAATTCATTGAGATGAGGGCGTAAGGGTATGAAACTAAGTCCTTTGCTGAGCACTGAACAGTCCCCACATCCAAATCATTGATATAGATTGCAAATAGCTGGGGCCCAAGCTCTGATCCTTGCAGTGCCTCACTAGTCACAGCCTGCCAACATGAAAATTACCTGCTTATTTCTACTCTCTGCTTTCTGTCTGTTAACCAATTCTCAATCCATACCAAAATTATACCCCCAATCCCATATGCTCTAATTTTGTTTACGAACCTCTTGTGTGGGGCCTTATTGAAAGCCTTCTGAAAATCCAAATACACCACATCCACTCGTTCCCCCTTATCTAGTTTGCTAGTTACATCCTCAAAAAACTCCAACTTGTCAAACATGATTTCCCTTTCATAGCGGAGATGGTGGTGTGGTGATAATGTCACAGGATGAGGAATCTAGAGACCTAGCCTCATGCTCTGAGGACAAGGGTTCAATTCCCACCATGGCAGCTGGTGGAATTTCAATTCAATTAATAAAGCATTGATTGTTTTAAAAACCTATCTGGTTCATTAATACCCTTTAGGGGGAAGAAATCTGTCATCTTCGCCTGATGTGGCCTACATGTGACTCCAGATCCACAACAGCATGGTTGACTCTGAAATGGCTTAGCAAGCCACTCAGTTCAAAGGCAATGACACCCATCTCCCATGAAAAAATAAATAAATCCATGTTGACTCCAGCATTATTTTCTAAGTGTCCAGTTAACACATCCTTTATGATAGATTCTAGTATTGTCCCTGCTACTGATATCAGGTCTCTGTTTTCTCTCTCCCTCCTTTCTTCAAGAGTGGGGTTACATTTGCTACCTCCAATGTACAGGAATTGTTCCAGAATCTATAGAATTTTGGAAGATGACCACTAATGTATCTACTATCTCTCCAGCCATCTCTTTCAACACTCTGGAATGTAGATCATCAGGGGATTTACCAGCTTTCAGTCCTATTAATTTCTCCAGTAATATTTGTCTACTAATACTAATGTCGTTCAATTCCTCATTCTCACTAGTCCCTTTGTTCTCTAGTACTTCTGGAAGATTTTTTGTATCTTTCTCCATGAAGACAGACACAAAGTATTTGTTTAGTTTCTCTGCCATATCCTTATTCTCCATTATAAATTCTGATGTCTTTGCCTGTAATGGGCCCACATTTGCCTTTGCTAATCTTTTCCTTTCTACGTGCCTTTAGAAGCTTTTATAGTCTGTTTTTAGATTTCTTGCTAGTTTACTTTCAGATTCTGTCTTCCATTTCTTTATAAGTACATTAGTCCTCTTTTGTCAAATTATAAAATGCTCCCAATCCATGGGCTTACTATTTTTTGACAACTTTATAAACTTCATCCTTTGATCTAACACAATCTGTAACTTCTCTTGTTGGCCACAGTTGGATCACTTTTCCTGTTGAGTCTTTGTGTCTCAAAGGAATGTACATTTGTTGTAAACCATGTATGAATTCTTTAAATTCTAGCCATTGCCTGTGTACCATTATACCTTTGAATGTAGTTTCCCAATTTACACAGCCAATCTGTCCCTCATATTTTAGTAGTTTGCTCATTTTCAATTTTAAGGTAAAATTCCTTCATATTATAATCACTTTTCCCTAAAGGCTCCTTTACAATGAGATTATTAATTAGCCCTTTCTCATCACGCAATACTAGATCTAAAATAGCCCATTCTCTAGTTGGTTCCTCAACATATTGTTCTAGAAAACCATCTTCTATACATTTCAGGAATTTGTCTTACACACGTTAGTGCTAATTAGGTTTACCCAGTCCAAATATAGATTGAAGTCCCCCATGATTACTGTATTACTCTTGTTACATGCACCTCTAATTTCCTGATTTATACGTTGCCTTAAATTACCACTACTGTTCGTATCCCATCTTAGCTCGTTCATCTTCACTTCAAAAATGCCTGCTTTACACCTAACCCTGTGATGATTTAAACCTTGCAGCCTGTCTTCAGTTTAATTAAATTAGTCACACACAACATACACACAGCTCCCACAAGCCTGCTTCACAGTATCCCACACAATATTGGAAAAATTATGTTTTCTTTATATCTTGCAAATGGAGTATAATGTGGGCAAAAGTGAAATTGTTCATTTTTGCAGGAAGAATGAAAAAGCTTATTATCTAAATGGAAAGAGATTGCAGAGCTCTGAGATTCAGAGGGATCTGGGCATCCAAATGCATGAACCACAAAAGATTAGTATTTAGGTACAGCAAGTAATTAGGAAAGCTAATAGAATATTATCATTTATTGTGAAGGGAATTGATTACAAAAATAGTGATGTTGTTCTTCATTTATACAGGACACCCGTAAGACCATATCAGGAGTATTAATTATGTTCAGTACTGGTCTCCTTATTTAAGGAAAGGTGTAAATGCGTTAGAAGCAGTTCAGAGAAGGTCTACTAGACTAATACCAGGACTGCGTGGGTTGCCTTATGAGGAAAGAGTAGGCTTGTATCCACTGGAATTTAGAAGCTTAAGAGGTGACTTGATTGAAATCTTTAAGATCCTGAGGGGTCTTGACAGGGTGGATGTGGAGAGGATGTTTCCTCTTGTGGGAGAATCTACAACTAGGGGTCATTGTTTAAAAATAAGGGGTCACTCATTTAAGACAGAGATGAGGAGAAATTTTTTTCTCTGAGATTTGTGAGTCTTTGGAACTCTCTTCCTTAAAAGATGGCTGAAGCAGAGTCTTTGAATATTTTTAAGTCAGAGCTAGATAGATTCTTGATTTAAAAGGGGAGTGAAAGGTTATCGGGGTAGGCAGGAATGTGGGGTTGAGGTTGCAATCAGATCAGCCATGATCTTATTGAATGGCGGAGCAGGCTGGAGGGGCCGAGTGGCCTACTCCTGCTTCTGTATGTATGTATGGCCTATGAACAACTCCCACCGATGTTTTCTGCCCCTTACAGAACGTCTTTGGATATACGGCTGTTATCCATCCTATGAACATGGCCAAGGCAGCACAGAAGCGTTGGCTTAGAAATGAGCATATGCTAATGCAATTAACACTCTCCAGGACCTCTCAGTTGGTGACCTTGTCCTGTCAAGAGATGCCAAGGATATGTCTGAGATAGCTAAGGTAGAAACTGTTCAGCCTTTCCTCCTGCATAGTATATGTTTTCCAGGTCTCACCACTGTAGAGGAGTGCACCAAGGACGAAGGCTTAGTAGACTCGCAGTTTGCTGTTCTCAGTCAGGTTGCTATTGTTTCACACTCTCCTACTCAGCTTGGACATAACAGCTGCAGCTTTTGCAATGTGTTTTTTGATTTCAGCATCATGTGACAGATAACTTCTCATAGACAGGCTGTACATCACCAGCCATCAACAACCCCCTGGGAGACATTGTCAATGCTGATAGATGACGGTATGGCAACATCATGGACCGTGACATTTGTCTTCCTGATGCTGATGGTCAAACCAAACCATTTACAGGCATGAGAGAATCTGTCCATTTGCCACTGAAGGTGTTCCTTGAAATGGAATGCTCATGTGGCACCGTCAGCATACAGCAACTCTCTCATGAGTATTTGGCACACCTTTGTCTTGAATACCAGGCAAGGAAGTTGAACAGATTTCCGTCAGTTCTGGTATGTAAGTAGACACCCTCTGTAGATGACCTGAAGGCACATGACAGCAGCAAAGAGAAGAATATGTCAAACAGTGTCAGTGCCCGAACACAACGCTGTTCGACCCCACTGCAAATTTCAAAGGGTTCAAAATGTTAGCCCATCATGGCTGACCTTACCCATCATGCTGTCATGGAGAGAGGAAATTACATTGAGAGCTTCGATGGGTAGCCAATTTTCCCCAGCAGCTTAAATAGGCCGCCTCTGCTCACATGGTCAAAAGTCTTGGTGAGATCTATGAAGGCAATATACAGTGGTCTCCTTTGTTCGTGGCATTTCTCTTGCAGCTGTTGGACTGAGAAATTCATGTCAATTGTAGATCTTCCAGTCCTGAAAACTCACTGAGATTCAGGGCAGTGCTTCAGCCAAGATCTGCAAGGGCAGTATGGGCAAATACTTTTCCTACAATTCTCAGCAGGGAGATGCCTCGATAGTTACTGTAATCGCTGCGGTCTTCCTTGTTCTTGTACAGGGTCACAATCTTTGCATCACACACTGCCCCCTCCCTCCAGCAGAGACAGCTGCTACAGGAGCACCTGTTTCCTGTGCTTGGTGAGCTCAGGTAGTCTAGTATCAGCAGCTGGATCTTTGCCCATGGCGAGTCAATAACTTTGCTAAGCTGCTCTTCTGTGCATTCAATATCCAGCTCTGCCATGACACGCAGGTTTTCAATGGTGTCTAGAGCTTCCTCGGTGACAATGTTCTCTCTAGAGTACAACTCAAAGCAGTGTTCCACCCATCTCTCCAACTGTTTATCGCAGCTGGTGTTGACTTTCCTTACCTTTGTTTTCAATTGAACCATTTTATTTGTTGCTGGATCTGTTGTCTTTTTGATACCTTCATACGTGCCCCTAGCATTCCCTGTCAAATAACATATATTCTGGAAAAGTTGTGACTAGTAGTCATTGGTGCACTACCTAGCAAATTATTGAACTTTACTTTCAATGGTTTTAGTGATATCAGGATCTTCTCACTTGCATCTCTTTGGTAATTAATAAGAGCGGACCGTTTGGCATCAATTATAGGTTTCATCACAGTAATGTGAGCCTCGAACCACTCAACAATTTTCTGCTCTTGATTCTGATATTTTGAGCGTGCAGTATTGTAGATGGTACCTTGAAGTATGTTCCATTTTGCTCCTGTACTCTGTGAGAATGCTGGAGAATGTCTGTTCATGAAAACATGAGTCCCTGGTATTAAATATCATGGTTAAATATCCCAGTACCTTAAACACACTGTACTCAAGTGGGTTAAACTTGTCAGTGCAGCACACAGCGTAAACTGACAGTTAAATATCACACTGTGATACACAATCTGTACTGTGAAAGTTAATTGGCATTTGAATTATGATGATGATGTCATGTACAGAATAATGATGGCACATACCATTGTGAAATTCCAAACATTCTCTGTGATCAGCGCCTGGAGGAAACATGCAGACATTTCCATAAAATTGCATTACATTCTGTGCAGGCAGAGAATGCCTTCATTATTTGCATGTTGGGGCTCTTACTAATCAGACCCTCATTAGGGAAAATTTACATATTGTGAACCTCCGACTGGTTCACATTCAAACAATCAATGGGAAATGTCAGAGCAGCAGCTCACACACAGCAGGAGAGATTAATCAGAGCTATGACAGAGAAACAGGCCATTTAGCCCACCAACTCCATGCTGGTGTTTATCCTCCACATGAGCAACATCCTATACTCCTGTACTGCCTTCTTCTTATATCACTTTATCCCCCTTTCTTCAACCATGTAACTGATCCATTCTTAAATTTTGTGTCATGCCCAGTATATTATGAGCTTTCAGTCAAATACTTTTAAAACCTGAACACAAACAAGGTATAAAAAAGGTTGCGACAAATCAAACATACATATGAACATACGAATTAGGAGCAGGAATAGGCCACTTGGTCCCTCCAGCCTGCTCTGCCATTCAATAAGACCATAGCTGATCTGAATGTTTCCTCAACCCCCAATAACCTATCACCCTATTGTTAATGAAGAATCTGTCTAGCTCTGCCTTAAAATATTCAAAGACTCTGCTTCCAGCACCAGTGGCTACAAGCCTAACCTGTCCAACCTTTCCTCATAAGACAATGCACCCATTCCTGGTATTAGTCTAGTAAACCTTCTCTGAACTGCTTCTAACGCATTTACATCTTTCTTTAAATAAGGAGGTGAGTCCTGTATACAATACTCCAGATGTGGTCTCAACAGTGCATAATCTCTCTACTTTTGTGATCAACTCCCCTCACAATAAAAGATAATATTCTACAGCTTTCCTAATTACTTGCTGTACCTGCATATTGATCTTTTATGATTCATGCACTGGGACACCCAGATCCCTCTGAATCTCACAGCTCTGCAATCTCTCACCATTTAGATAATAAGCTTTTTTTTCTCCCTGCCATGTAACATTTGGCATTTGGGCTACAGACAGTAGCAATCACAGTTGAACACTTAATTCATTAAAAACAAAAACAGAACAGAAATACCTGGAAAAACTTAGCAGGTCTGGCAGCAACGGCAGAGAAGAGCACAGTTGACGTTTCGAGTCCTCATGACCCTTCAACAGAACTGGCCTGTTTTTGTTTTGGATTTCCAGCATCCGCAGTTCTTTGCTTTTATCACTTAATTAATTAAGGTCATCTACAGCCATCTGGGTAATTCACACATCTCATTGAGGTTGGGCCAACACAAAAAGACTATGGATTTACCAGACTGCCTCTCTACATGTCTCATACTGAACAAAAGGGAAGATTGAAACCCACAATACAGGATGTGAAATTGGAAAGCGGAAGATCCCAATAGAGAGAAGGACTTCCCTTCCTGGTCACAACTTGATCCAGTTTAAAGTTCCCCTGAGGACCAACCTCCTTGCTATTCTACTGCATGAAGCCTCATAACCTGTTGTGAACCTTGGCTTTACAAGACCCTCCATTCAACTTTAAGGCATTGAAACCATCCTGAAAAATACAAGCCTGCCACTCAGGAGATCAGCGATCATAAACCAGAGACTGAGATACCTGTAATCCGTTTTGCATCAATCTTCACGGTGGAAGACACGAGTAAAATCCCCAAAGTTCAAGAGAGGCGGGGGGGCGGAGGTAAGTATAGTGGCCATTACCAAGGAGAAGGTGCTAGGAAAACTGAAAGGTCTGAAGGTGGATAAATCACCTGGACCAGAGGATTATACCCCAGAGTTCTGAAGGAGATAGCTGAAGAGATAGTGGAGGCGTTAGTGATGATCTTTCAGGAATCACTGGAGTCAGGGAGGGTCCCAGAGGACTGGAAAATCGCTAATGTAACCCTCCTGTTTAAGCAGGGAGTGAGGCAAAAGACGGGAAATTACAGGTCGATTAGCCTGACCTCGGTTGTTGGTAAGATTTTAGAGTCCATTATTAAGGATGAGATTTCAGAATACTTGGAATTGCATGGTAAAATTGGGCAAAGTCAGCATAGTTTCATCAAGAGGAGGTCATGCCTGACAAATCTGTTGGAATTCTTTGAGGAGGTAATGAGTAGGTTAGACAAAGGAGAGCCAATGGATGTTATCTACTTGGACTTCCAGAAGACCTTTGACAAGATGCTGCACAGGAGGCTGCTCAGTAAGATAAAAGCCCATGGTGTTAGAGGCAAGGTACTAGCATGGATAGAAGATTAGCTGTCTGGCAAGAGGCAGAGAGTGGGGATAAGGGGGTCCTTCTCAGGATGGCGCCCGGTGACTAGTGGAGTTCCGCAGGGGTCAGTGTTGGGACCACAACTTTTCACTTTATACATTAATGATCTAGATGAAGGAACTGAGGGCATTTTGGCTAAGTTTAAAAATTACACAAAGATAGGTGGAGGGGCAGGTAGTATTGAGGAGGCGGGGAGGCTGTAGAAGGATTTAGACAGGTTAGGAGAATGGGCAAAGAAGTGGCAGATGGAATACAATGTGGAGAAGTGTGAGGTCATGCACTTTGGTAGGAAGAATAGAGACATGGACTATTTTCTAAATGGGGAGAGAATTCAGAAATCTGGAGCGCAAAGGGACTTGGGAGTCCTAGTCCAGGATTCTCTTAAGGTTAACTTGCAGGTTGACGCGGTAGTTAGGAAGGCAAATGTAATGTTGACATTTATTTCAAGAGGATTAGAATACTAAAGCAGGGATGTGCTGCTGAGGCTTTATAAGGCTCTGGTCAGACCACATTTAGAATATTGTGAGCAATTTTGGGCCCCATATCTCAGGAAAGATGTTCTGGCCCTGGAGAGGGTCCAGAGGAAGTTCATGAGAACAATCCCAGGAATGAAAGGCTTAACATATGAGGAACGTTTGAGGACTCTGGGTCTATACTCGATGGAGTTTAGAAGGATGAAGGGGGGATCTGATTGAAACTTACAGAATTCTGAAAGGCCTGGATAGAGTGGACGTGGGGAAGATGTTTCCATTAGTAGGTGAGACTAGGACCCGAGGGCATTGCCTCAGAATAAAGGGAAGACCTTTTGGAACAGAGATGAGGAGAAACTTCTTTAGCCAGAGAGTGGTGAATCTATGGAATTCAATGCCACAGAAGGCTGTGGAGGCCAGGTCATTGAGTGTATTTAAGACCGAGATAGATAGGTTCTTGTTGGTAAGGGGATCAAAGGTTACGGGGAGAAGGCGGGAGAATGGGGTTGAGAAACTTATCAGCTATGATTAAATGGCGGAGCAGACTTGATGGACCAAATGGCCTAATTTCTGCTCCTATGTCTTATGGTCTTATGGTCTAATCCTTAGAAGTATATTACCTTCACCTGCATGCAATGCATGTGTGTGTGTGTGTGTGTGTGTGTGTGTGTGTGTGTGTGTGTATGTGTGTGTGTGTGTGTGTGTGTGTGATAGAGTGGGTAACGTGTTAATTTGGGGTAATTGTGTGAGAATAAATAACCTTCTTTAGTTTAACTCACAAAAACTTGCTGCTGAAGTTATTTAATTGGAACACACACTCAAAGAAGTAAGAAAACACACTCCTCTTTACATGCAAAACAGACTGATCACAGCCAGTAAGAAAACGCATACATTCTGTCTGTGGCTGTACGCATGGTCTCTACTCCAAATACTAGCTAGCATTCTATGCCTCTTTGTGCTTGCCATCCTCTAATATTTAATCTGATATCCCTTTGCCCTTATTCTAAACCCCTCAATTGCTGGAAACAATCTTTTTCTATTTATTCTGTCCCCTCTTGTTAGAATTCCTAACGCCTCTAGCAAATCACCCCACACTCTTCTCAGTTCTAACAAAAATAGTCTTTTTCAAGTCTTCCTTTTCATTTGTACTAGCTCAATCAAGGTAGCATCCTAATGAATCTTTTCTGTGCTTTCTGTATTATCTTGGTAACTTTCTTATAGTGCAGAATGTAAAGTAGGCTCTGCCGTGTTTCCTACAACAGTGGCTATACTTCGTTAAGTGCTTTGACCGTAAAGAATGTTGGGAAGACCTGAGGTAAAGAAAGATACTTTCTTCCTTTCTCTCTTTCTTTCCACTCTCTTTTCTCTTCCTTATAGCCTCACTGCTCTAGTGGACCCCAAGCCCAGGCCTCCTTTATTGAGTGAGTCTCAGGAGGTCCAGCGTTGGGTACTAACCCTGGGGTCCAGGTCTCAGGAGTGTCGCACATGCAAAGATTCAGCATTCAGCTATCTTCTGGTGCAATAGTGGCACAACGGGGAATTGGTCTCTTGTCTTCATCAATCATACAAAGTTTAAACATGCAATATAGTGGGTGAATATTTATAGCTACTTCTTGCCACAACTACAGAAAGTTGTGCTCCAGATTTATACTGCTACTGATGAATATTACCTCAGCCTGTCCACACTCTGCATCCCTGCTCCCACAAATTTGTCAATTCTCCATGCAAGAGATTTTGCAACTGCCATGATACACGGCATTCCAGGTCAGAGTGATTTTAACCAACTCACTGGGCAGAAATCCCATGGGATCAGGCGGAATGTTGGTTTTACATACCGCCCAATGTTGCCTTCAGTGGCAAGTAAAATCAAGTGGGGTGTAAATCCATTGTTACACCTGACTTCATCTGTTTTGTGATAGGTAGATTCAGTTAAAATTGCCCCCAGCATCGCAGCTGGTTTAAAATGCTAGCTTTTTTCTCTCTAAGACCATTGTGAAGACACATTCAGCTATTCAAGGAGAAGCCACCATCATATTCTCAGGGAAACTAAAGATGAGCAATAAATACTGTTCTTGCCTGCATCTCATGAATAAATAAAATTCTGCACACCTAACACCCACACATTTGGAGACAACCCAAGCCCAGCCTAATCCAGTCTGGTCTAGGAGAAATATTATAAAGATTCATCTGATGAAACTGAGAGCTTATGAAATGTAGATGTCACATAGCCCCGGTATCCTTCTCTCTATTGCTTTACCCCAGATGGTCTCTCATCTTTTCCCCAGTCACAGGATTAACCTGATGTATAGTCACAGGTACCCTTCTAACACCCTCAAGCTCCCTAAAATTTAGTCCAAGATACTCAGCTGAGCTGCTAAATGATGCAGTGGCAGAATGAAAGAGTAGGGGCTTCTCAGTCACCCTTCAACAATGACCACCAAACAGTCTTCCTGCTCACTCCTTGTTTGACTGACTTTGCTGTGAACAAATTAGCAACCATGTTTGCCTGAACAATACCAACTGCACTGGTATAGTAATTAATTGAATGTGAAATATTTTGGGACATCTTTAGCGTGTGACAAAATGATCTAATTAAAAATCCTTTCTCTCTAGCTAGAATTTCGCTAAACCTCCAGTATAGAGACAGTGGCATAGTAATAATTAACTAAACTAGTAATCTAGCAGCCCAGACTAACCTTCTGGGGGTGGGTTCAAAACCCACAGTAGCAGCTGGTGTAATTATTTAAAAATCTGGAATTGAAAGCTAGTATCAGTAATGTGACCATGAAACAATCTTTGATTGACATGAAAACCCATTTGGTGCACTAATGCCCTTTGGGGAAAGAAATCTACTGTCCTTACCTGGTTTGGCCTACCTGTGACTTCACACCCACAGCAATGTGGCTGATTCTTAGCTATCTTCTCAGTTCAAGAACAATTAAGGATGGGCAACAAATATTGGCCTTTGTGGTGATGTTCACATCCCATGAAAGAATAAAAAAACTGTCTAACAGCATGTAAAATGTTCTGATTTCCCCCCTCCCCTTGATTTAGTGTTAACTCTTTTATATACATACAAGCTCTAATGAGGGTTTAGTGCCCTGCTCTGGGTACCTGTGTAAACAACTTCACACAAAGGGACTGTTGCCCACTTCTCACTGCATAAATGCAGAGAAGGTCTGGAGATGAATTTGGCATTGGGTCTCCTGCCGGCACAGAGTTCTAGTTTCTAATATCCTCCCCCACTGGTGTTTCCAAACAGCAAACTCTCACACTCAAAAACAATTCTGCAAAAGGCAACAACGAAATAACCTCAATGTTACTCGGCAGGGAGGAGTCCTGCTCTAATGGTTACGTTTTGCAGGCTGATCCCAGGGGTGAGCACCAGTAATCACTAATTGTTTTAATTTATTGAATTAAGATTCTTGCAGTAAATGGAGATTGAATTTGTCTTTTTTAATTAACTGTCTTGCGGGCAGGAGGCCATGTAAACCCTTATCTGATTAATGACCATTCGCTCAGAATGTCAACCTTTTACCTCTAGAATTTGGCTTGAATTCAAATCCAGATCAGATATCTGTCTGTCTGAATTCACAGATATCGATGTGTGGTCCTGGCTTTGTCCAGGAGCCTCATACTTTATTATTTGTTAACCCACTTCATTGTTTAGTTCTTTCAGTGTTTGATTCTCGCTAACAAGTTTCAAGTGGAAGCACGTCATCCCAAAGGAAACTTCTTCAATGTACTGCAACAGAAGCCAAAAGTAATCAGTGGTGCTGTGTCATTTGCAACAAGCTGTGATTAAAATTCATAATTTAAGAATTAATTAAAATGAAACAATAATTTGTGTTTCTGTGATCCTCCCCACATACAGGGAGACCAATATTCACCAACACAGTACTAGCAAGAACTGATCATCATCCTTTGCCCTCCGAAATCAGAGAAAACAGTTGGAATATTATCCCAGTTTCTACAGTGAGATTTTTGATGACTGATGAGACCTATTTTTGCTATGAATATGGATCTTGGACATACCAGGCTGGGAATCTTGGGCTTTTTACATTCAACATCAGCGATGTGATAAATTCTAAGGTGGGAGGATCCTTCATGAATGGTTTTCACCAAACTCTCTTATCTTGAAAAAGTAGTTCCCATAGATGGACATCTTTTTTGCACATGTCAAAGTCATTTTTAAATGATATTTAGCTTATTTTCAAGTCCCTCCATGGTCTTGATGTCCCTGGTTATGGGACATATCTCTAAGTTCCCCTCCAATTCACTCACCATCCTGACTCAGAAATATATTGCCATTCCTTCACTGTCGCTGGGTCAAAATCCTGGAACTCCCTCCCTAACAGCACTGTGGGTCTACCTACACCACATGGATTGCAGCGGTTCAAGAAGGCAGCTCACCACCACCTTCTTAAGGCCAATTAGGGGCAATAAATGATGGCCTAGCCAGCAAAGCCCGCATCCCATAAATGAATAAAAAAAACCTTCCCTGGCCCTGTTTTGCTGAAAAAGGAGACATGCTGTCAAAGCTTTCCATCTAGCACTCATCAGGACAGAATTCACACAAATACCAGTTGTAAAGGGAACAACAATTTATACTGCATGAGAAGTGAGTGCTGGCAGGTAAGTGGACACTGATTGGTAGAGGTTTGACATGGTGAATGCGCCAGGGAGCAGTTAACTGCTAATATTTTGTTTAAATCCAAACCAGGCAGGTCAACTCTTACTGGTCAAGGCATTGCCATGGGGAATGAACCAGGGAATGGCATTTGCTCAAGCTTTTGTTTAGTTGAAAAAAAGTGCAATGCGTGGACATGGTCCTTCTGTCTGCAAAGGACAGGCCCCTGTCCTTTGAGACAGAAGCTCATTTGACAACCAATCAGCACTCTCTTCTCATGCAGTATAAATTGTTGCCCTCTTTACAACTGGTATTCTTGGGAATTCTGCCCTGATGAGTGCAAGATGAAAAGCTTCAACAACATCTCTTTTTTTCTGCAATACTCAGATTTTGTACTCTAAAATGATTATTTATATCTGTTCCTTAAATTCTGGTCTATTGAGCATCCCTGATTTTAATTTCTCCACCATTGGTGACTGTGCTTTCAGCTTTTTTGGATAAAAATCTATTGATCGTTTGCATTCCAGTAATTTTATATTTTACAAACATCAGTGAAATAGTGCCTTCAAAATTTGGATTTTTCTTCTTAGGATGAAGTCCATGTTTTTCCTTCAATACAAGTGAAGGAACAGTGAACATATGAGACAATGACAGGCAGGAAAAGACACTCTGACCCTCCAATCTGTCCTACACAGTTATAATACTTCACAAAATAGATACTCACACTTACTCAGAATCACATGATCTCCTGAGAGAGGCAAAGGAAACAGATAAAAATAAGGTCAATTGGAGAGGAAAACACTGGGAAATTCCTCTCTGAAATAAGGCAATTGAAACTATTCCAAGAGACCCCTTTAGCACTGCTGAATATTAGTGCTAAAACCCAGTCAGTGCTTGTCAAATGCTTCGGTTTGTATTTAGTTTCAACATCTATCTACAGCTCCATTCCAGCTATCTCTGCTCTGTCAGGAGAGAGAAGGGAGAGAGTGTGAACTTTAACACTGCTCACTGTGATCTCCCTGGCTCCCTACCACATCCTACAGCTGAGACTGAGCCTCAGTAACTCAGAGTTATCTCATTCCAGAAAGAGTTAGTGAGGGATCATGTGATTACCCAATTGTCTGATTAACTGTCAAGGTACCCAAATGCTCTTTCCAGGTAAAACAGCAATTTACTTATACTTCTAATTCTGTACAGATGAACATACGAATTAGGAGCAGGAGTAGGCCACTCAGCTCCTCCAGCCTGCTCCGCCATTCATTGAGTCATAGAGTCATAGAGGCCTACAGCACAGAAAAAAGCCCTTCAGCCTATTGAGTCTATATCGGTCAAACAAGTACCTAACTATTCTAATCCCATTTTCCAGCACTAGGCCCATAGCCTTGTATGCCATGGCATCGCAAGTGCACATCCAAATACTTCTTAAATGTTATGAGGGTTTCTGCCTCTACAACCTTTTCAGGCAGTGAGTTCCAGATTCCCACCACCCTCTGGGTGAAAATAATTCCTCCTCACATCCCGTCTAAACCTCCTGTCCCTTACCTTAAATCTATGCCCCCTGGTTATTGATCCCTCCACCAAGGGGAGAAATTCCTTCCTGTCTTTCCTATCTATGCCCCTCAATTTTATACACCTCAATCTCTTCTGCTCCAGAGAAAATAACCCCAGTCTATCCAATCTCTCCTCATAACTAAAACTCTCCAGCCCAGGCAACGTCCTGGTAAATCTCCTCTGCACTCTCTCTAGTGCAATCACATCCTTCCCATAATGTGGATTCCAGAGCTGCATGCAATACTCTAGCTGTGGCCGATCCAGCATTTTATACAATTCCAGCACAATCTCCCCAATCTTATATTCTATGCCTCAGCTAATAAAAGCAAGTATCCCATATGCCTTTTTAACCACCTTATCTATCTGGCTCGCTACCTTAAGGGACCGGTGACATGCACACCAAGGTCCCTCTGATCCTCAGTACTTCCCAGGGTCCTACAATTCACCGTGTATTACTGTGCCTTGTTTGTCCTGCCCAAGTGCATCACCTCACACTTATCCGGATTGAATTCCATTTGCCACTGATCAGCCCATCTGACCAGCCCGTCTATATCCTCCTGTAATCTAAGCCTATCCTCCTCACTATTTACCGCCCCACTAATTTTCGTGTCATCTAAGAACTTACTGATCAATCCTCCTACATTCAATTCTAAATCGTTTATATATACCACAAACAGCAAGGGACCCAACACCGATCCCCATGGAACCCCATTGGACATAGGCACCCAGTCACAAAAACACCCCTTGACCATCACCCTTTGCTTCCTGCCACTCAGCCAATTCTGGATCCAATTTGCCAAATTGCCTTGGATCCCATGGGCTCTTACCTTCGTTATCAGTCTCCCATGTGGGACCTTATCAAAAGCCTTGCTGAAGTCCAAGTGGACCACGTCAAATGCATTGCCCTCATCTACTCACCTGGTCACCTTTTCGAAAAATTCAATCAAATTGGTCAGACGTGACCTCCCCTTAACAAAACCATGCTGACTATCCTTGATTAATTCCTGCCTCTCCAAGTGTAGATTAATTCTGTCTTTCAGGAATGCTTCCAATAGTTTCCCACCACTGAGGTTAGACTGACTGCCTGTAGTTCCTTGGTTTATCCCTTCCTCCCTTCTTGAATAATGGTACCACATTGGCCGTCCTCCAGTCCTCTGGCACCTCTCCTGTAGCTAGAGAAATATTGAAAATTATTGCCAGCGCCCCTGCTATCTCCTCCCTTGCCTCACTCAACAGCCTGGGATACATTTCATCCAGGCCTGGAGATTTATCTACTTTTAAGCCTGTCAGACCACTTAGAACCTCCTCCCTTTCTATGCTAATTTCTTTAATTATATCACAGTCCTTCTGCCTAATTTCCATACCCACGTCTTCCCTCTCACTTGTGAACACCGACACAAAGTATTCATTTAGAACCTTACCTATGTTTTCCGGCTCCACACACAAATTACCACCTTGGCCCTTAATGGGCCTTATTCTTTCCCTGGTTATCCTCTTACTCTTACTGTACTTGTAAAATAACTTTGGATTTTCCTTTATTCTACCTGCCAATGTATTTTCATGCCCCCTGTTTGCTCTCCTAATTTCCTTTTTAAGATCCCCCCCTACACGTTCTATATTCTTCTAGGGCTTCTGCTGTTTTGAGCCCTCGGAATCTGCCATAAGCCTCCCTTTTTATCCAATCTTGTATATCCCTTGACATCCAGGGTTCCCTGGATTTGTTGGTCCCACCCTTTGTCTTTACTGGAATGTGTTTGCCCTGTACTCTCCCCATTTCCTTCTTGAATGAGTTCCACTGCTCCGGTGTAGATTTACTTAAAAGTAACTGTTCCTAGTCCACTCAGGCCAAATCATAACTGATCTTATTAAAATTGGCCTTCCCCCAGTTTAGAACTCTGATTTCTGGCCCATCCTTGTCCTTTTCCATAACAACCTTGAATCTAATGGAGTTATAATCACTATCTGTAAAATGCTTCCCCACTCGCCCAACTTCATTCCCTAAAATTAAGTCCAGGACTGCCCCCTCTCTTGTGGGACCTTCTACGTACTGGCTTAAAAAGCTCTCCTGGATGCATTTTAAGAATTCCGCTCCCTCTAAACCTATCACATTGTGACTAACCCAGTTAATGTTGGGGAAGTTGAAATCCCCCACTATTACCACCCTATTATTTTTACTTCTCTGAAATTTGCCTGCATATCTGCCCTTCTATTTCTCTGTGTTTGGGGGCCTATAGTACACTCCCAGCAATGTGATTTCTCCTTTTTTGTTTTTAAGTTCTACCCATATGGCTTCATTTGAGGAGCCTTCTAAGATGTCATTCCTCCTTACTGCTGTAATTGATTCCTTGATCAATATTGCGATACCCCCTCCTCTTTTACCTCCTCCCCTGTCTCGCCTGAAGATCCTATATCCTGGAATATTCAGCTGCCAACCCTGCCCCTCTCTCAACCATGTCTCTGTGACAGCAATGACATCATACTTCCATGTGTTAATTTGTGCCCTCAACTCATCTGCCTTATTTGTCAGACTGCTTGCATTAAAAAAAAACTTCCAACCTTGCCAAAATCCCATTTGCCTTAACAGGCCTATAATTTCTATGCCTTCCAGACTCACTTGCTCTCTCTTCTAATTTTGGCTGTGCATCTCCCCCTGCTGAACCACCTCTCAGGATACTATCCCCCTGCCAAGTTAGTTTAACCCCCCTTCCCCCAACAGCACTAGCAAACCTCCCCGCAATGATGTTGGTCCTATTCCGGTTCAGGTGCAACCCGTCCACCTTGTACAGGTCCCACTGCCCCCAGAAATGGTCCCAATGTCCCAGAAATCTAAAGCCCTCCCTCCTGCACCATCTCTCCAGCCACGCATTCATCTGGACTAACCTCCTATTTCTATACTCACTAACGCGTGGTACCAGAAGTAATCTAGAGATTACTACCTTTGAGGTCCTGTTTTTTAATCTGCTTCCTAGCTCCCTAAGTTCTGCTCGCAGGACCTCATCCCTCTTTCTACCTATGTCATTGGTACCAATATATACCACAATCTCTCACTGTTCCCCCCTCCCACCCCTTTAGAATGCCCTGCAAGCTGTTCAGTGATATCTTTGACCCTGGCACCAGGGAGGCAACATACCATCTGGAGTCATGTCTACAGCCACAGAAATGCCTGTCTGTTCCCCTTACTATCGAGTCTCCTACCACTATTGCTCTTCCCCTCTTTTTCCTCCCTCACTGTACAGCTGAGCCACTCATAGTGCCATGAGTGTGGCTGCACGCCCCAGAGGAACTGTCACTCTCGCCGTTTTCCAACACAGAAAAATGGTTCTTGAGCGAGATACACCCTGGGGATTTCCTGACTACCTGCCTGACACCTTTCTTCTGGCTGATGGTCACCTATTCCCTCTCCGTCTGCAGTCCAATAAGCTGTGGGGTGACCACGTCTAAAACCGTGCAATCCATGAAACTCTCAGCCTCGTGGATGCACCTCAGTGCCTCCAGCTGCCATTCAAGTTCGGAAACTCAGAGCTCAAGTAGCTACAGCTGGTGGCACTTCCTGCACATGTGGCCAATCAGGGTGCAAGGAATGTCCCACATGTTGCAGGTGGTACATAACATGGGACTGAGATACCCTGCCATGCCTCTAGTAGAAAGAAAAACCCCTTACTTTAAGTTAAATACAGTAAAAAAAGTTATATTATTTATGTACTTTAAATAAAAACTAGAACTCTTACCTTTCCTTTGCTTAATCTATTTTAAACTGGAGAAAAACTGGAGAAAAAAAACTGGAGAAAATCACTTACCCACTACTCACCAATCAGCTCTCCCCTTTGTGCTGATGTCACTTTTTGAAGCTTCCACTGCTCTCTCGTGCTGTCTTGTGATGTCACTCTTGATATTGTCAACAAGAACTGACTGCAGGACACTCTTCCCAGACTGCTTCACCACGATGCTGACTGCAGGACACTTTTCCCAGACTGCTTCACCACGATGCTGACTGCAGGACACTCTTCCCAGACTGCTTCACCATGCTGCTGACTGAAGGACACTCTTCCCAGACTGCTTCGCCGCGATGCTGGCAGCAGGACACTCTTCTTCCACCGCCTTTTGAGGAAGAGAGTTCCAAAGACTCGCAACACTCTTAGAGAAGAAAATTCTCCTCATCTGTCTTACCCCTTATTTTTAAACAGTGACTCCTAGATTCTCCCACAAGAGGAAACATCCTCTCTGCATCCACCCTGACAAAACCCCTCAGGATCTTAAAGGTTTCAATTAAGTCGTCTTTTACTCTTCTAAATTCCAGTGGATACAAGCTTAACCTGTCCAGCCTTTTCTCATAAGACAACCCACCCATCTCTGGCATTAGTCTAGTAGACCTTCTCTGAACTGCTTCTAACGGATTTACATCTTTCTTAAATTAGGATACCAGTACTGTACCTAATACTTCAGATGTTGTCTCACAATGCCCTCTACAACTGAAGCATAATCTCCCTACTTTTGTAATCAATTCCCCTCACAATAAATTATAACATTCTATTAGCTTTCCTAATTACTTGCTGTACCTGTATACTTACCTTTTGTGATTCATGCACTAGGACACCCAGATTCCTCTGAATCTTAGAGCTTCTCAATTTCTCACCATTTAGATAATAGGCTTTTTAAAAAGATATTCTTCATGCAAAAATGAATAATTTGACATTTGCCCACATTATACTCCATTAGCCAGATCTTTGCCCACAATTAACCTATCTATGTCACTTTGTATCCCCCTTACTCCCTCTTCATAATTTACTTACCTACCTATTTTATGTCGTCAGTAAATTTAGCAACCATTCCTTCACTCCCTTCATCCATGTCATTTATATAAATTGTAAAAAGTTGAGGCCCCAGCACTGATCCCTGTGGCACACCACTCGCCACATCTTGCCAACCAGAAAAAGACCCATTTATGCCAACTCTCTGCTTCCTGTTAGCTAGCCAATCTTCTATCCATGCCAATATGTTACCCCCTACATCATGAACTTTTATTTTCTGCAAAAACCTTTGATGTGGCACTTTATCAAATGCCTTCTGGAAATCTAAGTACAGTACATGTGACTCCTTCAAAAAGACCAAATAAATTGGTTAAACATGATTTCCCTTTTAGAAAACCATGCTGACCCTGCCTGATTGCCTTGAATTTTTCTAAGTTCCCTGCTATAGCATCTTTAATAATAGCTTCTAACATTTTCCCTATGACAAATGTTAGGCTAAATGGCCTGTAGTTTCCTGCTTTCTGTCTCCCTCCCTTTTTGAATAAAGAAGTTATATTTGCTATTTTCCAATCTAATGGAACCTTCCTAAATCTAGAGAATTTTGGAAAATTAAAACCTGTGCATCAACCATCTCACTAGCCACTTCTTTCAACACCTTAGGGTGAATCCCATCCAGACCTGGGGATTTGTCAGCCCACAGCTCCAACAATTTGCTCAATGCCACTTCCCTGGCGATTGTAATTTTCCTGAGTTCCTCCCTTCCATTTCCTGATATACAGCTATTTTCAGGATGTTACTTGTTCCTCTATAGTAAAGACTGAACCCAAATACCTGTTCAATTCATCCGCCATCTCCCTACTTTCCATTATTAATTCCCCAGATGCACTCTCTACAGGACCAATGCTCACTTTGTTAACTCTTTTCTAACTTAAATATCTATAGAAACTCTTATTATCCGCCTTTATGTTACTAGCTAGCTTTCTCTCATACTCTATTTTTTCCCTCCTTATTAATCTTTTTTGTCATACTTTGCTGTTCTTTATATTCTTTCCAATCTTCAAACTGTCTTTAACTATAATGTATTTACCGCTCATAATAACTTCTACATTTGGGAGACCAAACACACATTGGGTGATCACCTTGCTGATGACCTCTAATCCGCCTGTAAACTTAACCCCAAGCTTCCTGTCATCTTAATTCTGTCATCTGTCATTTTAATTCTCCATCCCACCCCTACTCTGACCTTTCTGTCCTTGGTCTCTTGCACTGTTTGAGAAAAGCTCAATGGAAGCTCAAGGAACAGCACCTCATCTTTTGATTAAGCACTTTATAACCTTTCAGCCTCAACATTTGAGTTCAACAACCTTACATGATAACCACTGCTCCTGTTTTTTCCAAAAGCAGGTGATGGTAATGATCTGTCGTTCCCATTTACATCTTCTCTAGATCCATCTTTTGTTTCTTTACTTGTCTCATTATCAACCCCTTGCACATTATCCCATTTGTCATTTAATCTCTCTTGCCTTTCACCCAATCACAGACCTTCCCTTTTGTTCTTTCCTCACCCTGATTTTTCTCCCTGCCTCTATACTTGATTAAAACCTGTTACATCTCCAACTTCTCCCAGTTCTGGGGAAAGGTCATAAACCTGAAATGTTAACTCTGTTGCTCTTTACAGAAATGCCTGAGTATTTCCAGCATTTTCTGTTGTTAGTCAGTAGGCTTCAGTCCAAGGCGATCATGGTTGGGTTTTTCTGTCCAGCTCTGCTGATGTTTCTGGCTCTGATTTTCACAGTGATGTTAGGTAGTGAGAAGCTAGTGATTTATGCTGTGTAGAGGAGTTGGTCCAGTAACAAAGCTGTCTTAGAGACAGTTGGAGTAGATTTTTGACCTTGTGCATTATGGGACAGTAATGAATCAATTTTCCTGCATTACATCTCTCCCAATTTTTAAATTTCATTGACCACCCACCTATATATATATATATATAATCTATCTATATATCAACTCATTTTTCCAGCCTCACAGTAAATTCAAATACCATATATATTTGTTCAAACTTCTTTGAAGCTAGTCTTTCTGCATATATGTTCATCAGTCCTGTATAAAGAAACTTGTTGATAAAATTAAAATGTGTGCGGCAACATGTGCAATAAGATGGTTAAAGAAAGAAAACAGAAATTACTGGCCAATTTCTCACATTTTTGTAGTATTGCTGAAAAAAGACATCTTGTCAAGGCTTTTCATCTTGCACTCATCGGGACGCTCGCACAAATACCAACGTCAGGGGAAGCAACAACTTTATACTCTATGAGAAGAGAATGCTGATTGGTTGGCAAGTGGACTCTGATTGGTAGAGACATTGCCATGGAGAATGCACCAGTTAATGGTGACTGATAGTTAGCTGCCAAGCATTGTTTGAAATTTTAAGTCAGGCAACTTGACTCTGATTGGCCAAGGCACTGCCCTAAGGAATGAATCACCGAATGGCTGTCACTTATTTTGTTTAGCTGAAACAGGTGCAATGTGCATATATATATAAAAACAAAAAAACTGCGGATGCTGGAAATCCAAAACAAAAACAGAATTACCTGGAAAAACTCAGCAGGTCTGGCAGCATCGGCGGAGAAGAAAAGAGTTGACGTTTCGAGTCCTCATGACCCTTCGACAGAACTTGAGTTCGAGTCCAAGAAAGAGTTGAAATATAAGCTGGTACGCAATGTGTGTACATATTCATTCTGTCTGCAAAGAACAGGGCCCTGTGTATTAATATATGTAGCTTCCACTGCAAGCAAATGCGCCTTAATGGACACCCAACTGACAATTTTAAATTGGCTATCAGCATAATCTTTAGCACACTGAGGATTATTTAATAAATGTTGTTCAATCACATCTAATGTTGGACACTGTGTTTTGAGTTTTGCCAGCACGGACTAGTTGGGTACAGTTTGTATCTTCTCTGTTACAAATAGCAGAAGGGACATGCTGTTTGATATGATCTGTATGTCTTTTGGACGTACGGTCTACATATCTAGCATCACACTGGCACTGAAATTCAAGCCAAAAAGACATTCTGCCTATCATACAAATAAGTAATGTGATATATGAATTTCACTGTCACAATATGAAACTGATTTTTGTGATTTCCCGACATTTCCTGCTCACGCCTGCTATGACGCCCACCGCAAATGGGAGTGGACAATTCCGCCCTATGCCTCAAGTCCAGCACTGAAGCTTTCTTTCACTCTCTCTTTCTGGCATCAAGGCTAGAACAGGAAACAGGGAAAAGGACTTGTGGATACAGCTGGCTGGGATTGCCACTTGAGGACTACCACTGGGGCTGAGGACTGGGAATTGGGGATAGCAACAGGGATTGGAGACAGGGATGGAGACTGTGCAATCATATGGCTTTGAGTATTTAGAAACTAGGTCAGGTTCATTGCCTCTCAGCTCAAATGCACCAGAGTGCAACTATTAATATTCCAGTCAGACACATCTGCTTGAAATGAAATGCCTGATTTGTGAATAATGTTGTTTTCATTCGACATGACTCAATGATGTAATTACAGGGAGTCACTGGAATAATTACTTTCCACAATAATTTAAAAAAAATCTATTACTCAACATCCAAGATAATTATGGAAAGATTCTAAATTATTTTATATTTAAATACTTGCTCCATATAGTCTTTCATCGGGACGCTTCTCTTTGGCACAGCAGGTTAACAACAAAAACTTGCATTTATATAGTGCCTTTAATGTAGTAAAAGACCTCAATGCAGGAGAATTGCCCAAATAAAATTTGACACAGAGGCATATAAGAAGATTTTAGGACAAATGACCTAAAGCTGGATCAAAGAGGTTTCAAGCATCTTAAAGGAGAGTGGAGCAAGGAGGTCGACAGGTTTAGAGAGGGAATTCCAGAATTTAGGGCCCTGGCAGCTGAAGGCACAGATGCCAGTAGTGGAGTGATTAAATTCAGAATGTGCAAGAGGCTAGAAGCGGAGCAGCACAGTGATTTTGGAGAGTTATAGGGCAGAAGGAGGTTATAGAGATCAGGTGAGCCAATTAAGGGAGTGGAAAACAAGAATAAGAATTTTAAAATCAAGGCATTGCCAAACCAGGAGCCAATGTATGACAGTAAGCACAGGGGTTAAAGGTCATTAAATGACTGCCTACAGCAGTGTGTATGCAGGAACTAACCACAAGCAGCTAATTATATGATTCCTAGACCATAGACATGGGTTTCTATGCATTCATACAGACTGCAATCCAATGTCTGGAACAATCCTCTAGACCTGCTGGCCTAGAAATTTGGGCATCCTCATTTTGAGGGAATGGGGGAATGATAGGAAGGGTCACTGTGATTGAATGGTGGGTTTCAAGGCCTCTTCCCCATCAATATTGGATCTCAGGCCTCACTTTCATTAAGCCACGAGCTGTGGAGACCAATAGGATCACAACTGTTCCTCCCAACTCCACATACAGGTAATTATATTTTAAAAACTTAACTTGGCTATGGTTTATAGTGCTTCCTTTAAGGACTCCCATTAGGCCACCATGTGGACCTGGTTTTCCTGAGTTGATCTGGTGCTTGATACATCAGGGCAGACCTATCCAACAGTGTAAGGGTTGCCAACTCTGGCTGAACATATTCCTGGAGGTGCAATCACATGACCTCCAGCCTCAAAACCCTTCACTCTTGCTTGCCACTACTGGTTACGCAACACGCCCAGCTTCATGATGCCCTGTCTTCCCACATCAATTGAAAAAAAGACTCTTTGTTAGTCAATTAAATGATTCTTGGCTGTCATTCAAACAGCCATACTTCCCCATGCCCAATATTTTTGAAACAAATAAACAAAAGTGTAAGAAGTAAATTAAAAAGACGTAATTCTTCTTGTTCACATTTGATCTGTCTCTGGGTTTTGCTGCCAGCAGTGTTCTGGAGATTTAATTCTTAAATTACTGGAGACTCCAAGGCCTTGTGAGAGAGTTGACAACCATAAGTGAGGGCTTCAAACAGTGCCAGACCTCTCAGCTGTGTGTGCAAAAGGTGCTGTCCCGGTTTCAAATGTCAGCATTGCATACTGATGTTTACAGTCTTCAGCAATGTGGCAGACAATGTACTCCTGGCACATAAATAGTGTACACTCCCTGGTTGTGATGTCAGAGGCTTAAGAAGCCAAGCAGCCCTCGAAAAATGGGTGGGTGAAATTCCAGGCTGGGGTACAGGTGACATTGGAGCAGCCAGAAGAGGCTGATACCAGAGAGGATCACAGATCTCTTTTCCAGTGAACCAGCTCCTTGTAACTAGAAAACGCTGCTCATGGTACCTATCTGTATTCCCTCTGAATTTCTCATCGTTCTCACTGTGTTTTAACCTGGATCAGCGGTAACTGTACAAAAATAACCCAGTAAACTTGCCAAAATGGATTCAGAGCAGTCAGCACAACGAAGCTGCTTTACATTTTGAAACTGACTGCCTTGTGAATTGTGGGAGTCCCAGACTGTGGAGTTCCTCCAATTTCCTCAAGTGAAAGTTTACTAAATGTTTCAACAGATAAGAAATGAGCTAACAAGGGATATTAGCAGGTTCGGGAAAGTGCTGAGTTCAGTGCCACTGGTAGCAGTATTGGGATCTCTATTATTTCTAACTTACACAAATGACTTGGATTCAGAGGCTCAATAAAATTGATCAGATTTGCAGATGGTACTGAAATAGAATGGGCTGTTGACTCTGGAAACCACAAATGTATTCTACAAAATGCCTAAGTGGGCAGATCGATGACAGAAGATATATAATACAGACCAGAGTAATGCATTGCAACTTGCAAGAAAAGCAGGGTTTCCTACATATTTCGTGAATCATGTCAGGACAGCTAAGGATGAAATTGAAAGAGGCCCAGGGGTTTTAATGGACTAAGCACACAGTGCAACCATTCTCTACTCCTCCCATCCTTACTTGGTCTGTCCTGAATGTTAATAACAGACTGAGTTAAGACATATTGGAAGGAAGAATTTCAATGGGCTGAATTGCCTTTTACATCCTTGATTTTTTATGCTCTTTAATAATGGTGACAAATTAAAAATAATAGTTTCCATAAATAATTTGATTTTGAGTTTGAAAAAAGTTTGGGATAAGAAGTTACAAAGGTGCAAATGAGCTGACACATAATTGTTCTATATATTTTTCAGCGCAGTTAAGGTCAGATTTCACCACAGATTAAGTAACAAACTATTTACTGGCAGGAAATATAACCTAGCTTCAATGAATTTTGAAACAAAATAGAAACTCCCTTTTATTATTTGTGCTTTATGAACTTGTTATTAGCAATAAATGCTCCAGCTGTAACTTTAACATGGCACACATACCAGAATGATACCTGAGCATCACCAGCACTTAACCTTAGATTTAAGGATAACTCAATGCATAACTGTACAGAGTTATTATTTATACAGGTTAAGGGTTACTTGATGCATAACTGTAGTCACTGTTTATTCAGCACGGTAAGGGTCACTCACTATGTAACTGCACACTTATTTCATTCTTTTTCGTTTGTTCTTGGGATGTGGATAGTATCTATTAACCATCAATAGTTGAAGGCATTAAGAATCACCATGCAGTATGGAACTGGAGTCATATGTAGGCCAGATCAGATGGAGTCACAGATTCGCTTCCCTGAAATGAACCACTGAGACGTTACAACAATCCATCAGCTTCCATAGTTATTGTTTTTATTTGTGTGACAGCCCATAAATTGCTAGGTTTTATTGAGTTTGATTTTACAACTCGGTACGAGGACTAAAATGGTTAAATTATGAGGTCAGGTTGCATGCACTAGGCTCTTATTCCCTTGAGTGCAGTAGACGAAGGGGTGATCAGCTTTGGTTTCTCTTCCTAATTTTGCATCACTTTCCCCCCAAGGACCTATCCTTGGCCCCCTCCTACTTATATACATCTGCTCCTTGGCAAAATCATCCAGAAAGACAGCATCAGTTTTCACATGTGTGCTGACAATACCAAGCTCTACCTCACCTCTCTAGACCCTCTACTGTCTCTAAATTGCAAAACAGTTTATCTGACATACAGTACTGCAAGAGGACAAACTTCCACCAAATAAATGTTAGGAAGACACCGAAGCCACTGGCAGGGAATATCATTCAAGAATGCAACATGGCCACACAGGTAGTAGCCTGCGCCGCTGCCAAACCCCACCCCTCCCCCACCCACCCAGGGAATCAAGGTAAATCTGCCTCCCCCATTATCTATTGTCTCTCCCACATACTGGGCAGAATTTCACCCACGTTGGGCGGGCTTGGCAGGAGGGGGCGGGGGTGTTGGGAATGCAACTGCCGCCTGTGATCAAGGTCGGAAGGCAATTTCATGCTGGGCGGGCCAACTAAGGCCCGCCCAGCGTGAAACACGAGCGGATGTCTCAGCGCTGCCTGTGTGGGTGGGGGGAGGAGGGCAAGTGGGGCCAGTGCAAACTTGGTGCATGCGCACAAGTGCACACTTCAGAATCTCACTGAGGCACAGAGCTGCCTCAGGGAGATAAAGAGTTGTGAAAAAAAATAAAGAAAATAAAAATGTAATGAAAATGTCCCCTCATGTGACTCTGTCACATGAGCAGGGGCATGTTATTAATTAAGTTTTAAAATTTTAATTTTAGTTTTATTTGCTTTAGGAAACCTCATCCCGCATATAGATGAGGTTTCCTAAAAAGTGCAAAGGCCGCTTGACGTTCTCGCCTGCCCACCAACTGTAAGGTTGGATGTGCAGTGAAAAATTCAACCTAATTGATCATTTAATGGCCTTAACAGGCCTTTTAATTGTCCGTGGGCACGCTGCTGACTCCGGCGCGTGCCTGCCGAACAAAATATTGCGTGACTGCGCATTGATGTCAGGACACTTGTCTGACGTCATTGCGCGTCATTTTACGCTCGAGTAGGTAGGGCGCACGCCCACCCACCAAGTTAAAAATTTTACCACTCTTTTCCTAGTCATCAAATCCATCTCTCTCACTGTCTGCTGTCTGAGGCTGAATCAGGTTGCTCACAATCTTAAAGCCATATTTTCATACTTGCTCTATCCCTAAGATCTATCACCACCTCCAGAACATCACCTGATTCTACCCTGCCTCCCTTCATCTTCTACTGAAACCCTTATCCATGCCTTTGTTACCTCTAGACTTGACTACTCCAATTCACCCTTGGCTGACCTCCCTAGATCTACTCTCTGCCAATTTAAGGTCATCCAAAACTCTGCTGTCTGTGTCCTAACTCATGTCAAGTTCGGTTCACCATTAATCTCTGTGCTCATTGGCCTACATTGGCTCCTGGTTGAGCAACAATATAATTTTAAAATTATCATCCATCATTTCAAATCCCCCCATGATCTCACCCCACCCTATCTCTGTAATTTCCTCCAGCCCAAAACCCTCCAAGATATCTGCACTCCTCCAATCATGACCTTTGATGCATCACTGATTTTAGTTGTTCCACCATTGGTGGCCATGCCTTCAACTGCTTAGGCCCTAAGCTCTGGAATCCCCTTCCCAAACCTCTCCATCCCTCTTGCCTCCTTTAATGCACTCCTTAAAATGTTCATATTTGACCAAGCCTTTTGTCATTTGTCCTAATGTCTCTTTCTGAGGTTCAGTGTAAAATAATGTTTGATAATGCCCCAGTGAAGCACCTTGGGATGTTTTACTACATTAAAGGTGCTAGATAAATCAACTTGTTGTTGATTTAATTGCGGTGTTTAAGATGATTGAAGCATCATAAGGTAGATGGAGAGAAAGTATTTCCTCTTTTAAGGCATCCAAAACAAGGGGCCATAACCTTAAAATCAGTGCTAGAATGTTCGGGGTGATATCACAAAGCACTTTTTCACATAAAGAGTAGTGAAAATCTAAAACTCTCTCCCCCAAATTCGACAGAAGCTGGAGGTCATTTGGATATTTTTTTAGGGAAGGATGTTAAGGATTACAGAACCAAGGCAGGTAACTGGAGTTAAGATTCAAATCAGCCTCGAGCTGAGTGGTGGAACAGGCTGGAGGAGATGAATGGCCTCCTCCTGTTCCTATGTTCCTATAATTCCTTCTCTCTCCACAGACATATCTGCACTATGTTGGATTTATTATTGCCTTCTGCTTCATTGAAGTTGAATTTTACACTTAAAGGTCTGATAGATTTTGATCGTTGTCACTGTGTTAACAATGCATGCTGTTAATAGTGCACACATAGGCCAACAATTTCAGGCAAACATGTCAAATGCATGAGTTGCAAATCTCCATAACTTGCTAATCGATTTACACAGCTTCACACAAACGTCATCTCAACAGCTTTTTGCTAAAATAAAGAAAAATTTGCATTAAATTGACAAATGATGAAATAAGAAGATTGGGATCTGGGATCTCAGCCTTCATTTAGTGAGTTCAATGCTCAGTGACTTTCAGGGATTATTAAAGTTGATTCTCAGTTAACTTTCATAAGAATCAATGCTGGCATTGAATTTCTCTCTAAGGCTGAGGGTTGTAGAGATCCCAATCAGGAGACAGCTTAGTCACCCGCACAAACCACAACTCAGGATTTTTATATCTTTTTATCAGAAAACAGCAACTTTAAGAAATTTCAAGGCTGCTGAAACTTTTCCAGGGGGCTAGACAAATCATTACTGATGTCTCCATGCACCATTTGAACCGACAGTCATACCTTTTAGTTGTAATACAGATTGTCCATGAGATTTAAAGGCCTTTCTAACTTTCCTAAATTCAGCAATAATGCACTGATACTTGCTGGCTTTATAACAGCGTGTAAAAAATGTATGCAGCTATTAATGCATAGATTGGACAGCAAATTCAAGTGAAGAAGACATACAGCATGAGTTGCAAATCTTCAGACATATGAGCATACAAACATACAATTTAGGAGCAGGAGTAGGCCACTCAAGCCGTCAAGTCTGCTCCACCATTCAATAAGATCATGGCTGATCTGATTGTAACTTCCCGCCTACCCCGATAATCTTTCACCCCCTTACCAAGAATCTATCTACCTCTGCCTTAAAAATATTCAAAGACTCTTCTTCCACTGCCTTCTGAGGAAGAGAGTTCCGAAAGCTCACTACCCTCTGAGTGAAAAAATTCTCAGTTTTGTCTTAAATGGGTGACACTTTATTTTTAAACAGTGACCCCTAGTTCTGGATTCTCCCACAAGAGGAAACATCCTCTCCACATCCACCCTGTCAACACCCCTCAGGATCTTATATGTTATAATCAAGTTGCCTCTTACCCCTCTAACTCCAGCAGGTACAAGCTTAGCCTGTCCTCATAAGACAACCCACCCATTCCTGGTGTTAGTCTAGTAAACCTTCTCTGAACTGTTTCTAACACATTTACATCTTCCTAAATAAGGAGACCAATACTGTACACAGTACTCCAGATGTGTTTTCACCAGTGTCCTGTATAGCTGAAGCATAACCTCCCTACTTTTATACAAAGGTATAAAATGCTGGAAAAACTCAGCGGGTCTAGCAGCATCTGTGGAGAGAGAACAAAGTTAATGTTTCAAATCAATATGACCCTTCTTCAAGCTCTGAGGAAGGGTCATGTGGGCTCAAAACGTTAACTATGTTTCTCTTTCCACAGATGCTGTTAGACCTGAGTTTTTCCAGCATTTCCTGTTTTTGTTTCAGATTTCCAGCTTCAGCAATATTTTGCTTTTTTCTCCCTACTTTTATATTCAATTCTCCTCACAATAAACAATAACATTATATTAGCTTCCCTAATTACTTGTTGTGCCTGCATACTAACTTTTTGAGATTCATGACATTCATTACGACACCCAGATCCCTCTTCATGTCAGATCTGCAACCTCTCACTATTTAGATAATATGCTCCTTTTTTATTCTTCCTGTCAAAATGTACAATTTCACAATTGTCCACATTATACTCCATTTGCAAGATATAAAGAAAGTATCATTTTATTTTCTACAACAACTTTTGATGAGGTACCTTATCAAATGCCTTCTGGAAATCCAAGCACAGCACATCCACTGGTTCCCCTTTATCCACCGCACATGTGACTCCTTCAAAGAATCCCAATAAATTGGTTAAACATGATTTCCCTTTCACAAAACCATGTGGACTCTGCTGAAGTAGACCTTGCCGATTAACACTGCCTCACAAATCTCAACCTTCGCCTCCCTTTGTTTACAAGAGATTTGCATGTTAATTGTGCATTAAATTTGTCGCTTGGTAGTAGAAAGTGTAAGCACCCATTTAATGATGTGATCATTGTTATGCAATGTCAATTAATCTCCCTGGCCCAGAAAGGCCCCAAATTTAAACTGAGGAGTGTCAGTCCTTCAGGTAGTAAATTGTTCTTAGAGATTTAAAAAATGTTATTGTTTGTTAATTTTACCTTTACTTTTCTGTCTCATTTTTCAATCCAACTTTTCTCTCCCTCTCTACATTGGATTGTTATAGTTACTGTCTGCGACAGAGTATGCAATGAAGGATCATCTCCTGTTCACCTACCTGAGACAACAAGACTTCTGTTTATTGGGAAGTATCTGAAACCAAATTAAAATAGGAGAGTGAGGAGCGCATCCCGCTTGGTCCTACACAGTTAGTACCATGTTTGTGTTGCAAATTATTCATCAGTCAACATGGGTGGTGCTGGCTAGGCAAGCATTTCTTGCCATCCCTAATTGCCCTTGAGGAGGAGGTGATGATCCACCTTCTCAAACTGCTGCAGTCCATGTGGTTTAGGTACACCCACAGTGTTGTTAGGAACAGAGTTCCAGAATTTTGACCCAGCAACAGTGAAGGAATGGCAATATAGTTCCAAATCAGGATGGTGTGTGGCTTGGAAGGGAACTTGCAGGTAGTGGCATTCCCATGCATCTGCAGTCCTTGTCCTCCAAGGTGGTAGAGGTTGCGGTTTGGAAGGTGCTGTTGAAGGAGCCTTGGTGAGTTACTACAGTGCATCTTGTAGATGGTACACACTGCTGCCATCAGTGGTGGAGGGAGTGAATGTTTAAGGTGGTGAATGAAATGCCAATCAAGGGTTCTTTGTCTTGGATGATGTCGCGTTTCTTGAGTGTCAGGGGACAGTATTCAATCAAACTCCTGACTTGTGCCTTGAAGAAGTTGGACAGGTTTTGGGGAGTTGTCACAGAATTCCCAGCCTCTGACCTGTTCTTGTAGTCATAGTATTTATGTGGCAGGTCCAGTTCAGTTTCTAATCAATGGTAACTCCCAGAATGTTGATAGTTGAGGATTCAGTGATGGTAGTGCCATTGAATGCCAATGAGAGATGGTTAGATTCTCTCTTGCTGGAGATGGTCATTGCCAGGCACTTGTGCAGCATGAATGTTACTTTCTACTTATCAGTCCGAGAATGAATGTTGACCAGGTCTTGCTGCCTATGGACACAGGCTGCTCCAGTACCTGAGGAGTTGCGAGTGATTCTGAACATTGTGCAATCATCAGTGATCATCCCTACTTCTGACCTTATGATGGAGGGAAGGCAATTAATGAAACAATGGGCCTAGGACACTACCCTGAGGGACTCCTGCAGTGATGTCCTGGGACTGAGATGATTGACCTCCAACAATCACAACCATCTTCCTTTGTGCTAGATATGACATCAACCAGTGGAGAGTTCCCCTCTGATTCCCATTGACTTCAGTTTTGCTAGGGCTCCTTGATGCCACATTCGGTCAAATGCTGCCTTGATATCAAAGGCAGTCACTCTCACCTCACCTCTTGAGTTCAGCTCTTTTGTCCATGTTTGGAACAAGGCTGTAATGAGGTCAGAAGCTGAGTGGCCAAGGCGAAACCCGAACTGAGCAGGTTATCGCTGAGTAAGTATCGCTTGACAGCATTGTCAATAACTCCTTCTTTCACTTTGCTGATGTTTGAGAGTAGACTGATGGGGCTGCAATTGGCCAGATTGGATTTATCCCTCTTCTTGTTGACAGGACATACCAGGACAATTTTCCACATTGCTGGGTAGATGCCAGTGTTGTAGCTGTACTGGAACAGCTTGGCTAGGGGTGCAGCTACAGCCGGAGGACAAGTCTTCAGTACTATTGCCGCTATGTCATCAGGAACTATTGTCTTTGCAGTATCCAGTGCCTTTAGCTGTTTCTTGATATCATGTGGAGTGAATTGAATTGGCTAAAAACTGGCATCTGTAATGCTGGGGACCTCAGGAGGAGGCCAAGATGGATCATTCACTTGGCACTTCTGGCTGAAGATGTTTGAGCCTTGTCTTTTGTATTGACGTGCTGGACTCCCCATCATTGAGGATAGGGATATTTGTGGAGCCTCCTCCTCCAGTGAGTTGTTTAATTGTTCACCCACATTCATGACTGGATGTGGCAGGGCTACAGAGCTTAGATCTGATTCATTGGTTGTGGAATCACTTAGCTCTGTCTATTATCACTTGCTGCTTATGCTGTTTGGCATGCAAGTAGTCCTGTGTTGTAGCTTGACCAGTTTGGCATCTCATTTTTAGGCATACCTCGTGTTTCTCCTGGCATGCCTTCCCTAAAGGACATTAGTGATCCATGTGGGTTTTCCATGGTCACCATTACTGAGACTAGCTTTCATTTCTAGACTTTTTAATTGAATTTAAATTCCACCAGCTATCGTGGTGGGATTTGAATCATGTACCCAGAGGGTTAGCCTGGGCATCTGGATAACTAGTCCAGTGATATTACCACTATGCCAATCTGTACACAAAAAGTAGTATTTCAAACATTTGTGAGTCACAGATCCTTCACCACAATTGCATCTGTTGGCCATGCAGCACCTCAAACCTGTTTCACCTTCAATCAGTTCATGTCTCATCAGTACCTTAACTTCATCTACCCCCCAAAATCCGAGGGGCTGTATGAACTGCTTTTGTTGCTATGTTTCTCTATCTCTCTTTCTCAGCCTCAGTTTCCCTCTCCCTCCCCATCAACATCTCTCCTTTCCCCCAATGCCACTGCATGAACCTGCACGTGTCAGAAACGATTTATATTTCCTTTTTAAAATTTTTTTCATGGGATATGGCCACTGCTGGCAAAGCTAGCATATGTCGCCCATCCCTAATTGCCATTGGGAATGTGGTAGTGAGCCACCATCCTGAACCGTTGCAGTCCATCTGGTGTGTTTCCACAAAGCTCCATACAGGAATAGATTCAGTTTTCCTTTTCTTAAAAGCTAAATTCTGTTGGTAAGGGATGGCCTCATCCACAAGGGTATCAGGAATATCAACTAAGATTGAAGCAAATATTTCCCAGACATTACGAGTCTCAATGCTATTAACCAGCTCTGCAGCAAAGTGCCTTTTAATATACTTTGACCTCAGCTGATATCAAATTTTACATGAACACAACACAGAACAGTTTGTCAATAGTTTAAAAATCCACTGTGATATGAAACCATCCATGGGGCATTGATGCTCTGTTTGATCCTTAATGCATTTCCACAGCCTCCGGGGATCTGACAAACAGCTTTTAGATAAGATCGTTTCATCAGTAAACCACTGACTGGAACTGCCATTCTGCCCCGCAAAGCTGCCAATCACAGGACTCTACAGATAGACATCACAGACAAACTGTCAGTAAAATGGTTATAACACAGAAGCTTGGAATAACTTGTGAGCTCAAAGTCTGATCAAGAAGCTCACAGCCTAACCAGCCAGCTTAAGGCCTGACTAGCGAGTTCCCAGTCTATCCAGGGAGGTTGTCTGGTATCGCCTACGCTTCCTAGTCATGCTGTGACCCCTTCACTAATCCCTGTGACACTCCATTGGTGACCCCATCACTAACCCTTGTGACACTCCACTGATGACCCATTACTAATCCCTGTGCATAGTTTGAGAGCACTTCCTTCACTCCTGTACTTTCCAAGTTCATTTGCTTATTTTACACAACAACATTTGTGTAATGTCTTTAAGTAGTTAAACAGCCCAAGGCGCTTTACAGAAGTGTTTATCAAACAAAATTTGACACTGAGTCACGTAAAGAGATATTGGGAACATAAGAAAAAGGAGCATGTGAAGGTTACATCTCCATTGAACCTGCTCTGCCATTTAATAAGATCATGGCTGATTCTCAACCTCAACTCCACTTACTCGCTCTATCCCCATATCCCTTGATTCCCTTAGAGCCCAAAATCTATCAATCTCAGCCTTGAATGTACTCATTGACTGAGCATCCACAGCTTCTGGGGTAGTGAATTCCAAAGATTCACAACCATCTGAGTGAAGAAATTTGTCCTTATCACAGTCTGATGTATCATCTTATTTTGAGACTCTGCTCCCTAGTTCTAGACTCTCCAACCAGGGGAAACAGCCTCTCAGCATTTTTTTAATATTCTTTCATGGGATGTGGGTGTCGCTGGCTAGGCCAACATTTATTTCCCATTACTATTTGCTCTTCTTGAACCACAGCAGCCCATGTAGTGTAGGTACATCCATAGTGCTGTTGGGGAGTGAGTTCCAGGATTTTGACCCAGCGACAATGAAGGAACGGCAATATATTTCCAAGTCAGGATGGAGTGTGATTTGGAGGGAAATTTTCAGGTGGTGGCATTCCCATGCATCTGCAGTCCTTGACTTCTAGGTGTTAGAGGTCATTGCTTTTGGTAGATGCTGTCAAAAAAGCCTTGGTGAGTTGCTGCAGTGTATCTTGTAGATGGTACAAACTGCTGCCACTGTGCGTCGGTAGTGGAGGAAGTGAACGTTGAAGATCGTGGATGGGGTGGCAATCAAGCGGGCTGCTTTGTCCTGGATGGTGTCCAGCTTGTCGAGTGTTGTTGGAGCTGCACTCATCCAGGTAAATGGAGAGTATTCCATCATACTCCTGACTTGTGCCTTGTAGATGGTGGACCGTATAAAGATTTCTCAGAATCCTATGTTTAAATAAAACAGTTCCTCAAAAGTTTGGTCAAAGAGATAGCATTTAAGGCACATTCCAAAGGAGGAGGGAGAAGTAGTAATGTTTGGGAGCAGGCATTACAGAGATTGGGTTCAAGGCAGATAGAGTCATGACCACCAATGCTGGAGTGAAGGAAATCAGAGAATGTGCAAAAGACCAGTAATGGAGAAATGCATAGGCCTCAGGTTGTAAAAATGTCTCTTCTTGACAGAGACCGATGATCCAGCTCCCTCCACAGCTCTTTAAAAAGACTTAAAATTTCAAACTGCACAGTTCCAGGCTGCTTGACAGACGCTGCCTAGCTTTTATGTTGATAGCCAAGGATTAGCATTAAACAGTTTTTAAATATCTAATTGTGCGTAAAACTAACAAACTATAAATTACACATTTCTCCCCGCTCAGGTCCTATGTTCATGTAGAGTCTCAAAAAAGCCAGCACAGCAATGATTTGAGCGTAAGCTCACCACACACTGGGCTAATTACCAGCACAAGCTCATGATGTTGGCATTTTCTGGATCTGTTACGAGGACAGTAAATGCCTCTAATTAACTGATATTACCTTGTCAGAGCCGCTGTGACTCCGATGGATTCATTTTCCTTCCTCCTTCTCATTTATTTTTTGAAAAGCCCCTGCAGTCTCATCAGAGATGAGGTCTGTAGGCATTAGAGCTGCTCAGTGTCTGATTCATCAAACTGTGAGGGGGTATAGGTCAACGCCTGTGGTTCCTCACAGTGAGGGAGTATTGGTCAGTGTCTGTGGTTCCTCACAGTGAGGGGGTATTGATCAGTGTCTGTAGTTCCTCACAGTGAGGGGGTATTGGTCAGTGTCTATGATTCCTCACAGTGAGAGGGTATTGGTCAGTGTCTGTGATTCCTCACAATGAGGGGGTATAGGTCAGTGTCTGTGATTCCTCACAGTGAGGGGGTATTGGTCAGTGTCTGTGATTCCTCACAGTGAGGGGGTATTGGTCAGTGTCTGTGATTCCTCACAGTGAGGGGGTATTGGTCAGTGTCTGTGATTCCTCACAGTGAGGGGGTATTGGTCAGTGTCTGTGATTCCTCACAGTGAGGGGGTATTGGTCAGTGTCAGTGATTCCTCACAGTGAGGGGGTATTGGTCAGTGTCAGTAATTCCTCACAGTGAGGAGTTATTGGTCAGTTTTTCTGATTCCTCACAGTGATGGAGTATTGGTAAGTGCTGATATAGGGTGTTGGATACCGTTCGGTGGATCTTAATAAATTCTTGGTATTCTTAAGTCGGTAAACTGTATGTGTTTATTAACTACTAGAACTATGTACAAATATACAGTAAAGGGTTCAAGCTAGGAGCTCTCTGCAAATGACTGTCCAACACTAGACTGACCACCTGGTCAGGTCATGTGGTCTCTTACATCACAGAGTGGGCAGTACTGTACTCAGTCCATCTTAACCCTATATGTGCCAGACTATTATACCACACCTTCCCTGAGTCTTTACCCTTCAAGTCTCTGAGTTCATAGCTTCAGGTGGTCTGGAGGCCTTTTAACCCTTCCATATCTTGTTTGCACTATTGTCAGATGTTTTGTTGGCTCTGTCTGTTAATTTGGAGATTGTTCTGGCATCTGAGTATCTTTTCATCCTCTTTTTACATTCTTTGGTATTGAACACTCTGTCGATTCAGCCGTTGTGGTGATCGATGATTATTGTTCCAGCCCATTTTTCTGGGGTGGATAAACGCTGTGTTCATCTCTATGTCATTTTTTTCTCTCTTCTTCTTTCATCCTCTGTGATGGAAATAGCCATTCTTGTTATGTGGATGTGGTTTTTAAGTAAGCTCACCTTTGCATTTGGCTGTGTGCTGTGCTGTTGACAGTGGATACTTGGTTCCCGCACCATCTGTGGCACTGTCATGCTTGCCGAGAGTTGCAGCGTTTGTTCTGTGGTCACAGTGTTGACGTCATCAACAGTCTTCGGAGCCTCTTCTGGTTGTTGGTTGCTCTTTTGCCTATTCTCCACTGGAAACATCCTGTAGTCATCTGATTGGTTGGTTGGTCTGACTAATGAGGGCTTTTCAGCACCTGTAGCAAAAATGAACAAACATGCTCTGCAAAAAGAAAATGTGAACGAATGCAACTATAAATATGAAGTTATAAGAGAATCCAGAAATAAATAAGGAGTTATAAGATTAAAAAGTGCGATTCTCACATGAAGTAGGTGTTAAAAAATAAAAGCAGAGCTCATCTGCTGGATAAAAGGAAAAGGTTGAAAAGTTTATAAACATGCCTGGACATACTTGTGTGTTCAATGGGAACAACATCCTATAGCATAGAATATGGCATATTCTCTAACACAAGGCAGTTCTGAAAAATTAGGAAATGGCCTTTTCACCACTTCAGCAAGACACTGATAAACTGTAAGATACTACAATCTAACAATAGATAACCTTAAGGATGACCCGAAATAACTTGTTAACTGGTCCTTGGAAACTGGGTGTTGCAAGGAAGTGATCACTATCTGTTTGATTCTGTTTGATTGAAGGATGTTGATGAAAAACAAAGGATGTTGTACAGCATGAGTGCTCAACATCCTTCCTGCTGGTTTAGTTCTTTTAGGGTATAAACACTGGAACTACAAAGTAGGATTTTAGTTTCATTGGATTCACTCCAGCATCTCTCAGGTTCAAGGTGTGCTACTAAATTGTGGTGATGATAGTTCTCCTCTTAATTGGGATAGACGTATCTTGCTAGACTCGGTAGCTTTCTACTCAGAGATTTAAGGTAAATACCACTTTAAATATTGATGAATATCATAAATATTTCTCTATAACATTAATTAGACCTGGATTCTCTACTTGAAACAAGATTATACTTACCTTTCCTAGAACTTTCAATGTTGCGATTGAATTGCCATCAAAAGTGAATTGCATGCTTGGTTCTTTAATAAACTTCTATGTAATTTAGAAAATATATTGCCTGATAGGTATCTCTGCTCAAGAGACAAAAAGACTGCTGGTGTACATCAGCTCGAAGCTTTGGTTGCCGCTGTACCTTAGTGGTTCCAGAATCATGCCGATGACCAAAAGATGGATTCCTCCAAACCCATAGAGTGGTGTGTCTGTTGTTCAAAGCAAGAGGTCTCAAAGTCATGGTTCTTTGTTTGATAGGACTGTAACACTAGCTCTCATGTTCAATTTAAAGTTTGTGAGATAGCCATTAATTGAAATGTCCTCATTTCAATATGAAAACCCTAGATCTTTGACCTCACCCTCCTCTCACTCTTGGCGTGTAGTCTCAACTTTATTAATCATCTTTGGGTCTCCTGTGCATTTAGATGGTTTGGCCTTGCACAGTTTGCCAAAGTGTCCAATGCTATTACATTGAAATATTGGGATGAAATTACAGGACATTGATCTCGCCTGTGAGGGCACTTTGCTCCACAGTGCTGGCGTAGTCACTCTACTGGTCGGTTAGGGTATTGCATCCCTTGGCCTGGAATGTCCTTATTGCTGTGTTTTTTAACCAACTGAACTGTAGGGTTTCCTTTGTATCATGGTTAACTTTCTCCTCTTAAAATGGACCTATGCTGCACTGAGTTCAGACTGCCTAACAATCTGGATAGCTTTCTCAAAGGTTAGATCTTTCTTCACTTGCAGCATGTCTGAGAGTGTGTCATCCGCTACTCCTACAACAATTCTACACTGATAAGTTCAGATCTTAGGTCTCCGTATTCACAGCCTTCAGCCATCCTGTACGAGTCATTAATGAATGAGTCGACAGGTTCCCCTGGCTGCTGCACACGCTTATTAAATTTAGCCCTCTCAAGGATTTTGTTGCTTCTTAGGTTAAAATAAACATCAAATGATTTTAGTAGTTCTGCAAATTTAGCAAATGATTTGTTGATTCCTTGTCTAGCTATAATGTTGTCTTCTATCAGACCCAACAAATAAATCAGTGTGTCAGTTTGTTGAGCTTCTGGCTTTTTATCCAGGCCTGAAGCAACCATGTATCCAAAGTCTCCAATTATGTGATAGATTTGGGCCTTGGATAAGTCCAAATTGATCTGGAAGCTTGGATTCCTGATCGATGATTGAAAAGTAGCTGTGGTGCCTCTTTGAACGATCTATCTAATTAGTTCCACTCCCCTGCTCTTTCCCCACAGCCCTGCAAATGTTAACTTTTCACCTATTTATCCAATTCCCCATTAAAATTTACAATCGAATCTGTTTCCACCGTCCTTTCAGGCACCATTCCCGATCACACGAGCTCGCTGAGTAAATAAAATCTCATCTCTACTCTTTTGCCAATTATTGTAAATCAGTATCCTCTGGTTACTGACCCGTTTCTTTCTATTTATTCTATCAAAACTCTTCATAATTTTAGTAGACACACGTCTGTTAAATCTCCTATTAAGCTTACTTGTTCCGTGGAGAGCAATCTCAGCTTCTCTAGTCACTCCACTTAACAGATGTCCCTCATCTCTGCTAACGCACCAGTAAATCTCCTCTGCACCCTCTCCAAGACCTTGGCATCCTTTCTAAAGTGTGGTGCCCAGAATTGGACACTGTCTGTCGGACAGATTTAATTGATTATCCAAAAGTTAACTAATTAATTACAGACCAGCAGACCTGATGGTTGTAAGGATTTGTGTTAAGGTGAAATACTATTATGAGATCCCAAGAAACAACATTAAGCTCTTAGTATTTGGGCAACGCTCATTATCAAACAGTCACTGCTACCCATCACGACTTACACCAACGGAGTTGTGAGTAGTGCTGTGTACAATGGCCTGATCTGTTACACACAGGGCAATCGTGTGACACTGAGGTGATATTGGAGCTGTGGAAAAGTATTGGAACTTTTGAAGGATCCCATCTGAACTGTTGACCAGCCTCCTCTCTCTTTTTGATTTTGAGCATTTTCTGTTTTTACCCAGGGGCCCATCTCTGATACAAGGATTTGCAAGGGGGCTCTGTGTCTTACATCTTGCTGTCTGCAATGTTCTGACAACAGAGATATTTACTGGTGTAACAGAGGCCTCATAGTGGGTAGGTTGAGGGAGATGTCTGACAGCATCTGCTGAGGCCGTGGAGAGGAGGTTGCTGGATATGGGTAAGGGTTTAATTGTTCAAAAGGGGCCAAGGGTAGTTAGGACCCCACTCTCCAAGTCTTCCCTTTTTCAAGGCTATTGGACCCTGCAGCTCACCCAATACAACAGGATTCTCCCAAATCACCACAATTGCCAAACTTTTGTTGCACAATGCTTAACAATCCCCTTCCCAATCCTCCGAAAACTTCTTCCCAGAATTCCCACCATTCCCAGATCTCTGAAGTTCCACTCTGTTCATAAACTTTTTGACCACATTCACAGTGCTCCCTTAGCCCAAAAGTTTCTGAACCCAAAGATTTCCTTCTCTAGTGACTGGAAGCCAGTGTCCAGTGGCGTACCACTGGGATCTGTGCTTGGTCCCCTATTATTTGTCATTTATATAAACGACATAGATGACTATGTTGGGGGTAGGATTAGTAAGTTTGCGGATGACATGAAGATTGGCTGGGTGGTTAACAGTGAGGTTGAGGGTCTTGGGCTACAGGAAGATATAAACGGGATGGTCAAATGGGCAGATAAGTGGCAGAAGGAATTTAGCCTTGAAAAGTGTGAGGTGATACACTTTGGAAGGAGTAATTTGACAAGGAAGTATTCAATGAATGGTATGGCACTAGAAAGTTCTGAGAAACAAAGGGACCTTGGCGTGTGTGTCCATAGATCTCTAAAGGTGGAGGGGCATGTTAGTGGGGTGGTGAAAAAGGCAGATGGGACACTTGCCTTAATTAATCGAGGCTTAGATTACAAAAGTAGGGAGGTCATGTTGGAGTTGTATAGAACCTTGGTGAGGCCACAGCTGGAGCACTGTGTGCAATTCTAGTCGCCACATTATAGGAAGGATGTGATTGCACTGGAGGGGGTGCAGAGGAGATTCACCAGGATGTTGCCTGGGATGAAACATTTAAGTTATGAAGAGAGGTTGGATAGACTTGGGTTGTTTTCGTTGGAACAAAGAAGACTGAGGGGCGACCTGATCAAGGTGTACAAGATGAAGAGGGGCATGGACAGGGTGAATAGGGAGCAGCTGTTCCCCTTAGTTGAAGGGTCAGTCATGAGGGGGCATAAGTTCAAGGTGAGGGGCAGGAGGTTTAGGGGGGATGTGAGGAAAAACTTTTTTACCGAGAGGGTGGTGACGGTCTGGAATGCACTGCCTGGGAGGTTGGTGGATGCGGGTTGCCTCACCTCCTTTAAAAAGTACCTGGATGAGCACTTGGCATGTCATAACATTCAAGTGCTGGTAAATGGGATTAGTTAGGTAGGTCAGGTGTTTCTCACGTGTCGGTGCAGACTCGATGGGCCGAAGGGCCTCTTCTGCACTGTGATTGTGTGATTCTGATTCTAATGCTTCCAAATCTGCCAAAACTTCCTTCTCAAATGTTACTGAACACTGGGATTCCCTATCCCAAGGTTCCTAAATCTGAAAATACCACAAGACCTCAACAATATTCTGGTGGATGCCAGAGTCCCATCCCAATGAACCCAAAGCTGCCCAGTTGGTGATGTCACTGTCCTGGGGAGCACTACTTGACATACCTGTTCCACCCCTCTTCTTATAAAGCCTCTAACTCATGAGCAACAAAGGAGGAAACTTGTCATTAGGACAAAGTGCTTATCAATAATGCAACTTCTGCAGTTAATCAATCAATACAAAGTAAACCAGTGGGAAAAAAAGAAATGTCAGATAAGGTGAGAGCATTCTGCAGAGATGCCAAGTGAAGTGTAAGAAAGATTTGTTGTCGTGGCGTCCATTTATAGTGGATAGGCCTGAATCAATCTCAGTTTAAAGTGAAAACAATAATATGTAATGGAATAAATTGACATCTCTTTTATAATGAAAATTACTACCCATTTAAAGTGAAAATTGATCTTCCGTGGAAACACATCCAACAAACAGAGCCAAACTTATAGGTACAACAGAATGACTGCTGAGCACCATAAAGCACCTGATGACTCTCAATGTATGCCGGAATGTGTTAGTTAAACTTTATAAAGCTGTCGATATATTTTAGTTATGGTCAATAGTCAATCACCATCCTTTTCAAGGATTGCATTGCCTATCTCCACCCCTGCCTCAGCTCATCTGCTGTCGAAACCCTCATCAATGCCTTTGTTACCTCTAGACTTTCACTTATTTCCAGTACAAAGAACGGAAGCAATCTGTGTGAGGAATTTATTTGAGGTTGTAAGTGAGCATTGTTTATAAATTGCCTTTTGAATAGAATTGAGTGTTGGGAGATTGAAGAAACAAATGCCGTAATTTAATAAGCGGCCTGTGACCACTGCTCGCTTGTTCCGCACATTTTTCACACATCTCAAAAATGTCACAGTTAATTTGATGCCACAAATAGTTGATGTAGCGATTAAACCAGGCAGGTAGTCCGTCCTTCAGATCAATATTAACAGAAGGGTTATGAACTCAATGACAAAAAGAGCAAGATGAGCTTTTAATAAATGTTATTTTTGTTTCCACAAATCTGCTGACTAGGGAAAATAACATATAATAAAGACACATTGACTGCAGATGATATTTCTTGTGTGATTATTAAGTGCTATGGCTGTACCTATCTAACATCCTGCTGTGACATATTAGTTACTGATGAATGAGACAGGCATGGTTGCCCACTGGGATTCTAGTGCACTGACCCTCTTTCACCATTATGCCACAGTTCCAAACTTTGTTCAGGTTTTCTGTTTCATTTCTCATTTCTTCTTCCCATTTCCTCATGTTCTTAGGGAGGGAATTCTAGAGCTTAGGGTCTAGGCAACTGAAGGCTTGGCCACCAATGGTGGGGCAGTTAAAATTGGGGATGCTCAAGAGGCTGGAATTAGTGGAATGCAGAGATATCAAAGGGTTATGTGGCTGGAGGAGGTTACAGAGATAAGGCAGCGGGAGGCCATTGGAGGGATTTGAAAACGAGGATAAGAATTTTAAAACGGAGGTGTTGCTAGACCAGGAGCTCATGTAGGTTAGCAAGGTGATGGATTTCTGTGAGTTAGAGTAGAGACAGCAGAGTTTGGATGATAATAAATATATGATAATATTCATAATAAAAAAAGTGAAATAATTGGTATTGTTTCATTCTGTAAGTGACCAGAAGTGTGATGGTCCTTTCTGTTGTCAACTGACTGACCTTTCATGAAGCAACCTTTAAGACCTGACAGGGGAGAGAATGTCTCTTTTCATTCATGCTAAAATCGAGCCTGGATATTCGCCATGGCGAAGAGGATCTCCATTATGACGAAAATTGCGAAATGTCTGAAAATCTTATGTCCTGCCCCTAAACATGGCACTTCCCATTTTCATTGGGGTGGAAATTAGGGCAGTTCATGTTTCACACAAGGGTGGTTCACCTAGTCAGCTCGTCCTTTAAATCATCAACTGCCCCGACTGAAATCAGATTTTGGTAGCCTAGGAGTGTGAAACCTGAAGTGTGCAGATTTGACCTGGTAAGAGCAAGTCTGAACTTTGTGCATTTCTTTGGATAGTCAGTCCTTTGGAGATATACCTTTGGAACTGGTCCTGGGACATCTTTGGGGGAGTTCAAGTACCCTTTGGGGAAGGTCAAGTGCCCTTTAGGGGAGGTAAGGTGCCCTTGGGATTGTTAAAAGTTGTGAGAATATATGTAAAAAGTGCATTAACAAACTGTCAAATTCATTGGATCTGTCAACAGATCTGTCAAAATCAACTGTCAAAAGTCTCAAGAGGAGGTGCCAAAAGCACTTGCCAAAGGGAGTGTCAAGTTGTCAAGGCATTTAAAAGTCCAGCCCTTTAAAATGTTTGAAAAAATGCCTGGAGTATTTTTAAAAAATCATTACTTGCTATTTCACTCTGTCTGTTGACATAAGGCCGAGAGCTTCCATTACTAGATTCTGCTGCATGACTTATTTCACAACCATCCATTATCATAGTATGGTGCTTGCCATTTCACAGTTTAATTGGCAGCTGCAGGTGGTTATAAATTCTTTGAAGTGGGGCTATGAATTCCAATACTTGTTGTTATAAGGGATTGTGCACTTGAATGAAATGTTTGTTATAAGACTTTATGAAGTTGAAGGAATGTAAATGTAGTAAATGGGTTTCTATGAGTGTTATTTCAATATTACGAAGTCTGCAGTACTCACTTACAATTTTATTTTATACAACTTTATTTATCCCATCTCTACATGGGTCTTGAGGTCTGGCCAGGATGGATATTGGATGAGTTGGCATGATAGGTGTAAGGGCAAAGGGTGGTGGGTGGGGGTATGGGTTGGCATAAGTTGACACAAAGTTGGCATGGAGGATATGAGGTCATGAGGTGGCATTATCTGGCATGGATGTTTTATGTTTCAATCCTTTAAAAATTTTTTTTTTAACACATTGCTGAATCCCCGAGGCAGGCCTTCCACTCTGCACCTGGCATCCTCCTCAATACTTCTAACTTAGCCCACCCCAACCCACCCCATCCCCTCCCAACCCCTGGAGTGAAAATCCAATGCCTGGGCAGCCGTTTTTAAAAGTTAGGTTCTCAGAGCTGTGAGTTCGCCCGATTCAGTGCACACTACTCACAGACAAAAGTCCAAGCCTAGGTGTTGAATAGAGTCTACTTCAGGAGCCTGGCTTTGAATGCATTGGTCCAATAACATCTCCATCATAAAAACTGCTGTCTACTTCCCTCTCGATAACATCACCCAACTCCATTCCTGACTCAGTTCATTTAGTGCTGCAACCCTCATCCATGCTTTTGTTTATCGCTAGACTTGCCAGCACTAGCTGCTGCACTCCCACCTTGCACCCTCAATGAACTAAGTGAATCTAAAACTTTGCTGCCAGATCCTAACTTGCACTAAGTCCCATTAATTCATTATCTCTACGATTCCTGACCTACGTTAGCTCCCAGCAATGCCTCCATTTTAAAATGCTCATCCTTGTGCTCCTCCATGGCCACATGCCCTCCATACGTCTGCAACCTCCTCCATCATTACAACCCACTGAGATTCCTCACTCATCCAATTCCAGCCCATCGTGTATTTTCCATTTTCTTTGTCTTCATTGGTGGTAGTGCCTTCAGCTGCCTGGACACTAAACTCTGGAATTTCCTTCCTAAATCTCTCTGCCTCTCTCTCTCCTCCTTTAAGACGCTCCTTAAAACAGACAGCTAAGCTTTTGGTCGCCTGTCCTAATATAACCTCCTTTGGATCAATGTCAGTTTTTGTCTAATTGTCCTGTGAAGCATGTTTTCCTTTATTAAAGGCTCCATTTAAATGCAAGTTGTTGTTGTTCTATAACTTTGGAAGTATAAGCTAAGTCTCAAATTGAACTTTATTAGGATTAACCATAACTCTGTATCTAACCCAATGCTGTACCTCCCTGGGAGTGTTTAATGAGGACACTGTAGAAAGAGCTTTACTCTGCATCTAACCAGTGCTGTACCTCCATTGGGAGTGTTCAATGGGATGAGATAGAGGGAGTTTTACTCTGTACATTGACATACTCCTGGGGAGTCTAATCTGCTTTTCCTCACATGTAGACAAAGTGAAATGATCTGGCCAATCTGAGACCAGCATGTTCCACAGTTCCTGAGTGGTTGTGATGGTCTGTCTATTTTGAAGCATCATTTTTCTGCGCAGCAATCTTGTCACTTGGTTAGTTGGTGCCCTGCTCATGACCTGATAGAGATTTGTGTGGGGTGTTAAAGTGAAAATACATCTGCCAGGAAATCTTTACTCTTATCTTTAGAAAGATGTTTTTGTCTGTCATTCTCAAGATCAACAGCTCACAGAATTCTCAGCGTACTGCAACAACAACAATAACTAGCATTTATATAGCACCTAAAACATAGGCAAACATCCTAAAGTGCTTTTTGGGAGCAATCATTAAACAGAATTTGACATCAGGCCACTTAGGAAATATTAGGACAGGTAATCAAAAACTTGGTTAGATTGTGTCAGAATCTAGGCAGATGAAGGCTAGGCCACCAAAGCTGGAGCAATGGAAATCAGGGATGTGCAAGAGGCCAGATTGGAGGCACGCATAGATCTCAGAGAGTTATAGGGGTGTTGGCAGCCGGATAACCCTTAAATACTGAGAATAAGAGGCTGCTCAGCTGGCAGGCAAGCCTGTGTTTCAAGGCAACCGCCGGGGAATACAGAGTTGGGGAGGGCAAGGGGTGCGGAGGAAGGAAGAATTTGATTGCAGGGAGGCAGGGATAGTCCTTGGTATTGCTAAGGGGAAAAGATCTTAAGAGGTCTTAGATTGAATGGCATGGAGTATAAGTGGGATGTGGGGGGAGCGGGTGGAATGCTTAGAAAATATTGGCCAGGATACCGGGGAGAACTCCCCTGCTCTTCTCCAAATAGTTCCATGGATTCTTTTACATTCGGCTGAGAGGACAGGCAAGGTCTCAGATTAATACCTCATTCAAAACCTCCACCAGTGCAGCACTCCCTCAGTACTGCACTCAGTGTGAGCCTAGATGTTGTGTTCAAGTCTCTGGAATGGGTTTTAAATCCACAATCTTCTGACTCAGGGGCAAGAGTGCTACTCACTGAGCCACAACAAAGATGGAAGACTTTTTATTACAATTAAGCAGCAGACAGTTGAAATAAACTGTTTATTCAAGCAATAGGTGCCATTTCAAGGTGGAACCTTTTTGCTGATTAATGTTCAAATTTACTTTTCATTAATTTCCCTGTCAGAATGTGGAAATTTAATTCTGAATCAAAGACCTGATGATAAATCCTGATCCATATACAGCCACCTCCTTCCCTCCTGACAACACATTCTGAAACATTTTAATGACAATCATTTAATGCAGAAGGTCTCCAGGGACCAACAGCCAATCAGAGAAGATTTCCTCACAACAGGGAGAATGAAGATTAATGTGGCCACTATAACCCGGCAACGGTTAACTTCACCAAGACGGTAATCAGAAACTTCACAATGAGACTATTCAAGATTACCTGCAGCAGCACCCAGACCAACATTTGTACTAAATCAGTAAATATCTTCAACATCAACACACCTTCTTCAGCACCAGGCACAATAGGAACAGAAGGAGGCCATTCAGCCCCTTGAGCCCAGTCAATGACATCATGACTGATCTCTATTTCAACTCATCTACCTGCCTTGATGCAGTAATCCTTAAAACCTAAGTCTAACAAAAATCTATCAATCTCAGTTTTGAAATTTTCAATAGCTCCCCATTCCCTCCAAACCCACCAACTACTATCCTTTCCTCTACTCTTTGGATGAAGAAGTGCTCAAAATTAAATAAACTCATGCTTAACTGAGACAGGTTTAGAGCACACACATCATCAAGAACAAAGTCATAATAGTCATTTTTATTCCTAATCAAGAAATCTAGACAAAAGGCCAAACCCCATCAAGAAAGAATTGCATTTATAACCTCAAGATGTCTCAAATCACTTTATAGCACTTGCTAATGTAGGAAATGTGCACACAACAAGCTCCCACAAACAGCAGTGTGATAAGGAATAAAAGGTTATGGTGATAGGGTAAGATGAAATTGGATGGAAGGATGCTCGAGTGCTCGATATTACAGAACATGGATATTGCTGAAAAGCGAGATATGTTGCCAAAGCTTTTTGTCTTGCACTCATCAGGACAAATGCTAGAATACCAAATTTCAAGTGATCACAACAAGTTATACTACAGGGGAAAAGGGTGCTGATTGGCTGGTAAGTATTTCTCAATTAAGACAGCAGGGAGAAACCCTCTGCTTTTCTTCAAATAGTGCCATGGGTTCTTTCACATTTTTCTGAGATGTTCTCAGTTTAACACCTCAACCAAAAGGTGGCACTACTGACAGTGTAGCACTCCCTCAGTACTTTCCTAGGAGTATCAGCCTGGATTTTGTTCTCATGACTCTGGGAGTGGGATTATGAACCCATTACTTTCTGATGAGAGGCAAGACAACTACTCACAGAGCCATGATTGATGTCATAATTCAGGATAGTCATTGTGAGATTCATGAGACCAAGTGGAAAATTTGAATGAAGGACTGCTGGCCCCAGTAATATTTCAGTCATGACTGAGTTGGCCTTGAGGCTCTCAAACAACAGAATAGCAGCAACAAACTGCTGCTCCATGAAGCTAATTTTTTAAGCTGCTTCAGAGTGTGTCTATGATTATTTTGTAAGTAATTCTTCACCACAAATGACTAATTAAATCCATAATGTGAGAGTGCCATTAGATCACGTACCTTTGTTTTAGTCTCTTGTCCTCCTTAGTTCCAAAAACATCTCTCATCAAATTGATGCCACATCCCCTTAAGCTGTTTTGAAACAAGGTTTAAAAAAAGCAATAATGAGTTCCACCTGAGTGAGTTAAAAGGGCTTAGATATTCCTCTGCTGGAAGGGCCAGAATCACTGATTACAACTTGTCTTAAGAAGGCGAGAAACATCAAGCTAATCATCAATGCTCAGACCCTCCATAATGGTCCACCCACACCTGAATCTTCTAGGGTTTCATATCTTAAGAATGAATTCACCTGTTCTGAACTATATTGAACTTACAACACGGAGACAGACCATTTGGCCTAACTGGTTTGTGTGGGCGTTTATGCTCCACTCAAGCTTCCTTCCATCCAACTTCATCCTACCCTATCACCATAACCTTCTATTCCTTTCTCCCTCACGCATTTATCTAACTTCCCCCTTAAATTTATCTGTGCTATTCACCCCACCACTTCTTGTGGAAGCAAATTCCATTTTCTCACATTCTGGATGAAAAGGTTTCCCCTGAATTTCCTAATGACTTATTAATAACTGTCTTATGTTTATGACACATAATTTTGGCCTCCTTCATAAACGGAAACAATACCACCACATCTACCCTATCAAACCCCTTTGCAAACTTTAGGTCACTCCTCAGCCTTCTCTTTTCTAGAATAATGAACCCCAGCTTGTTCAGTCTTTCCTAATAGTTCTAACCTCAGGATCAGAACTGTGTTATAGAATCATAGCATGGTTACAGCACAGAAGGACACCTTTTGGCATGTCAAAGGAGACATATGAAATTGCCAGAAAAAACATCAAACTTGAGGATTGAGATCAGTTTAGCATTCAGCAAAAGTTGACAAAAAGATTGATTGACAAGGGGAAAATGGAGTATGAGTGTAAGCTTGCAAGGAACATAAAAGCTGACTGTAAAAGCGTCTATAAATATGTTAGCAAAGACAAACATAAGTACCTTACAGTCAGAAACGGGGGAAATTATAATGGGGAACAAAGAAATGGCACAAGATTGAACACATATTTTGGTTCTGTCTCCACAAAAGAGGGCACAAATAATTTCCCAGAAATTATTTTAGGGTCTAGTGAGAGGGAGGAATTGAAGAAAATCAGTATTAGTAAAAAAAAATGGTGCTAGAGAAATTAATGGGGTTAAAAGCTGAAAAATCGCCAGAGCCTGATAATCTAAACCGCAGGGTACTAAAGGAAATGGTGGCCCTGGAAATATTGGATGCATTGATGGGCATCTCCCAAAATTCTATAGACTCTGGAGCAGTTCCTACAGATTGGAGGGTGGCAAATGTAACCCCACTATTTAAAAAAGGAGGGAGAGAAAAAACAAAGAATTACAGACCAGTTAGCCTAACATCAGTAGTGGGGAAAATGCTACAGCCTCTTTTAAAAGACGTGGTGAGCATTGGAAAGCATTAATGGGATTGGACAAAGGGTTTATGAAAGGGAAATCACACTTAACTAATTTACTGGAGTTTTTGAGGGTGTAACTAATAGAATAGATAAGGGAGAACCAGCGGATGTAGTGTATTTGGATTTCAAGAAGGCTTTTGATAAGGTCCCACATAAGAGGCTAGTGGGCAACATTAACGCACATGGGATTGGGGGTAATATACTGGCACGGAATGAGAATTGGTAGACAGACCAGAAGCATAGAGTGGGAATAAATGGGTCTTTTTCCGGGTGGCAGGTGGTGACAAGTGGTACACCGCAGGGATCAGTGCTTGGGCCCCAGCTATTCACAATATATATAAATGACTTGGATGAGGGAACCAAATGCAATATTTCCAAGTTTGCTGACGACACAAAACTGGGCAGGGTTGTGAGTTGTGAGGAGGATGCAAGGAGGCTTCAGGGCGATTTAGACAAGAAGTGTGCGTGTGGGCAAACACATGGCAGATGCAGTATAATATGGGTAAATGTGAAGTTATATGCTTCAGTGTGAAAACAGAAAGGCAGATTATTACTTAAATATAGACCATAAGAACCTAAGAACTAGGAGCAGGAGTGGGCAATTCAGCCCCTCAAGCCTGCCCTGCCATTCATTACAATCAGGGCTGATCTCATTTCGGCCTCAACTCCAATTTCCTGCTCTCTCCCCACAACCTTTCAACCCATTATTAATTAAAAATCTGTCTATCTCCTCCTTAAATTTATTCAGCGTCCCGGCATCCATTGCACTCTGAGGTAGTGAATTCACAGATTCACGATCCTTTAAGAAAAGTAATTCCTCCTCATCTCTCATTTAAATCTACCAGCCCTGAGCCTAAAACTATGACCTCTCATTCTAGAATGCCCCAGAAGGGGAAACATCCACTCCACGTCTACTTTGTCTGTCCCCTTTAGCATCTTATATACGTCAATCAGATCTCCTCTCATCCTTCTAAACTCTAGCGAGTATAGGCCTAAACTGCTCAATCTCTCCTCATAAGACAAGCCCCGCATCTCTGGAATCAATCTAGTGAACCTCCTCTGAACTGCCCCCAGTACAACTACATCCTTCCTCAAGTAAGGGGACCAAAACTGTGCACAGTACTTCAGGTGCGGTCTCACCAATGCCTTGTACAGTTGCAACAACATTTCCCTATTTTTATATTCTATTCCTTTAGCAATAAATGCCAAAATTCCATTTGCCTTCCTTATTACCTGCTGTATCTACATACTAGCTTTCAGCGATTCATGCACAAGGACACCCAGATCCCTCTGCACTGAAACATTCTGAAGTTTCTCTCCATTTAAATAATAAGTCGCCTTTTTATTCTTCCGACCAAATTGGATAACCTCACACTTATCCACGTTAAACTCCATCTGCCAATTTTGGCCCATTCACCTAACCTGTCCATATCCATTTGTAAATTTCTTATTTCTTCATTGCAACTTATTTTCCCACCTATTCTGGTGTCATCTGCAAATATAGCTATAGTACCTTCTATCCCTGAATCCAAGTTTTTAATATAGATTGTAGATAGTTTGGGCCTAAGGACCGAACCCTGTGGCACCCCACTAGTTACAGCTTGCCATCCAGAAAAAGACCCATTTATCCCGACTCTCTGCTTTCTGTTGGTTAGCCAATCCTCGATCGAAGCTAATACATTACCCCTAATCCAAGCTATGGTGACATATTGGGAAATGTGGATGTACAAAAGTATCTGGATGCCCTTGGACACCAGTCACTGAAAGTAAACAGGCAGGTGCAGCAAGCAATTAGGAAGGTAAATGGTATGTTGGCCTTCATTACAAGAGGATTTGAGTTCAGAAGTAGGGATATCTTACTGCAATTATGAAAGGCCTTGGTGAGACCATACCTGGTGTATTGTGTGCAGTTTTGGTCTCCCTACCTAAGAAACAATATACTTGCCATTGAGGGAGTGCAACGAAGATTCACTAGGCTGATACCAGGGATGGCAGGACTGTCGTATGAGGAGAGATTGGTTCAACTGGACCTGTATTCATTAGAGTTTAGAAGAATGAGACGGGATCTGATTGAAATGTATAAAATTCTAACAGGGCCAGACAGACTGGATGCAGGGAGGATGTTTCCACTGGCTAGAGAGTCTAGAACCAGGGGCCACAATCTCAGGATACAGGGCAGGCCATTTAGGACTGAGATGATGAAAAATTTCTTCACTCAGAGGGTAGTCAACCTGTGGAATTCTCGACCACAGAATGCTGTGGAGGCCGGGTCACTGAGTATATTCAAAAAAGAAATTGATACATTTTTGGATATCAGTGGAATCAAGTGGAATGGAGAGGAAGCTGGAATATGGCATTGAGATGGAGGATCTGCCATGATCATATTGAATGGCAGAGCAGGCTCGAAGGGCCAAATGGCCTACTCCTGTTCCTAGTTTCTATGTTATGTCTGTACTGGCCCTCTGCAGGATCAATTCACCTAGTATCACCCTCCTCACCTCTCGCCTTTTCCTCATATCCCTGCACATTTTTTCTTTTCAGATAATGATCCCATTCTCTTTTGAATGCTTCGATTGACCCTGCCTTCACCATACTTCAAGCAGTGCATTCCAGATCCTAATCACTCGCTGTGCAAAGACGTTTTTCCTCATGTCTCCATTGCTTCCTTTGCCAATTGCCTTAAATCAGTGCACTCCAGTTCTTGATCCTTCCACCAATGGAAACAATTTCTCCCTATTTACTCTGTCCAGACTCCTCATGATTTTAAGTATGTAGGTCAAATCTCCTCTTAACTTTCTCATCTCCAGGGAGAACAGTCCTAGCTTCTCCAATCTATCCACATAACTGAAGTTATGGTCCAGTTGTTAATATTAGATTGGATGCACATTGAAGAATCGCCCATTGTTCTGAATCAAGACCTGGATGGTGGACATTCTGATCTGGCTGTGACTGAAATATAGGCCTCTTTAGTGCAGCTAAGGCAAACAGAGTGCAGCTGAGAAAACTGAATGCAGACTTGGAGTTTGGTGAGTGGGGAAGTTCAGTGAAGAGTGTAGGAGGTGTTTGTTTCCTTTTTGTATCTTTCTCACCTTGTAGGAATTGGTTCTTACCCCGCTACAGGGAAAGGAACTAGCTGTTAGGTGAGTATCTGGTTCTATGCCTAAGGTTTAAAATAGTACGCAAATTGGTGGTAAAGTTACAAAACATATAAAAAAAACATAAATGAGTGAATAATATAATTAAGTAATTAATTAAAACATATTAAGGATGGCAGGACATGTGATGTGTCAAGGCTGCAGCATATGGGACCTCCTGGATACTATTGTAATCCAGACCAAACGCATTTGCAATAAGTGTGGCTTGAGGAACTTTAGCTCAGATCATTGAGCTGGAGGTTGAACTGTAGGCTCTTCAGTTTTCAAGGGAGGGGGAAAGTTACCTGGATGCTTTGTACCAGGAGGCAGTCACACTGCTTAGGTTAGGGTCTTCCAATTTGGTCAGTGGTCAGGGACAGGAGGGTGTGACTGTGAGTGAGACAGGTAAGGGGGCCCAGAGGGAAGGAGTGCAGGAGTGCAATTGTCCAATAGATTTGAAGTTTTCTCAGCTTGTTTGGATGAAAGCAAAGGCTGGAGAGTGGATGAGCTATCTGACCATGGCACCATGGTATAGGAAGCCAGTCAAGTGTGGGGAGCAAAAAGGAATGTAGTGGTAGTAGGGGACAATATAGTGAGGCGGATTGACACTATTTTCTATAGCAAAGGGCGAAAGCCCAGGTGGCTGTATTGTTTGCCCGATGCCAGGGTTTGGGACATCTGCTCAGTGCTGAGGAGGAACTTGCAGTGGGAAAGGAGGATCCGGTTGTCGTGGTACAAGTAGGCACCAATGACATAGGTAGAACTAGGAAAGAGGTTCTACCTAGAGAGTATGAGGAGCTAGGTACTAAATTGAAAAGTAGAACCTCAAAGGTATAATCTCGGGATTATTACCCAAGCTGCATGCAAATTGGCATAGGGTACATAAAATTAGAGAGATGGAACACATGGCTCAAAGACTGGTGTGGGAGAAGTGGTTCCGGTTTGTGGGACACTGGCACCAGTGCTGTGGAAAATGGGGGCCGTACCATTGGGGCGGTCTACACCTGAACCATGTTGGGACTGGTGTTCTTGGGAATTGCATAATTAGGGAAGTAGAGATGGTTTCAAACTAAATAGTTGGGGCAAGGGGTCAACTGTGGAAAGATGTCTATCAAAGATAAGAGGAAAATAGTAATATGGGAAATGAGGGTCAGGGAATGGCAGGAAGGGACAGAGAAAAAAACTAAGAATGCACCAAGAATCAAAACTAGATGTTACAAAGATAACAAAAAGATAAAACCAAAGGCTCTGTATCTGAATGCACGTAACATTCATAATAAAGTAAATGAATTAATAATGCATATTGAAGGAAATAAATATGATCTGATAGCCATTACAGAGATGTGACTGCAGGATGACAAGGATTGAGTCCTGAATATTGAGGGGTATATGACATTCAAGAAGAATGGAAAGCCAGGTAAAGGCGGAGGAATAGCACTGTTAATCAATGATGGCATTTGTGCATCAGTTAGAGATTACCTTGGTTCAGGAGATCAGGGTTTAGGATCAGTTTGGGTGGAGGTGAGGAGTAGTAGGGGAAAGAAGTCACTAGTAGGAGTGATCTACAGGCCTCCACCAGTAACCACAATATAGGACAAAGTATACAAGAAGAAATATTGGTGCTTGTGATAAATGGACAGTAATAATCATGGGTGACTTTAATCTACATATAAACTGGAAAAATCAGATTGGCACTAGTAGCCTTGGTGAGCATTCACAGAATATTTTTGAGATAGTTCCTCAGAGCAGCACGTTCTGGAACCAATCAGAGAGCAGGTTATATTAGACCTGATATTGTGTAATGTGACAGGATTAATGAATGATCTCAGGGCAAAGGCACCCTTAGCTAACAGTGAACATATGATTGAATTTTACATCCACTATGAAGGGGAGAAGAGTTGGTCTAAGACTAATATTTTAAACTTAAAGAAGGGCAACTATGTGGGCATGAAAGCTGAGCTAGCTGAAGTTAACTGGGATACTAGGCTCGGGGATAGATCAATAGAGATGCAGTAGCAGACATTTAAGGGGATATTTCAGAATACTCAGAATAAGTATATTCCTGCTATATATAAAAATTCTAAAGGGAGGACCCACCTAAACTAAAGAATTTAAGGAAAGCATCAAACTTAAGGAAAAAAACATGATTGTGCAAAGATGAGTGACAGGTCAGATGATTGGTCAGAATATAAAGAACAGCAGCGAATGACTAAAAGGTTAATCTGGAGAAAGCAATTAGAGTATGAGAGGAAGCTAGCTAGAAAAGTAAAAACGGATAGCAAGAGTTTCTACAGCCCTCTGGAGAGTGAGAATGGGGAGTTAATATTAGATAATAAGGAAATGGCTGATGAAATAAATAAATATTTTGCTTCTGTCTTCACTATAGAGGATACTAAAAGCATTCCAGTAATAGCTATAAATCAGGAGGGGGAGGGTAGAGAGGAATTTGGTGAAATTACAATTGTTAGGGAAGTGGTACTGAGAAAACTGATCGAGCTGCAGGCTGACAACTCTCTGGGTCCAGATGGGCTTCATCCTAGAATCTTAAAAGAGATGGCTAATGAGGTAGCAGATGCTTTGGTGATAATTTTTCAAAATTTCCTAGATTCTGAAAAGGCTCCATCAGAATGGAATGCAGCAAATAGAACCCCTCTATTCAAGAAGGATGCAGGCAGAAAACAGGAAATTATAGGCCAGTTAGCTTGACGTCTGTCATGGGCAAGGTGTTAGAGTCAATCATTAGAGAGGTTATAGCTGGGCACTTAGAAAAACAAAAGGTAATCGGGCAGAGTCAGCATGGTTTTGTGGAAGGGAAATCATGTTTAACCAATTTATTAGTTCTTTGCAGGAGTAAAGTGTGCTGTGAATAAAGGGGAGCCTGTAGACATGCTGTACTTGGATTTCCAGAAGGCATTTGATAAGTTGCCACATCAAAGGTTATTGCGGAAAATAAATGCTCATGGTGTAGGGGGTAACATATTAGCATGGATAGAAGATTGGCTGGCTGGCTGGCTGAAAACAGACTGCATGCATAAATGGGTCTGTTTCTGATTGGCAGGATGTGCACCTTTAAAGTCCCAACTATCTTGCCTTTGGCCCTCAATGCACCACAATGTTTCTGTAGCTAATCATTTACTTAGTCACACGTCACCTCTGCTTTTATGCTCCCATTCCCAATAAAACTATTATTGTCTCTCATCCTAGTTTGACCCTCATCTTCACTTCTGTAAGTTTAAAGGATGCAGACTTGAAAGGATATGGTGGACAACTGGTTTAGCCATTCACTGCCAGATCCAGCTGGACCTCTGCAAATATTATCAGGTTCTGCTCTCATATGCTCACTATTTCAGAATCATCTGGAATGCAATGATAACTCCCATCTTCCATTCTTTGCTGTAAACTGTCTTCTTAAAACTGCCTTCCCTGTCCCCTCACCTCCAAAAAGTGCGAGAAGCACATGGACTTCTTTGCACTAGGATGGAGGTCAGCTGCCTCTGCCGTGTCCCTCCCTCCCACTAGCCCACCTGGCCAAAGTTCCTTTCATGCTTCCCCCTTCCCTAGCCCTAAACTAAACTCACTTCTTTCTCTAGTTTCTCTCTTATCTTCTAATATACATGAGACCCACTTCCTGTTCCCTCGATCCTATTCCCACTAAACTGCTGATGACCCAACTTCCCCTCCTGTTGTCCATGTTCCCCAATATTGTAAACAGTTCTCTCTGTTCAGGTGTTGTGCCTCACTCATTTATCATCATCCATCTCCCAAAAGAACTAACTCTTGACTCCACTGTCCTTGCAAACTACTGGCCCATATCCAACTCCCTTTCCTCTCCAAAGTCCATGAACGTGCTGTCACCTCCCAAATCCATTCCCATCTTTCCTGGAACTCTGTTTGAATCTCTCCAAACAGGTTTCTGCCCCTGCCACAGGACTAAATTAGCTCTGATCAAAATCGCAAATGAAATCCTATGTGACTGTGACAAAGGTAAACTTTCCCTCTTTGTCTTTCTCGACCACTCTGCAGTCTTTGACACTTGACTAAACAATTCTCCTCCAAAATCTCTCCAGCTGGGTGGGACTGCTCTCACCTGATTCTTTCTTATCTATTTAACCAGGCGTTCCTGGCCTGTCACCAACCTCCCCATTGTGCACAGGGTCTTTATGATAAGATTCCACCTATCGCTTCCCATTTGAGACTTGAACCATGTCACAAGATTTCTGGGACCACATTTAGTCAGAGTGGGGAACACATCAGTCAGGACAATCAGCTGCTTCGTAATCCACCCTGACCACTGGATGATCCACACTGAGGTAATCCAGATGCTACAGAATATTGGAGAGAAGGTGGTTCAAGTTAATACTTTACTGGCTCCAACCCTGGTTCTCAGACACCCTGTGTTAAATGCTGCCAGTCTGACCTCAGGGACTAACTGGAGCATGCCATGACAGTTGAAGAGTAAAGACAACCTTCATTTAAGAATTTTGAGAATCTTTATTTTCCCAAACACTGCCCAGCTGTTACTTAGGTGAAACAGACCGACCCTATAAGACAAATAGATCAATAGAGTGTTATTCATGGGCACTAGATCAGAACAGTGAAACTGAATTGCTTGCATCTTGATCTCGCCAATGCCTGATTGATTGCCTGAATGTTGAACTGGACTTTCCATCAGATTATTGTATACCTCTAGTGTGAGAATGGTCATAGTGAACAACGCTACATGTCCTACAACATGCAGTCACCCTCATATCTCCAGGAGATTTCAGTACTCAGGCTGGCATTCTGGGTAATATTTTATCAGGTGACTGAAGTCTCTCAATCCCATATGAGTGCCTCCACCATCCTTGTCCACAGTGCTACTTAGATAGTTCCCAGCATTCTGTACAGAATACCTGAATGGGTCATAGAGTAATTCATTCCACAAGTAATGCAGCATTTTCCTGTCGCCAGTTTGTGAGGAGAATTTCCTATGTTTTTGTCCCTCCTCCTGCATTACATTTTTGAATCAATAATCTGAGTTCACGCCTTATGATCTTCCCAGGACATATCTTTGCAGGACACGCTGAGAGGGTGGTTAGCAAAGCATATGGGATCTAGAAGCATTGTGTACAAAAGCAGGAAAGTTATTGTTATGATGCAGCAGATGATGTGTGTCAGGCAGATCAAATCCATCAGAGAAACTTGATTGTGCTACCACAACGGTTTTGCAATTTATATTTATTTTGAGATGCGTGCACTGAATTCAGAAATAATAAGTCCACCAAGACTTTAGAGCTTTTTTTAAAAACTAAAATGAAAATATTTATTATCAAAAGAGAAGATTGCAAGCACATACATAGAATTATAAACTATTACTATTATAACTCCTAAAATCCCCAATTCACCTGACTCCCAGTTATACCCTCTTTAAGGCAACAGTCCAAAACTGGATTTTAGATTTTAAACAGATCCAGAAAATCAACACAATACCCTGGACAGTGGAATTCCAAATGGCCTTTCTCCAGCTTCAATTTCTGTAGACAGCAGGCTTATGAACAAACACTGGAGGCTTCATTAAGGCAGTTTCACACACTTCTTAAGGGGAGATGGTGGCACGGTGGTGCTGTCACTGGAATGGTATTCTAGAGACTCAGGTTACTGCTCTGGGGACCCACTCAAATCCCACTGCGGCAGATGGTGAAATTTAAATTCAATAAAAATCTGGAATTAAAAGTCTGATGATGACCATGAAACCATTGTTGATTGTTGTAAAAACCCACCTGCTTTACTAATGTTCACTTAAAAAACCCACATGGTTCATTAATGTTCACTTTAGGAAAGGAAATCTGCTGTCCTTACCTGGTCTGGCTTACATGTGACTCCAGACCCACAGCAATGTGGTTGACTTTCAACTGCCCTCTAAACAAGGGCAATTAGGGATGGGCAATAAATGCCGGCCTAGCTAGTGATGCCCACATCCCATAAACGAATTGAAAAAAAACTTCTGTTAGGTCTCACAATGCCTTCTCCTGACACATAGCCTCATTCTCCTTTATATATATTTCTCCCTTTTTAATATGTAAATTCCATTGTTTCCATATGTCTTTGGAATTTTACCTTTCTCATAATATAAATGTTTTCATGTTGCCAATATTCTCATTAACATCTTTGAAATTCAAACTTCCCTTCATCTATATAAAAATGCAAATTCCTGTCACACCTTACATGCTAAGACCCCAACCATGTTTACCTGCTTAGCATTTCAAAGACACTTCTCCTCCTTACTTCTTTTGATAACTTCAACTTGCAGTCTGCTTGGATACAAAATATAATTAAATCACACACATAAACAGAACAACACAAACCACCGCCCCCCACTCCATAAACCTACTTTACAATAAACCAGGAAAATATTCTGAAAATTATTATACTTCATACATGACATGCTGAAATTTTATAAAGCACTGGTTAGGCCGCAACTAAACAATTGCATTCAGTTTTTGATCACCACACTTTAGGAAGGATGTGAGGGTCCATGAGAGGGTGCAGAGATTTACCAGAATGGTTCCAGGTATGGAGATGTTTTAGTTACAAGGTTAGGTTGGAAAGGTGGGTTTGTTCTTGAGACTGAGGGGAGATTGGTTACAGCTGTACTAGATTCTTGCAGGCTTAGATAAGGTTGACAAGGGAGACCTCTTTCCATTACCTGACAGTATAAGCTCTGGTAATACAGATTAAAATTTTGGGCAAGAGTTGCAGAGGAAATGTGAAGAAGAATATTTTTATGCAGCGAGTGGTAATAACCTGGAACTCACTGCCTAAGAGGGTGGTGGAAGTGAAAAAAATCAATGTTTTCAAAAGGAAATTGGATGGGCACTTGAAGGAAATAAACTTGTAGGACTAAGCGAACCAAGTAGGGGAAGTGGGACTGATTGGGTTGCTCCACAGGCAGCCGGGCATGGACTCAATGGGTCGAACGGCCTTCTTCTGTGCCATAAATGACTCTGTGACTCTGTAACCAGAGAATCACTTGCAATGGCTTCTCTTCCTGCTACCGCATTGTTATCTCTTGCTCCCCAAGATCTATCCTTGGCTCTCTCCTGTTTCTCATTTATCTGCTGCCCCTCCGCAACATCATCCAAAAACTCAGCCTTAGTTTTCACATGTACGATGATAACACACAGCTCTACCTCAACCATATCTCTCTCAAATCCTCCACTATTGCTAAATTATTAAGTCAGCTCATCTGATATCCAGTACGGATTAGCAGAAATATTCCCCAATTAAATATCGGACTGAGCCATTGTTTCTGGTGCCCTCTCTAAATTCTGTTCCCTAGCAACTGACTCCATTCCTCTCCCTGGCAACAAGTGAGATAAGCTAGTCTCTTTGCAACATTGGTGTCGCATTTGATCCTGAGATGAGCTTCCAACCTTGTACTCGTGCCATCACCAAAAGTGTCTATTTCCACCTCTGCAACATCACCCAACTTTCCCCCATCTCAGCTCATCTGCTACTGAAACCCTCATTCATGCCTTTTTTACCTCTAGACTTGACTGTTTCAACACACTCCTGGGTGTTCTCCAACACTCTACCTTCTATAGACTTGAGGTCGTCCAAAACTGTGCTGCCCATGTCTTAACTCACGCCAAGTTCTCCTATCACTCCTGTGCTCATTGACCTACATTGGCTCCCGATCAAGAAACGTCTTGATTTTAAAATTCTCATCCTTATTTTCAAATGCCTCCATGGCCTTGCTCCTCTTTATCTCTGTGACCTCCTCCAGATGAATAACTCTTGGAGGTATCTGCGCTCCTCTAATTCTGACCTCTTGAGCATCACTGAAATTAATCTATCCACCATTGGTGGTAGTGCCTTCAGCTGCCTGGGCCCTAAGCTCTGGAGTTCCTTTCCTAAACCTCTCTGCCTCTTTACCTCACTTTCTTCTTTTAAGACGCTCCTTGAAACCTATCTCTTTGACCAAGCTTTTGGCCACCTGACCTAATATATCTTTATATGGTTCAGTATCAAACTTTGCTCCTTGGGACATGTCATTACATTAAAGCCCCTGCACATCAACCAGAAGATTCAGGCCAGTGAGTTACTTTTGAAGTGAAGAAACTTCCTCTTGAGTCAATAAACATGGTTGACAGTCTGTGCTAGATCAAGCTCACTTTCTTCAGTTCTGTTTGTGCTTTATTAAGCTCTACTTCACCAGCTGCTCAACCTTGAGATCCCTTAAAATATACCAAAGATTTTCCTTACAACTGACATTAAAGGAGCCTATCTCACTGTAGTTTGTAAATCATTGCAGATAGGGCTGTTTGGCATTTTCCAATCTTCACTAAATTATTTAAAATATATCTTAGTTAATAAGTCACTAATTTTTATACCATTTAATTTACTATGAGTAAGTGTAACTTTATTTGAATTGAGAAACCTAAGTGAACAGTCAAGGTGAGTTGTGCAAGATAACACTGATTGGGAGAGGGTTAAAATGGGGAATTCTCTCTGCTGTGACAGTGTAATTACCTGGAATCAAACTCCACTCTCAATATTGCAATTACTGTTGCAAACAGGCGTGATATTGAGTGTGCAGATGTAGTCTCCAGTGCACAAATAGACATGATATCAAGTGTAAAAACAGAGTATGAAAATACATGTGATATTGAATGTGAAAACAGACAAGGTAAAGTGTGAACGCAGGCAGAGGGCAGAATTTTTCATCCCGCGGGTGGGAGCACGCCCGACCCGAACAGGAGTAAAATAGTGTCCAATGATGTCAGGTAAGCACCCCGACGTCACTGCGCACTCACACGATATTTAGCTCGGATGGCGCCCGCGGGTGCCAGAGCAGTGCCTGCCATTAATTAAGTGGCCATTTAAGGCCCATAACAGTCCAATTGACTGTGATTTTTCCTTGCCTGTGCGATTTGCTGCTCGTTGCATGGGCAAAACGGGCAGGAGGCCAGCTGACATTTCACAAACCCCATCCAAGGGTAGGATAAAAAGGGTCAGCAGCATTGCCAGTGTGATTAGTCAGGAGTTTTGGAGATACTTTGCAGCTGGTTGCTTATTGGTACTTGTTAACTTCATCTCTGTTCTGGAAATCTTAGCATTTCCAGGCTTAATTTCAGGACTCATTGCTGTCTGCCAGACCCCCGGAGGATTCAGACCATGTTGACCCTTCCTGTTATCAGACAGCCTTCCTTTATCCTGGTCTCCGCTGGAGGCGCCCCCTATGAGGAGGAAGAGAGGGGCAGTAGGGAGAGGAGGCCACGTGTCCCTATGCAGCTTCCAGGGGAGGGACCTGTGGGAGGAGAGGTGCAGGCATAAGGGGCACAGGGCCAGCAGGTAGCCCAAGACAGAAGGGGCTGCAGAAACTCCACTACCCTGCTGCCAGGGTTTACAAGCAGCGACGATGCAGCTACCTCAATATGTCTGAGGTGCAATGCCGAAGGAAGCTCCAATGGTCAAGGGAGACTGTGATCTTCATTTGTCAGATAATTGAGACTGAGATCAGCTCCGACTGTGTGGGTGGACACACCATGCCAGTGGCCTGAAAGTCACAGTGGCTCTCAACTTCTTTGCCTCCGGCTCTTTCCAGGGGTCAGTGGGGGATCTGTGTGGAGTCTCCCAATCAGCTGTCCACAGTTGTGTCAAACTGGTGACAGAAGCTCTGTTCGGTCGGGTACTGACCTTTATTCTTTACCATACGGATGAGGCCAGACAGGCTGAGTGAGCCAGAGGCTTTGCACTGATTGCAGCGTTCCCCCATGACCAGGGAACAATCGACTGCACACATGTGGCCATCAAGGCGCCAATGGGTCAGCCGGGTGCCTTCATCAACAGGAAGGGATTCCACTCCATGAACGTGCACATAGTGTGTGACCACAGAATACAGGTCCTGCAAGACTGTGCAAGCTCCCATGACCCTTACACCCTCAGACAAAGCCCTTCCTGGCCAATACGGAGCCGTGTTTCATGCTGGGCGGGCCTGCCTGTGTAAAATCGCGGCTGCTCCCGGGTCTGCCTAACGAAGGGAAAATCCTGCCCATAATATTGAGTGTGGCTGTTATATTTTATATTATTCGTAAAGAGTTAGGAACTAATTATTATGCAAATGTATATCTGAGTGCCATCTTCATGGTCACACTACAGTCACATGCAAGTAACAATGTATCAGTCCACCAGCAACATGGATAGCGTTAACAAATACATTCAATGAAGCTCCAGCATTTTGAATCCAAAAGTGTGATTATTTTAAACTTCTGATGAACCACAAAACATAACAGCGGCAGGGTGTGCAAAATGACTACTTTGGAGCAGAGATTTTGGCACAGCCACACAATACTGCTCCTTTTCCCCCACCAATTTTATAGGGCAGAATTTTATGCCGGTGAGATTTTACAGTCCTGCCGAAGTCAATGGACTTTTGAACGGCTCATTGCATTTTATGGGGCTGCAAAACTCCACCCTTAGATTTCAAATCCAATCAGTTTTTAGTCAATCACGTTCCAAGTCAATTATCGCAAATCATATATCACCATCGGACACTACTGAGAGAGTTAAGTGAGTAAGAAACTAGCCAGAGTGAGTCTTTGCTGGGAAATGGGAAGGCAGTGAGTCTGCTGTGCAGGGGTTAGGAGTGCTAACTGATTTGGGAGCCTAACGGGGATTGTGATTGTTTAAACTGAGTAGATTAATTACAAAATGAATTAGATTAAGTAGATCGTGCTGATTGTGTGATCTGAATTGAGCTAAGAGTTTGAGTGAATTCCTGAGTGATTGTTCAGATAGATTCTTGCTTTGAAAGTATTTCTTGTATTTGCACTTCTATAATACCTTTCATGACCTCATGATGTCCCAAAGTGCTTTACAACCAATTAAGTACTTATTTTTGAAGCGTGGTCACCATTGTAATATAGGAACTACAGCAGCCAGTTTGAATACAGCAAACTCTCAAAAACAGCAGTTAAAAACAAAAAACTGCGGATGCTGGAAATCCAAAACAAAAACAGAATTACCTGGAAAAACTCAGCAGGTCTGTTCTGTCGAAGGGTCATGAGGACTCGAAATGTCAACTCTTTTCTTCTCCGCCAATGCTGCCAGACTTGCTGAGTTTTTCCAGGTAATTCTGTTTTTGTTCTCAAAAACAGCAATCAGATAATGACCAAATAGTCTGTTTTCATGATGTTGGTTGAGCAGTAACCATTGGCCATGGTGCCAGGGAGAACTTCCCTGCTCTTCTTCATATAGTGACCTGAGATGTTTTTCATCCAACTGAGAGGGCAGACAGGGCCTCAATTTAACATCTCATCCAAAACACTGCACCTCCAATAGCACTGGCTTCCTTCAGTACTGCACTGGAGTATCAGCCTAGATCATTGGCTCAAATCTCTGGAGTTGGGTTTGAACTGACAGCCTCCTGACTCAGAAATGCGAATCTACCTCAGTTTTGGAGGTGTTGCAGCACAGATTTATCAGAATAGTTTGGGGAAAATTAATTAAATTCTGAGATGGGTTGCATAGACCACTAGTCTTATGTTCTCTTGAGTATTGAAGATTAAGGTGTGATCTAACTGAGGTTTTTTAACTTGATTAAAAATGTTAATATGGTGGTGTTGAGTTAGGAGCAGAGAGGGCACACAGTTCTGTTCACTGCCCTGGAACAACAAGCCCTAACATTGGAATCAGATTGCTGTTAGCAAAGTGTATAATGGATAGAGATGCAAGCCATTCATTAGATAACAATCATGGATTAATGAACTGTCTGATCCACTGGTAACAGGCTATAATCACGTTTAACACACAGTCATCAACATTGACAGAAAACTGCAGATAATTGTCACAAATGGAATCAATGAACATTATAAGGTAGCAGCATTCTCCCAGAATCAACACAGAACAAATAGCATTGACTGTAGAAAGTGGGAGGTGCGGACAAAAGATATAATTTTTTATTTTTCAGAATAAAAAACAATGTTTATTTGGCATTATTTCTTTGCATGTTTTCCACAGACAGCTGGACGCATTAACTGTAGGAAGTATCAGAATGTGCACAGTAACATGGTGCATTACTTCCTTATCCACCTGAATTCCAAATTAAATCTGTGGCTCAGGGCTGGACTGCTTACCTCATCCTCATTGCATCAGATTTCGCCAGAGCAGATTTTCCCAGGAAAACGATCAGGGCACAGGGCAGGAACTATGACTGTAACTGCCCAAGAAATACAGGCCTGCCTATATACAATGAGATTTCTAACATGTGACAGGCAAGTGGGGAAGACTACACACAACAGGAGTGAAAACATTACTTTCTCCTGGGAGTCGGAGAAGGAAATTTGGCAGCTCATCCCCCTCTCTTGTTTAAATCATGGAGATGTACAATGATACCCAGGTGTCTATAATCCATGGTGGTTCATGATGTAGAAAAGAGAAAGAAAGAACTAGCATTTATATAGCTTGTTCCTGGACCCCAGCCAATGAGATACTTTTCGAGGTGTTGTCACTGTTGCAGGGAGATCTTGTGGTGTGTCCCTACCTCTGGAGCAGAAGGTTCAGGTTCAAAGCTTGTGGGCTATGGAAGATGCATTCATAACATGGCCAAACAGTTTAATTTTCAGCCTGTAAATCCTTCCAGTGGCCCTGATGGCAGGCAGTAAGAGAGGGAGAGTTTCCTGGTCAGCACTGCTGCGAAAGTCAATGACAAACCACTGCAGTACTTTGCCAAGGATGATCATGGACCAATCCAATGGAATACCATGGTCACCAATACCCTATTAGGACATGGTGCCTGAAGGAGGAGGAACCACTGTAGCACCCTTTTGTTGTGGCTATTGTTTTCATTAGATGTGGTGGAGCAATGGACTGTAGTGGTGAATTCTTTTCACATACTTTTCACCAACTGCTTGCTGCTTGATAACTAGCAAACTATGATGCTCCTTTAAATTGTTGCAGCCCTTTAAATCTTGCAGCAGTACCACATTTCCTATCTAATGGAGAACCTCCTAAGCACTGACATTTTCAACACTGCACAATGCTACTGACGCTAGCCCCAGAACTATACATTGGGTCACTGCACTAAAGAGGTGGAATTTAATGGAGCCCTTGGGAACAAGTTGCGAGTTGGTGGTGTTGGTGGTGGTGGCAGGGGGAGGTGGTTGGCGATTGTGAGGGATGGTGAGAGGTGGAATGCCTGTTGCCTTTCCGATGCTGTGCAATTATCTCAGCAGTGGGGAAGGTTGAGACGGCCTTCCTACCCAGAGGTCAATTGAGGCCCTTAAGTGGTGGATTAAGAGCCACTTATGGGTCTCTTCCCACTGCTCCTAGCATTCTGCCAGCAACGGGGCGCCATCCTGCAGGCTGGTGGGGTTGGAGGCACTCTGGCCTACAGAGAGCCCTGCTGAAGCAGCCTCCCCTGTGCTCACCAACAAAGTCTTACTGGGATTAAAAACAGAAAATGCTGGAAATACTCAGCAGGCCTGGCAGCATCTGTGGAGAGTAACATTTTAAAGTTTCAGGTCAATAACCTTACATCAGAACTGAGAAAAGTAGAGATGCAATGGGTTTTGAGACAAGGGCAATAGGAAAGTCTGTGATAGGGTGAAAGACAGGAGAGATTGACTGACAGAAGGATTAGTCTTCCAGAGCCAAAGAGAATGGTGATGGGGCAAGAAAAGGAGCAAAGAAACAAAAGATGTGCAAGAGCAGGTATGCTTCTGTCTGAAAGCAAAAGGAAGAGAAAAAATAACGCGTGCAAAGAAAAAGAAACAAAACGGGGAGACAGAGTTTTCGGTTTGAAGTTGTTGAACCATATTGTTGCATCTGAAAGATTGTAAAGACCCGAATGAAAAGATGTGGTGCTGTTCCACAAGCTTATGTTGAGCTTCACTGGAACAGTGCAGCCAGTCAAGGATAGAGATGGCAGAGTGAGAGCCTGCTTGACTGGCCCCAGAAACCCCGATTCCACTGATCTTAGTTCCAGGGCGGCATCCATGTTGCTGCTCCAGGTTGGGCGCAGTCCCAGCAGTGGCCAACAGCAGTTGTGCAACCCAGTTACGCTGCTGGGACTGAAGAGTTGCTGGCCTTCTGATTGGTTGGCAGCTCTTAGAGGTAGGATCTCTGTCCTTAAAGAGGGACTGGAGCCCATGCACCAGGCAGTTAATTGCCTGATAACCACAGAATAAGGTGGGGGCTCCTGGAAATAGCCAGCTTTCTGGCCCGCCATTGGGGTCATCACACCCCAGCAAAATTCAACCCAAGGTGAAACAAACATTTTCCTGAATGGCCCAATCATGTTTTATGTTGTCACTAAGCAGTTAAGACACTTTGGAATCTAGAAACATCTGAGGCTTTTCAGATTTTTGGTTAGTTTTAAATGTTTCAATATTTTTACATTCAATTATAATAACACTTTTATTGTAGAACCTAATTAGACAGAATTTACATTAAGAAGTGAATGTCTAACTGATGTTCTGGGTCTTTGCTTCTCCACTACCTAATCCCAGTTCTCGCAGAAATGAGTAATTATTAAAGTATTGATTAGTTGCTTTAGGATTGGGATCAACCAGAGTATCAGTGTCTGTCACTTATTACTAGGGCTTTTGGTAATTGTCTGTAGCTCACACTTTACTCAAATGTCATCATCGATTTTCATATCTAACAGCCAATGACACTCATTTATTCATACTGATAGGAGATGTTACATCTTTTGGGTCAGCAAAATTCACAGCGATTTTTCTACCATCCAACTTGTCGATCATTTTCTGCTCATTTTGTTTTATTAAGAGATAAATAAAGAGTTTGCATTTCTATAGCACCTTTAATGACCCCAGGATGTCCCAAAGCACTTTACAGTAATAAACTGTTGTCAAATTATCATATACAAAATGAGGCAGCCAGTGTGAACACAACAAGCTCCCACAAACAGCAATCAGATAACAGCCAGATTATCTGTTAATTAGTGACATTGGCTGTGGGATAAATATTGGGTAGGACACTCAGGAGAACTCTCCTATTTTTCTTAAAGATAGTGGCACATGATCTTTTACATCCACCTGAGGGGACAGGTGGAGCATCTGGGCCTCTGATGAACTACTGGATCAACAGTCTGTCATCTTAACAATGAAATTTAAGGACGTAGAAATAGAGAAATAAAGAGAGGGAAATAAATATTGGACCAAGCGAAAGAAATAAGACAGAAAGGAAAAGTAAGAAGAAGTTTAGGATCTAAAATGTTAAAAACATTTCTAAGAACAATTTACCAGCTGCAAGAATGAGAATCCATAGTTTCATTTGCTTCCTTTCTGGCTAGGAAGGTTGAGTGCTATTCCAGGAGCATACATTTCCTTATTTAAAACATCCTTAAACTGTTAAGTACTAACCCAACTTTCTGTGGTGAGCTTAGGGGCAATTAATTAACAAATACAGCGCACAGAACCTGAGGGTGAATCATAAGGCAAAAAGTGGAGCATCTCAAATTGCCTAACAACTGGCTGCAATTCACAATTCAGAGGGTGCCTCTTCCTCACCACATACAGTTGGACAATTTACATGTTAAAATGGGGAGTGCCAGTAAACTCGCTATTATTTTGGCAGAAAATTCGGGGTTAATGTTATTGTATGTAGGTGGTTTCTTGCAGGCAAGTAAAATTAAGGAGCAGGAAGCAGTTCCACAGGAGTATTAATTGTTTGCGGCAGATATGAAAGTTCTAAGTGACCTTTGAATACACATTTAAATTGGCAGCTCTTCACCATATCGCACTGGTCTAGTTTTGTCTTTAATGACCTTTCCTTTTGCAGGAACATCCATGACCTTCATTTGAATTTTGAATGACACTTGAGACAAGCATTATTGTTGGCCATAACCATGCAACTATCCCTCCAATGTTAAAATAAACTCTTAGTGATGTAATCACGGTGGGTAATTGAACAATTCTGGGTTTGATCAGATCTTGTGATTGATTCCGTTTGTCTCTCTGATTATGCTTCAGTCTATTAAACACCAACTCTGGCTTCTTCCCGTTTTATTTTTGATGGATGTGCTATGACACACATCCCCAATTTACAAAACCCATTTTTGGGACATCCCGCTCTTGCCATCAAATTTACACCCAAGCCGAGGACAGGTCCACGTCCCTGAACGGGGCAGATGCCATTGAGATGCCTGGATTTTGGTCATTTGATTCAATCTGCTGGTCCTTTCTTCGGATCACTCCCAATTTATTCTTTGTTAAGCTACGCCATATGCGTGCCTGTTCTGATTATGCTGCAGTTCTAATGGCATTATCCAAAGAAAAAAGGAAGAACTTTCATTGATATAGTCCCTTTCATGACCCCAGGGGGTCCCAAAGCATTTTACATCCAACTAAATATTTTTTGAAGTACAGTTATCATTGTTATGTAGGAAATGTGGCAGCCAAATTGTTACAGCAAGCTTCCACAAACAGCAATGTGATAATGACCAGAATGATCAAATCATCTGTTGTTTAAGGTGTTATTCAAGGGACAAATATTGACCAGGAAACCTGGGAGAACTCCCTGCCCTTCTACCAATAGTGTCATGGGATCTTTTCCTCCATCCAAGAGGATAAATTGGGGTCTTGAATTAACATCTCACTTGAAAGACTCATCCCTCAATACTGCACTGGGAGCGTTGGCCTGGACCATGTGCTCAAGTCTAAGCAGGGAACTTTCCTGGTGTCTTTGGGCAATTTCACTAAAAACTGATTAGCTGGCCTTTTTATGATTTCTGTTTGTGGGATGTTATGGTGCAGAGTAACAGCCTATAGAGTAACATTAAAATAAATCACTTTGTGAAACACATTCAGCATGCAAAATATTAATAATAAATGATTATCGTTATTAATAAGAGTCTGCAGTCTACAACTCACCCCAATTAATTCAATATCTTCATTAGCCTAGGCTAATTCTCTTAGAATTATGCCTTTGTGAAGTGCCTTGGGTCACTTTATTATGCTAAAGGCACGTGTGTGTGTGTGTGTGTGTGTGTATGTGTGTGTGCATGTGTGTGTGCGCATGTGTGTGTGTGTGTGTCAGTTGTTGTTGTCCTTGGAAGGTGAGTAACCATAAGAGAGAAAGGGTTCTCCTGTTTTCATGGAGCTGCCACTTTATGAACACTGGTTCAGTATTGACAAACTGACACTGTGCTGGAGCCTCAGGCATGTTTACCTCACACAGCTGGAGGAGCAGGGAGGCTGTAGTGCTAAGACGAGAATCTTTATGTTGATGTAGCGATTTTACAACGTTCAATGAGTGGAAGTCATTTTTCAGCTAAGTATGAAGCTCTTTGCTCATTTCACAGCTGCTGACGTGTGAGGAACAGGATAAACAGGCTTTAGAGTGGTGGGAGTGTGAATAGGATGGAGCAGAGCATAGAGACTGCCTCTTAATGAGGCTTAAGCTCAAAATGGCTTAAACCACAATCTCTTCAGTACTGTGGTAAATGGGATCTGACTGAATTGCGCTGCTAATAAACTCAAATACTTTATATAGAAATCAGCATTTGGAAGAAATCACCAACACAAGCAGTACAATATCTGTTAGTACAACCAAAACTAAACCTTTCTGCAAAGTTATGCAAGCGTAGGAATGAATTAGTTCCTGGCCTGGTAATTTGTTACCTTGACTCCCCTCAGCTTCTAGTGAATGAATTTCAGCAAGACTGGTTTTGTGCTCTTGTTACCTCCAAACTCAATTATTCCCTGCCCAGCCTCCTACCTTGCACTCTCACTAAACTTGAGCTCATCTAAAACTCTGCTGCCCGTAACCCAACTCACACCAAATTCTGTTCACCCATCACCCCTGTGTTCACTGACCTATAATGGCTCTCAGTCTGGCAATGCCTCGATTTTAGAATTCTGCTCCTTGTTTTCAAATCTCTCCATGGCTTCATCCCTCCTTATGTCTGTAATCACCTCCAGACCTACAACCCTTCAAGATCTCTGCACTCCAATTCTGTTATCTTGAGTATCCCAAATATCCTTTTCTCTACCAGTGGCATTCTTGCCATCAGCTGCCCAGTTTCTAAACAGCTTTTTTTTAACCACTGTTACCTTATTCCCATTGTTTGAGTGGATTAATATGTCCCCACAGTCAATCCCAAAATACAAAATGAGGCTTTATACCATTGAGCTCAGGATGTAAAGGGTCAATCACCAAATCATCCTCCACACAGTAACATATTAGCCTCAGCTACCATGGAAACCACCTCTGTGTCCCTAGTGATGGAGGAGGCGTAAATGAGGTGGTCCTTATGCAGACTCAATTAATTAAGCCTTTGGCATCAGCAGCAATGTTAGTAAGATAAAACCAAAGCAAGTGCATTCTTTCAGACAGTTTGAGTGAGGAGATACCATCGCCTCCTTTGCTGCACTGCTCAAGGGGATTGCACCCAGTGATGTTTACTGTCTGGGACACAATCATACACAGGAGACAGGGATCCTCCTGCTGATACCCTCAAGTGCAGATCACACTTAGCACAACAATCAACCTGGACAGGTTTTATATGATAGACCCATTCCAATACGCACCTGAGCCATTGTACATCCACACCAAGGGTACCTGGTCATAGACAACCAAGGTATAGAGTTACGGGTTGCCGAGGGACATAGTCATGGGTTACCGAGGGATAGAGTTATGGATTACTGAGGGACATAGCCATGGGTTACTGAGAGATAGAGTTATGGGTTATTGAAAAAGGAAAGAAAAAACTACTTGCATTTATATCACACTTCACATAACCACCGGGCATCTCAAAGTGCTTAACAGCCAATGAAGTTTTTGAAGTGTAGCCCCTTTTGTAAATTGAAAACATGGAGGCAAACCTAACAGCATATTGCAAACTCCCACAAATAGCAATGTAATGATGACCAGATCAGCTATTTTTGTGATGTTGATTGAGGGATAAATATTGTTCAGGACACCAGGGATAACTCCCCTGCTCTTTTTCAAAATAGCATCCTGGGAGCTTTTACATCCAGCCAGGGAGGCAGATGGAGACCTCGGTTTAACGTTTCATCCAAGAGACAGCACCTCCAGCAATGCAATATTGCACTAGAGTGTCAGACTTGACTTTTACACTAAAACCCTAGAGTGGGACTTGAACCCAAAACTTTGTAACTCAGAGGAGACAGTGCTATGAACTGAGCCACAACTGACACTTGAAGGATAGCATTGCAGGTTATTGTGGGCCTGAGTGGTGGGTTATAGTCATGGTTATCCAGGTTTCCATTTGATATTTGAAATGCACAGAGGAACTTTTTGTAATTGAGGCTGCGGACCCCAGGCAAGGCAGCAGGGAGCAGCGGACTCCAGGCAAGGCAGCAGGGAGCAGCAGACGCAAGGAGAGGCAGCAGGGAGCAGCAAACGCAAGGAGAGGCAGCAGGGAGCAGCGGACACAAGGAGAGGCAGCAGGGAGCAGCGGACACAAGGAGAGGCAGCAGGGAGCAGCGGACACAAGGAGAGGCAGCAGGGAGCAGCGGACACAAGGAGAGGCAGCAGGGAGCAGCGGACACAAGGAGAGGCAGCAGGGAGCAGCGGACACAAGGAGAGGCAGCAGGGAGCAGCGGACACAAGGAGAGGCAGCAGGGAGCAGCGGACCCCAGGCAAGGCAGCAGGGAGCAGCGGACCCCAGGCAAGGCAGCAGGGAGCAGCGGACGCAAGTAGAGGCAGCAGGGAGCAGCGGACACAAGGAGAGGCAGCAGGGAGCAGCGGACACAAGGAGAGGCAGCAGGGAGCAGTGGACCCCAGGCAAGGCAGCAGGGAGCAGCGGACACAAGGAGAGGCAGCAGGGAGCAGCGGACCCCAGGCAAGGCAGCAGGGAGCAGCGGACCCAAGGAGAGGCAGCAGCCCCCAGGTGAGGCTGCAGATGGATCCTGGGCAAGGCAGCAGCAAACTCAAGGAGAGGCAGTGGACCCCAGGTGAGACCATGGGTGGAGCTTGCATGAGGTGGGAGAGAGAGAGAGCATGAGGGTGGTTGGAGGGGAGAGAGTGTCTGAGGGTAGTGGAGGGAGAGAGGTTGTGTGAGTCGGGGGATGGGGGGTGGGGAGAGAGAGAGTGTTGTAGGAAATCCATGATCAGAATCACAGCTTCATAGTTAAAAGATGAATCTCATTTTTGCAGAGCCTGCTAACAATGCGGGATTAACTGTGTGAAACCCTGCTGTGTCAGACATTTTATTATCTGCCTAAAATCAAAGCCAGTTTTTTTTAGCAATAATGAGCTACAATATGAGTCTGGCAGCCAAAAATACAGAACAATGAAGGCAAGGCAAGAAGAGGAAGCTAAACAAAAAGAAATTTTGTCACCTTACTTTAAAAAGCTTGAAGTATTGAATAGTGGACATTCATCAAAAAGTATGGGCGAGGAAAGATCTGAATTATCCAATCACTTACCGAGTTGTGGAGATACCACAATGACTGCAAAAGTTGAAAAGTGGACTCTGAAGGGACAATGGAACTACAAAATATTGGTGATTTTGTCGAAGTAAGGAAAGAACCTTCCAAACCCTCGACCACTATCATCTAGAAGGACAAGGGCAGCAAATAGATGGGAACACCATCACCTGCAAATTTACCTTCAAGCCACACATCATCCTGACTTGGAAATAAAACGCCGTTCCTTCACTGATACTGGGTCAAAATCCTGAAACTCCCACCCTAACAGCACTGTGGGTGTACCTACACCACATGGACAGCAACAGTTCAAGAAGGAAGCTCACCACCACCTTCTCAAGGAAAACTAGGGATGGGCAATAAATGCTGGCCCAGCCAGCGAAGCCCACATCACATGAATGAATAAAACAAAGTGCTTCTGCTCCATTCAGCTTCAAAAATAAAATAAAGTCCAGGAACAGAGAAAATAAGAAGCACAAAACTTACAGAATGACCTTGAATGTACAATAATTGCTTCTGGCATCAAAATACAATCAATTAGACCTGAAAGACTGCAGTCAATACTGTTCTAGCATAGCGCAAACTGATTTGTGATAACTGCCTCAGTTCCAAGCAGTACATGCTATGCCCCACAGAGGGCAGCATTTATGCAGATTCAGCATGAGTTCAGCGCTCACCAGTTTGAGCAAAGATGTGGCTGAGCTTTGAGGAGAGTGGACAATATACACCAGAATATGTGGCACATGTCCAACCTCAGTGCAGCATGGACAAAACACAACAAAACTTTGACATGGCTTCTCTTTTTCTGTGCTTCTTAATGAAGTTTAATTTTTTTCCATTTAGCCTGGGTTCAAATCAAACTCCAGAGAATTGAGCACAAAATCCAGGCTTATTGCTTTTACACACCTCCACAAATTGTGCATATATTTGCTCCTGTTATGGACAAAGAAATTGACAAGTTGCAAAAAAAGTTTTGGATTGGGGGAGAGTGGATTTTAGTAAAATAGGGCAGGATCTGGCCAAGGTAGACTGGGAACAGCTACTTGTGGGGAAATCTACAGAGGAACAGTGGGGGGTGTTCAAAAAGGAAATGGGGAGGGTTCAGGCTCAACATGTTCCCTCTAGGGGGATAGGAAGGAGTAACAAGCCCAGAGAACCATGGATGACCAGAGATATTCAGGTTATGATGAGAAGGAAAAGAGAGGCTTTTAGCAGGTACAAGGGGAGCAAATCAGCAGAGGCATTAGTGGAGTACAGAAAGTGCAGGGTGGAGCTTAAGAAAGCAATTAGGAGAGCAAAGAGGGGATATGAGAAAGCTCTGGCTGGTAAAAGTAGGGAAAATCCCAAGATATTCTATAAGTATATCAATGGGAAGAGGATAACCAGGGAAAGAGTAGGGCCCATAAGATACCAAGGGGGCAAGCTATGGGGTGGAGCCAGAGGACATTACTAGAGTGGTGAATGAATACTTCACGTCCATCTTCACCCAAGAGAATGAGGATGAAGGTATCGAACTCAGGGATAGAGACTGCGAGGTTCTTAAACAAATTGATATAGGGAGTGACAAGGTATTGGAGGTGTTGGCAGGCTTAAAAGTGGACAAATCTCCAGGTCTGGATGATTTGTGTCCCAGACTGCTGAGGAAGGAAAGGGAGGAGATCACAGGGGTTCTGACCCAAATTTTTAATTCCTCTCTGGCCACAGGGGAGGTGCCAGAGGACTGGAGAACAGCTAATGTGGTTCCGCTATTTAAGAAGGGTTGTAGGGATAAGCCAGGGAACTACAGGCCAGTGAGTCTCACGTCAGTGGTAGGGAAACTATTGGAGAAAATTCTGAAGGAGATTATCTATCTCCACTTGGAGAGGCAAGGTTTGATCAGGGATAGTCAGCATGGCTTTGTCAGAGGGAGGTCATGCCTAACAAATTTGATTGAATTTTTTGAGGAGGTGACCAGGTGTGTAGATGAGGGTAGTGCAGTTGATGTAGTTTATATGGATTTCAGCAAAGCCTTTGACAAGGTCCCATATGGGAGACTTATAAAGAAGGCAAAGGCACATGGGATACAGGGTAATTTGATAAGGTGGATTCAAAATTGGCTTAGTTGTAGGAGACAGAGGGTGATGACTGAAGGATGCTTTAGTGACTGGAAGCCAGTGTCCAGTGGTGTACCACAGGGATCTGTGTTCGGTCCCCTATTATTTGTCATTTATATAAACCACATAGATGACTATGTGGGGGACAGGAATAGTAAGTTGGCAGATGACACAAAGATTGGCTGGGTGGTTAACTGTGAGGTTGAGTGTCTTGGGCTACAGGAAGATATAGATGGGATGGTCAAATGGGCAGATAAGTGGCATTTGGAATTTAACCCTGAAAAGTGTGAGGTGATACACTTTGGAAGGAGTAATTTGACAAGGACGTATTCAATGAACGGCATGGCACTAGGAAGTTCTGAGAAACAAAGGGATCTTGGCGTGTGTGTCCATAGATCTCTGAAGGCAGAGGGGCATGTTAGTCGGGTGGTGAAAAAGGCAGATGGGACACTTACCTTTATCAATCGAGGCATAGATTACAAAAGTAGGGAGGTCATGTTGGAGTTGTATAGAACCTTGGAGAGGCTACAGCTGGAGTACTGTGTGCAGTTCTGGTCGCCACATTATAGGAAGGATGTGATTGCACTGGGAGGGGTGCAGAGGAGATTCACCAGGATGTTGTCTGGGATGAAACATTTAAGTTATGAAGAGAGGTTGGATAGACTTGGGTTGTTTTCGTTGGAGCAGAGAAGACTGAGGGGCGACCTGATCGAGATGTACAAGATGATGAGGACATGGACAGGGTGGATAGGGAGCAGCTGTTCCCCTTAGTTGAAGGGTCAGACACAAGGGGACATAAGTTCAAGGTGAGGGCAGGAGGTTTAGGGGGATGTGAGGAAAAACTTTTTTACCCAGAGGGTGGTGACGGTCTGGAATGTGCTGCCTGGGAGGGTGGTGGAGGCAGGTTGCCTCACATCCTTTAAAAAGTACCTGGATGAGCACTTGGCACGTCATAACATTCAAGGCTATGGGCCAAGTGCTGGTAAATGCGATTAGTTAGGTAGGTCAGGTGTTTCTCACATGTCGGTGCAGACTTGATGGGCTGAAGATCCTCTTCTGCACTGTGATACTGTGTGACACTCCCACTGCAAAACTGAGGGAATGCTTCACTATCAGAAGTACTGTCTTTTGAATGAGATGAGATGTTAATCCAGAGTACCCATCTCTCCTCTTAAATGGCATTAAAAGATTCCACAACACTATTCAAAGAAGGACATAGAGTTCTCCCCAGTGACCTGACCAATATTTATTCCTCACCCAACATCACAAACAGATATTTACAACCTTCTGGGCTCAATATTGATTTCAATAACTTCAGGTCATAACCACTATCCTATTTTCTCGGACAGCAGATGCTGGTAATGATTCTGCTGTAACCATTTACACCTCCCCTGGGGCCATCGTTTGTCTCTTTACTTGTCACATTATCACCTGATCTTGCCTTGGACCATCAACCATGTTGTCATTTAACCTCTCCTGCCCTATCACAGGCTTTCCCTGTTGTTCTTTCCCCTCTTCCTCCTTTCCCTGCCTGTACTTTCTAAAAACCTGTTACATCTCTAACTTATTCAAATTCTGGTGAAATGTCATTGCTCTGAAATGTTAATCTCTATTTCTCTCTTCACTGAGGAGGTCCTTGAAGGCGACGATGATGGGGATGAGGCTCTCGCACTGGCTAGATGAGGCAGACGCGCTCGGGAGGCACTCATAGCTGCCGGATTTGTGGAGGATGATGACGACATGCAATGAGGTGACCCCATAGATCCTCATGTCGCATTTTTTGAACATTTGATTCCAGTCTGACTTATGGCAGCGCGAATACCTTCTGTGAGAATTCTCCTGTCATGGAGATGCAGTGGAGGTCCTAATAGTCGCTTGATTGCAGGAGGGTGATAATGATATGCAGTGAGGATAATCCATAAATCTTCACCTTCACATAGCCTCTGGAATGAGAGGGCAGCTCGCTTGTGCTCCGTGATCAGGGTCGAATCATAGAGACGCAGCCATAAAACTTTATAAGTTCTGATGCTTTGTTTGCCTTCTGCACCTGAGCCCTTCAGGAGCTGGAGCCCTGCATCACTGGTCACAGATGCTGAAGAGATGGGGCCAGCCCCACCACCAGCCACACACCGCCCCCCCCCCCCACCTTAAAGGTGCAGAGAGCACATCGAGAGAATGAGAGAACTCTGTGGCGCCTGACCGCTATGTTCTGGCAGCAATGACAAGCACCACCAAAATGCAGGCATCAGTAATGTTTCCAGGGAGTGTGAGGCCAGACCATCACTTTGGTCTGAAGGCTGCACAGAGCACAAGAAGGGGCCCTGGACTGAGACACCTGCCTTTATCCATAGAACCATAGAAAAGTTACAGCACAGAAGGAGGCCATTCTGCCCATCTTGTCCATGCCAGCCCGTGGACACCCAGGTGTCCTTTCTAATCCCACCTTCCTGCACCCAGCCCATAGCCCCGCAGCTTACAGCACTTTAGGTGCAGATCCAGGTACTTTTTAAAAGAGTTTAAAATTTCTGCCTTTACCATCAACTTGGGCAGCAAATTCCAATCACCCACTACCCTCTGCGTAAAAAAGTTCTTCCTCATGTCCCCCCTACACCTTCTGCCACTTATCTTGAATCTATGTCCTCTGGTTCTAGAATTCTCCATCAAGGGAAACAATTTTATCCTATCCACTCTATCCATTCCCCTCATAATTTTGTACACCTCAATCAAGTCACCTTTTAGCCTTCTTTGTTCTAAGGAAAATAACCCCAACCTATCCAATCTCTCCTGGTAGCTACACTTTTTTAACCCTGGCAACATTCTTGTAAACCTCCTCTGTACTCTCTCCAGAGCTATTCCGTCCTTCCTGTAATGTGGTGACCAGAACTGCACACAATACTCCAGTTGTGGCCTCACCAGTGTTTTATACAATTCCAACATTATATCCTTACTTTTATATTCTATACCTCTGCTATTGGAGGAGAGTATTCCATATCAAAAACAATTCCATATGACTTCTTTACAACCTTGTCTACTTGAACTGCTGCCTTCAGGGACCTGCGTACTTGTATGCCAAGATCTCTCATTTCATTTACCCCTCTTAGTATATTCCCACTTATTTTGTAATCACTGTACTGTATGACCTCCCTAAATGTATGACCTCACACTTCTCTATGTTAAAATCCATCTGCCACTTTACCACCCGCTCCACCAACCCATCTATATCGTTTTGGAGATTATGGCTATCCTCTACACTATCCACTACTCTGCCAATCTTTGTGTCATCTACAAATTTCCCAATCATGCCCCCCACGTTCACGTCCAAATCGTTAATATATAACACAAACAGCAAGGGTCCCAAAACCGAGCCCTGTGGAACACCACTTGAGACAACTTTCTGTTCGCAAGGGCATCCATTGACCATTAACCTTTGTTTCCTGTTACAAAGCCAACCTTTTATCCAGTTTGCCACATTACCCTGAATCCCATGGGTTTTTACTTTCCTAACCAATCTGCCATGTGGGACCTTGTCAAATGCCTTGCTAAAATCCATGTACACAACATCCACTGCACTACCTTCATCAACTCTTCTTGTCACTTCCTCAAAGAATTCAATCAAATTTGTGAGGCAAGACCTTCCTTTAACAAATCCATGCTGACCATCCCTGACTAGTCCATGCCTTTCCACATGACAGTTAATCCTATCTCTCAGGATTGATTCTACTAATTTGCTCACCCCTGATGTAAGACTAACTGGCCTATAATTGTTTGGCATTTCCTTTGATCCCTTTTTAGACAATGGAATTACGTTTGTATTTCTCCAGTCCTCTGATATCTTGTGTAGAAATGTTTCACATCTGAGTGACAAGAACACTGCTCATCAGAACAAGAAACCATCGGCAGAGAGACATTCTTGGCAGTTTATTGACACTAGTGAACAGTACGTACAAGTGATTAACACCCACGCCCAGGCTGTGCAACTAACTCTCCTTGACCTTCCTAATCCTGCCGCTACATCTTGTTGCTCCCCACAGTGGAAGTGGAGGCAGCCTGCTGGTTGCTATGCCCTGTCTGTGATGACTTTAGCGGGTGTCCTCTGGAGGGCGGAGACTTGGAGGGCTCTGGCCTGCTTTCGGGGTCCTGCTGCATAGCAGTGGCACCTCCCTCAGCTTGTAGAGCTGGAGCTGCTGAGGTCACAGGAAGAGGTGAGTCAGATTGGCTGGATACTCTCGGAGTCACCTGGATGAATGGGCCTGGAGTGAGCAGCTGTTGATCCTCCTCCCTACAGGTGCCCGGGGGCCCCAGGCTGACTCTTTGAGGAGCAGGGGTAGCTGGAGTGAGATTGAGCTGCCCAGCACCACTCTTGCATACACATTGCTGGAGGCCAACTGTGGCATCAGCGATGGAGTTGAGCCCGCGCAACAGTGCAGGACCGAAGTCCTGGACCAAGGTCTCCATGGCAGCCGCCACTCTACCAGTGTTGATCTCAGTGAGTTGGAATGCCAGCACTATCACCTCAGCCTTAGTCCTCCATCATGCCTTGCAATCTGAGCAGCAGACATCCCTTCCTGATGTTCCCAGGCTTGCCTTTGCAGCTCCAGCAACTGTGACATGACCGAGTCCAGAGGCTCATCATCTGACTCGGACTCAGCAACGTTCTGGCCTCCAGCAGTCCTCTGAGAGCCGGACACCTGAGAAGTCCCTGCCGCCACCTGCTATCGATCAGACAGTGCAATGTGCTCATCAGATTGTGATCCTGAGGCTACTCTAAAGCTGGGTCCCACCGAGGTGTGTGTCTTTGCGCTGGTGGAAGGTATGGCTGAGCATTATGATGGGACTTCAGGGAGGATGCCTCCAGATTCCTCTTCAGAGGTTTCTTTGGGGCTTGATTGGAGGCATCGGGTCATGAACTCTGTTGGCTGTTTGGCACATGTGTCTGTGAAAGTGAGGAGAGATAATTAGTGCATAGCAGTGGCCTGTGAAACAGGACACATCACTCATGGCATGGTTGTCTGATGGGTGTTGCACTGCTGGATCCTCACTTGGTAGAAGCAGCGCCGACCTCACCATCAGCACAGGACCGGTCCAGATCCTCGCCAGCCAGCTGGATGGCTGTTTTCAAAGTTCGTGAGGACCTCGATTTTGGCATTCCACCACCGGTCTGCAGCCTCTATCTCTTGTGTGCCAGCTGTCCTGCATGGCTAGAGATGGAGAAAGGGTAAGCAGAACACCTGCCAGACCAGATGATAAGTACGCCAGGCCTGTGTGGATGGTGAGTGGTCCTTTGGATGGGATTCTCACTATCTGTCGGTGAAGAGAGTCCATTTCCTCAGCACTGTATTCAGCAAGTTCCCTTTCTACCCATTTGGTCTCTGGCTTTGCTCAGCTCCATCTCCAAGAGGTCGGATGCATTCCAACTCTGGCAGCCAGAGGACAGATTTAAGGTGATCAGCAAAAGAACCAGACACAACACGAGGAAACAGCTTTCTTTAAACACAAGTTGCTGTCATTTGGAAGGCGCTGCCTGAAAAGACAGTGGAAGCAGATTCAGTCACAGAATCACAGAATTGTTATGGTGCAGAAGGAGGCCATTTGGCTTCATTCACAGGATGTAGGCATTGCAAGGCTAGCATTTATTGCCAATCCCCATACAACTTATTGACTTGCCAGGGCAATTCAGAGGGCAGTTAAGAGTTAACTTACATTGCTGTGGGTCTGGAGTCACATATAGGCCAGACAGGTAAGGATGGCAGATTTCCTTCCCTAAGGACATTAATGAGCTAGATGGGTTTTTATGACAATCCCGTCGTTACTCATATTAGACTTTATGTTAATTCCTTAATTATTTAATTGATTAAATTTAAATTCCTGAACCCTCATGGTGGAATTTGAACATGCCTTTCTGGATTATTAGTCCAGGCCCCTGGATTACTAATCCACTAAAATAACCAACATAGTACTATATTCTGAATTTCCTGAACTCCCATCAGTGCTTAGGGTTTCCTAATTGGTCTTGTAAATACGGTTTAGAGGCTCAAAGTGCTTACATTAGGGTTGCCAGCTCTAGCTGGATGTATTCCTGGAGGTTTACCACATGACCTGCCCCCACATTCTCCCACCATTGGTCACCCAACATGTCCATTTTTACAGCCAATTATAAAGTCAACAGACTCATCGGGCTGAATTTTGCCATGATGGCTGAGGTCCCACTGCTGGGTCCAAAAGCAGGAGGTGAACCTGCTTAGGAGGGTGGAGGGACACAGAGAGGCATCTTGCCGACAGCAGCCAATTAAATGGCCACTGCAGGTGCTGCTGTCCTTATTAAGAATGATGGCCTGCCCCCCCAAGAGCTGTTTGCCCAATCAGAAGGTCAGCAGCCTTAGCAGTGCCACTGTTGGTTGCTGAGGTTGTAGCTGCAGGATGTGGGCACCTCCATTGTCAGGCATCTTCACAGGCCCCGGTGACTGAGAGGAGGTTTGCAGTGCATAGTTGGTACCATGGCCATGGGGGGGTGGTCATTACCATAGGGGACTCCAACGTGGGCCATGGAAAGTCCAAAAAGGAGTCCCCCACCCCAGAGCCCACTAGCTGGCTGCCCGGTTTCACTATTCGGCCTTCCCACATGCTGGTGGCCCCTCCCCAATGCAGGAAAAATGCCCAGGGTGGCGGGAAGTGACCTTTAATTGGCAACTTAAGTGGCTCAATTGGGCTCCAGTGGGCAGCTTGTCTAACAGCTTTTCTGCAGCAAAATGGAATGGCAGCGAGATGACATCAGACACGTCCCCCCCCACCCCCCACCATGCCTTGCCACACCACATTTCCAGCATTCCCACCTCCCAGCTGTCACCAAAGGAAACAACATGTCACCTCCTGCCCAGGTGCTGAGACTTGGAATAAACTAACATGGCTTTGTGTTGAGTGAAAGGCTCCATTTGTCAAGTGTGAATATTCTGGGGCTGACAAGTAACCTCTGTAATGCCTGAATTCAAGACGGTGAAATTGCAGCTGCCAACCCAACCAATGAGATCCTGTTTTTGCCTCTCAGATTATGCCTAATTAAAGAATTTCTTCTGTTGTGCCTTTCTCTGCCTCACCATGCATTTTCGCCACTTGAGGTTTGACTTTCTGTAGTCTAAGGTCATGCAGACATGGCGGCACAGATCAGAGAGCCTCATGGAAATCTGAAAAGCTGTGTGTCGTGGACACAGGACGTGCGTTTCTGTTACTTGTTTGCAATTATTTTCAGGCTGCACTGACTGGCCTGTCTGAGTACAGCAGACGCAAGGTGTGATATCATCTGAAGCCAACCACCTGGCTCGCTACATGCTTAGCGCAGACTCAAGATCCCACTACCACCAACCCCCCACCCCCCCACCACCCCCCCCCCCCCCCCCCCCCCCCCCCCAATATGAAGCTGCCTGCAGCAAGCCTGTGGCACCCGAGTAGCTCATTTAACTGACAGTAATAAGCTTTAAGTCATACATCGGAAACTCCACCTCCCCGGCAGCTGTTTGAGAAAACCCAGCCACTCTGGGCTAAATTGGCTAGAACTGGAGAAAGAGCAGTTGCTAGATAATATCCAAACCGAGTGACTGCCCCATGCTAGCGTGACAGAAAGATGACAACCCTGGGCCCATAAAACAGTGTCTTTGGCCGTGGGCTTGTTTCTAACACAGAGTCAGGGTTCTGGCCACTTTCCATGCATGATGGGGTTGGGGGTTCTGAGTATTCGGGTGGTGGGGATCCTGCATATTTGTGGGGTGGGGATTCTGTCTATTTGTGGGATAGGGATCCTATGTATTTGGGAGGCCGTATTTCTATATTTGGAGGGGGAGGATCCTCTGTTTTGGGGGGTTGGGGATCCTGTGTATATATTGGTTGGGGATTCTGTATGTGTGTGGGATGGGGTTTCTTTATTTGGGTGGGGGCGGGAATACTGTGTATTGGTGGGGTGGGGATCCTGTGTATTTGGGGGGTGGGGATCCTGTGTATTGGGGGTTGGGGATCCTGTGTATTTAGGGGGGGTGGGAATCCTGTGTATTTGGGGATTGGGGATCCTGTGTATTGGGGGGTGGGGATCCTGTGTATTTGGGGGGATGGGGATCCTGTGTATTTGGGGGGTGGGGATCCTGTGTATTGGGGAGGTGGGAATCCTGTGTATTTGAGGGGATGGGGACCCTGTGTATTTGAGGGGTGGGGATCCTGTGTATTTGGGGGGTGGGGATCCTGTGTATTTGGGGGGATGGGGATCCTGTGTATTTGGGGGGTGGGGATCCTGTGTATTGGGGAGGTGGGAATCCTGTGTATTTGAGGGGATGGGGACCCTGTGTATTTGAGGGGTGGGGATCCTGTGTATTTGGGGGGTGGGGATCCTGTGTATTTGGGGGGTGGGGATCCTGTGTATTTGAGGGGGTGGGGATCCTGTGTATTTGGGGTGGTGGTGATCCTGTGTATTGGGGGGGGTGGGGGATCCGGTGTATTTGGGGGGGTGGGGATACGGTGTATTTGGCGGGGAGGTGGTGATCCTGTGTATTTGGGGGTGGGAATCCTGTGTATTTGGGGGAGGTGGGAATCCTGTATATTTGGGGGCAGGATCCTGTGTATTTGAGGAGGTGGGAATCCTGTGTATTTGTTGCAGGGGGTGGGGGGGGTTTCTGTATTTGTTTGGTGGGGACTATGTGCAGTACCAAATAATCAAAATGGGTAAGCTGCTCAAAACAAGAGAAGGAACAGAGTGGAAACATGATATCTTTACATTTTTGATATGAAAACATCAAAATGCTACAAATTCCACTGATTATTTTATCCAATATATCATTAACTAATGAAGACATTGTCTTCAAATCCCTCCATGGCCTTGCCCCTCCCTAGTTCTATAACCTCCTCCAGCCTCACAACCCTCAGAGATATCTACACTTCTCTAATTCTGGCCTCTTGTGCAACCCCTGCAACAAATACACAGGTTCCTCGCAACCCCACATACACAGGATTCCCACCCCCTCAAATACACAGGATTCCTGCCCCCAAATATACAGGATCCACATACCCCCAATACACAGGATACCCACCCCCTCAAATACACAGGATCCTCACCCCCCAAATACACAGGGTCCAAATCCCCTCAAATACACAGGATCCCCACCTCCCCCAAATACACAGGATTCCCACCCCCAAATACACATTTTTATGCACCTGACATTTGAAAACAGTATTTGGGATCAGAAAAGCTCAATACAGTTGATTCGGGGACTGCAAATGGTGAATTAACGGAATGAACCCAATTTAGCTGAATTCAGATAAAAATAGAAAACACTGGGAATACTCAACAGGTCATGCAGCATCTGTGGAGCAAAAAACAATATCAGGATTGATCTTTCATCACAACTGAGAGATGTAACAGGATTTAAGCAAGTACAGAGGAAAGGACAAAAGGGAAAGTCTGTGATAGGGTGGAGGACAGGAGAGGTAAAATGACAAAGGGATGACGGTGCAAGACAAATAGAACAAGTAGAGAAACGAAAATGGGTCCATAGGAGCTGTAAATTGAAACAGCAGAATCATTACCAGCATCTAATGTCCAAAAAACTGGAGGCAGTGGTTATGATCTGAAATTGCTGAACTCGATCCAAAACTCTGTTGACTGTGTCTTAACTCACTCAAAGTCCCGTTCCCTAACCTATCATCGCTAACCTATCATTTCTGACCTATTATTCCTGACGTATCGTTCCCCTATCATTGCTGATCTACATTGTGTCCAGGTCAAACAACATCATGATTTTAAAATTCTCATCCTTGTCTTCAAATCCCTCCATGGCCTTGCCCCTCCCTAGCTCTATAACCTCCTCCAGCCTCACAACCCTCAGAGATATCTACACTTCTCTAATTCTGGCCTCTTGTGCATCCCCGATTTTAATCACTCCACCATTGGTGGTTGTGCCTTCACATGTCTCGGCCCCAAGCTCTGGATTTCACTCCCTAAACTTCTGTGCCTCTCGACCTAGCTTTCCTCCGTAAAACCTACCTCTTTGACTGAGCTTTCAATCATTTTTCCTAATATCTTCTTATGTGGCTTGGGATCATACTTTGTTTTATAATGTTCCTGTGAAGCATCTTGGCTTATACACAAATGTAAGTTATGTAAATGTAAATTTTAATTGTTGTTGCTAAGCTTGGAAGTTGGTAAAGTGCTTAATCATGCAAATTGCCTGAGCTGAATTCTGTTGGTGCAAAGAAGATGAAGCACATGATCTAGGAGCTAAAATACTGACAGGTGAGATGTAAATAGGAGTAGAATATTGTGGTCAGTCGGTAGGGAGAGTGCGAGAGGGGAGTCTGGAGAAACCACCCTGACAGTGACCACATCAGAAGGCCAGTGAGGCAAGAGAGGGGAGTGTGAAGAAACCTGCCCAATGACTACTGAACGTCCTTGGCAAACAGATTATCAGTCATGTCTGAGGCTGGATCTTGACAGTGATTATGTCACATTTGCATGGTGCCAACAAGTGGTTTGTAAGGACATAGAGGAGTCTATTCCAATCAGTTCTTTTGGGTAGTGATGAGATGGCAGAGTGTTAGAAGATGAAGTATGGATGAATGAAGCTCCCATCTGAGCATCAATAGTTCATTATTTTGATTTACATGTTAATAGATTGGATAAGCTCTGATGATTCATGTACTGTAGTGTTAGCATTGATCCGCTGCAATTTCCTTCTTAAAATCGCCATCAATCAGCCCCATTCAATATGCATTTATGCCCTGAAACTGTATTTAAAATTCTGAAACAAATCTAGCCGTTAACTCTGTGAGTCATTCATTACTAGCTTGATTACTTCCACAGCGCCACCACAAACCACAGTGGGACTGTAAAACGAAGTACTGTACTGAGATGCACAGGCCACATACATTCCTACAAGAGGAGAAGGCCCATCCCTTTCAACTTTTGTCCCATTTCTCAGTGAATAAATCTTCGGGATGCTGCATACACTGCTATATTGTCTGTTGTAACATGGAGCCTTTGTAACAAGGCTTTGGCACAGGGGCTAAGTTAACCCTCAAGTTCTGAATCCTCTTCACTTCCTGAGCTCTGCTTTGCAAATCCACCTGTCACTCTGCCTCACAAGATCCAGCAGTCAGATTATCATTCCTGCTCTCTTCGCTTAAAAAAACTGGGAGAAGGAGAGGCAGAGAGAACATTCCCATGGGCCGTAGCAGCAATAACAAAATATGTTCACTGGCAAAGTGGCTGCAATTCTCCAGCACACTTGGGTGCTCCCAGATCCTCAGAAAATGATCAAAATATTGTATTTGCTCAGCTGGGTATCTGACACACAGAGAAAATCACCCCCATTGTTGTTGGATACCATTCAGTAGGTCTTAATGTAGTCTTACGAGGTAGGTTAACTACAAGAACTATGTGTGTGTAAAGGGTTCAAGCTATGAGCTCTCTCCATGCTTGCTTCTGCACATGGCTTTGTCCAACACTACAATGGCCCTCTGTGTGGGTCATGTGTTCTCTTACATCACTGTGTGGGTGATACTGTACTCAGTCCCACGTTAACTCTACATGTGCCAGACCCTTATACTACTAGTCCTCCCCAAGTCTTTATCCAATGTATTTCAAGTTATTCTAGTTTACCCCTTGTATTTACATCATTATTACTACCCCATCTCCCCTCTGCAAGTCTCTGAGTTCATAAGTTCAGGCAGTCTGGAGGCTTTATAAACCTTCCCTATCTCATTTGCACTATTGTCGGAGGAGTGGTTGGCTCTGTCATTGCAGGTAAACTCTGTTGACTTGGAGGCTGTTCTGGCATCTGGGTATCTTTTCATCCTCTTTTTCCATGCCTTGGTATTGAATTGCTCTTTGTCGATTTGGCTGTTGTGGTGATGGGTGGTTGATGCGCCAACCTATTTCTTATGGGGTGGATCAGCATCATGCTCAACCCCAATTCATTTTATCCTCTCCTTTCTTCATTATGTGGGTCATTGTGATGAACTCCATGACGTGTCATGAAAATATAATAATTTTCATAATATTATTGTGATTTATTGTAAAGGTAGGTTAATAGTGGGGTTTGGATTAGTTTCTCTGTGTGTAGGTGTGTGTGCTGGGGGTGGGGGGGGTGAGTGGTTTAACTGAATTGCAGACAGCTAGTCTGGAGCTTTTGAGTTATCAAAAGAGAAGCTAGGTTTGAAATGCTAAATACGTAAACATGGTGGAATTTTAGGATGTGAGGTGTGAGGAACATTTGCTTTTTTAGATGAACCAGAGTAGTTTGAATTTAAAAGAGATGGTAAGATGTTACACTTAGCCATAGGAAGTTTAACCAAACAGCCTATTTATTTTTCTCAAAGATTACTGATAATATGAATACTATGAAAGATTTAAATTATGGAAAATGTAAAGTTGCAAAGACATATTGGAACAATAGAACTTACATTAAAAAGAGAGAAACATATATAAAGGAGATGAGGTTATGTGTAAGGAGAAAGGCATTCTTAAATCTAACAAGTGTGAAAAGCCTCCAGTCTGTATGTATCAAGTTGCTGTCTACAGGAACCAGAGCTAAGAAAACTCACTGTGAATAAAGGCAAAATACTGCGGATGCTAGAAATCTGAAACAAAAACAAAAATTGCTGGAAAAATTCAGCAGGTCTGACAGCATCTGTGGAGAGAAAGACAAAGTTAACCTTTTGCGTCCATATGATTCTTCTTCTGAGCTCTGAAGAAGAGTCATATGGACACAAAACATTAACTCTTTCTCTCCATAGATGCTGTCAGACCTGCTGAGTTTTTCCAGCATTGATTGTTTTTGTCACTGTGAATATCACTGCCCAGGGTACTGTGTGCTTTGCCTGGGTCTGTTTAAATCTGTGTTGTTTTACTGTTGCCTTAACAGAGGTGTAACTGGGAGCCAGATTAATTAGGGGAGTTAGGAGTTATTATACTAGTAATTTGTAGACCAATGTATGTGCTTAAAATCTTTTCTTCTATTAATAAATGCTTAATTTAGTTTTGTAAAAAAAAACCTCTAAGACTTAGTGGACTTATTACTACTGAATTCAAGGCGCGCATCTTGAAATAAAAATACAAATTGCAAAACATTTGTGGGAGCTGTTTCAAGTTTCCCTCTGGGATTTGAGCAGCTCAGCATTTACCATCCACTGTGCCATAAAAGATGGAAGGTGGCCTTTCCTGATATGAGGATGTGGTTTTTTTAGTAAGCTCACCTTTGCATTTGGCTGTGTAGTGTGCTGTCATCAATGGATGGCTGCTATTTGGTTCCAGCATCGTTTGTAGCACTGTCACGCTGGCTGGGAGTTACAGTGTTTGCTCAGTGGTCACAGTGTTGACCTCATCAACAGCTGTCAGAGCCAGAGATTGAGGTTGTTGATTGCTGTCGTCTATTCTCCATTGGCGGCGTCGTGGTAACTATCTGAGTGGTTGGCTGGTCTGACTAATGAGGGCATCCAGTACCTGTAATGAAAATGGACAAACCTGTTCTGCAAAGGGAGAAGACAGTTCAGAGCTGAAGTATCAGTCAGGATACTGTTTCTTGATCGAGCTCTCAGGAATTAATAATTCTGCATAAGTTACGATAGTGATTGTCTTGATATCTTCTGCTGGCCTGAGGAGATTCGGGGCTACACATGCATCTCTGCTCAAGACAGAACAAGACTAATTACGGAAAATTTGTTTGCCGCCATACTTTAGTGGTTCCAGAAACATGCCTATGACCGGAAGTCAGTTTCCTATGGTGTGTCTTGTTCGAAGCCAGAGGTCTCTTAGTCTGACAGGACTGTAACACTGGCTCCCTTGTCCAATTTAAAGTTTGTGATGGTCATTAACCGAAATGTCTGCATTCCAATACACAAATCCTGGATCTTTGACCTCACCCACCTGACACTCTTGGTGTGTAGTCTCAACCTCAGGAATCATCTTTGGGTCTCCGTTGCCTAGATGTCTCCTCCTAGATCTTTTGGCCTTGCACAGTTATTGTTACCTTGCTGTTACATTGAAAGCGTTGGGCTGAAATTGCAGGACAATGATTTTGCCTACGGGGCCGCTTTGCTGCACAGTGCTGGCATAGCTGCTCTACAGGTTGGTTAGAAACATAGGAACGAAGAGCAGGAGTTGGCCATTCAGCCCTTCGAGCCTGCTCCGCCATTCAACATGGCTGATCCTCTATCTCAACGCCATATTCCTGCTTTCTCTCCATACCCCTTGATGCCCCTAACATCCAAATAGTTATCAATTTCTTTCTTGAATATGATAACGTATTGCTTCGCTTGGCCTGGACTGTCCCTGTCTTTGTGCTGTTTAAATAATTGGACTGTGGGGTTTCCTTTGTACCACGGTTAACTTTCTCCTCTTAAAATGGACCTGTGCTGCACACAGAAATCAGGCTGCCTAACCATCTGGATAGCTTTCTCAAAGGTTAGATCTTCCTTAGCATGCAGCATGTCTGAGTGTACATTGTCCGCTACTCCTATGACTGTTCTATTTCTGATAAGTTCAGATTTTAAGTCTCCATATTTGCAGCCTGCAGCCATCCTATACAAATCTTTAATGAATGAGTTGACAGGTTCTCCTGGCTGCTGGACACACTTCTTAAATTTAGCTCTTTCAAGGATTTTGTTGTTTCTTAGGTTAAAATAAACATCGAACGATTTTAATACCTCTGCAAACTTAGCAGATGATTCGTTGATTCCTTGTCTAGCAATAATGTCGTCTACTATGGGACCTACCGAAGAAAGCAGTATGTTAACTTGTTCAGTTTCTGTCTTTTTATCCAGGCCTGAAGCAATTAAATATCTACGGAAACTTTTTCTCCAAAGTCCCCAGTTATGTGATTGACCTTGGATAAGTCCAAATTGATCTGGAAGCTTGGTTTTCTGATCTATGGTTGAAATATTTTAAAGTGTAGATTCAGCTTTAAGAAATTGCTGAAATTCAAGGTGGCGCTGCCATTTGTTTGAAGACAAATGATTTACCCAAGCTTGCCAGTTGTGGTGGGCTCACACTGTAATGATGCTTGCGCTCAGCCTTGGAAAAACTTTAAACAATGGCTTCTTGGATTGACTAGCTGCAGACTTCTCCGTTTCAGCGCTATGCTCTAGGGTCATGAAAGCATCAAATCTTGACCTTTACTGGTCTTTAAAGCTGGTTCTTTAGTCGAGACTCTACTGCACTAATTAAATAATTTATATTTTTTCTTCTTGGGGCAAGCTCGGACACCACGTGTTCAGGCGCTGACTTGGGAATCAGGTTTTTCCAGCAGAGGTTTTAAACACCAACTTCTGACCACTCAACTATTTAAAAGTTTCTCAGGACTTGCTGTTCACCGGAATTTAAAAGTTTTAGCTCACCCCTGCTAGGCCTGTGACTCCGCAATCTGTGTGTATTCAAACCAATCCTCCGTGCAATCATAAGGAGCCCTCAACTTTCTTCTTCTGCCCTCTGCTTCCAATTCTGCTATGGAGCTTCTCTCAGGTGATCTCCCTCTGTGTCTTCACTTCAAGTTCTTTCAATCAGGTCAGAATGCTACTCCTTCAATTTTATAGCTTTTGAATTTCTGCCTCATCTTCTCTCAGGTCCTGGGTTTTTCCAAGAGCTGCCACCATGTTGTAGGGGTTCGGTAGGTCTTAATAAAGTCTTTGTAATCTTAAATAGATTAACTGTATGTATTTCTTAACTACAAAAACTATGTACATATACACAGTAAAGAGTTCAAGCTAGGAGCTGTCTCCTTGCTTGTGCTCATGGCTCTGTCCAACACTAGACTGATCCCTAGGTGCGGGTCATGTGTTCTCTCATGTCACTGTGTGGGTGGTACTGTACTCTGTCCCATGTTAACCCTATATGTGCCAGACCCTTATACTACATCCATATCTAAGAGTCTCCAAACCAACTGAACAAGAAACCAGGTATATAGGCCTCCATTTTGCTGCTAAAATTCTAGCGAGTTTAATGGTGCTCACTTGTTGTTCATGTTTAAATCGTCCCACATTTTGTGGTGAGGAAGAGATACCATGTGAATTATGTATTGCCTCAAGTTATTGGATGATTTGTGTCACTCCACCATCCTCATGAAAACAGCAGCTTGCCCTCAACCACCCTGTGAGTTTCATGAAGTTGCTGCATTTGCTCATTCATTACCCATTAATCTCACTGAAAAAGTATGGGCTGGAACTCAAAGACTTTTCAATGAGGAGATTTATCTTTCTATAAAGTCACTCAACCTCTCCAGAACAGAAAGGAACAATTGAAACAGCAGAGACTCATTCCTGCAGCTTGTAAACTATTCTTAAAATTATTTTACATTTTATATTTCAAATTGTTATATTTTTATTTTACTTTTTCTTTTATCCTTCATTTAATCTTTCTTTTCTTCTCTTTATTTCTCTTTCTGTATCTGATTTGTCTCTAATTCACCCTATTTCCTTTTCTGACATTCTTTTGTTTCTTTCTTAATCCTTAAGTTTATTGGTTAAGGAGATAGGCTGTTGGTCCCGTCATTCACTGAGGTCCCAGATAACCTGTTGCTCTCATGACACCATTATCAGCTCGAATATACATACAAACGTATGAATTAGGAGCTGGAGTAAGCTATTCAGTTCCTCGAGCCTGATCTGCCATTCAACAAGATCATGGCTGAGTAGATTGTGGCCTCAGATCCACATTCAGCCTACCTCCAATAACCTTTGACTCTGTTGTTAATCAAGAATGTATCTACCACTGCCTTAAAAATATTCAATGATCCTACCTCCACCACTGTCTGGGGAAGAGAGTTCCAAAGCTTGCACTTCCAAGAAGTTATGGAGCAAAACATTTTTGAGCTGAATAGTGAGGGATAAAGTCAAACCAATGGGACACGTTGCACAATGCCCTGCATTAGCAATATCTGGGCCTTAGGGCTTATCTTTCCTTAATATATAATTTTGCATGTTTGCCCTGCAGGACTGTACCATACTTTCCTGAGTCCTGGGATTGTAGATTTACCAGACCATGGTCTATGTGACCTACAAAAATTTTAAAACTCAGATTAATACATTTTTGTTAGCTAAGGGTTTTAAGAGAAACAGAGCCAATGAGATGAATGGAGTTCAGTACAAATCAGCCATGATCTAACTGAATGGTGCCTTCAGCTCGAGGAACTGAATAGCCTGGCACTGATGAGCTTCCTGATCCCTGTCCAGTTAGGGCTATCCTAGTTTATCAGGAGATTGTGGGAAAATCCAAAACCCTCAATAATATGTTTGTGCCTCCAATTTCCATTAATGAACTGGTTAACTATCGACAGGCTCAGTACACTGCTGGATGATGCCTCAGGCATCAGATTACCCTGCGTGTCAGACAGCATCACCTCAGATCCAAAATCCATCACAAGGTACATCACTTTGTGACCCAAACTGATCCTACTTAGCTCTCATCCTCATAAGCTGAGGAGGATCTATCATTAATAAAAGTAAGCATGTGTTGTAGGGTGGCCGAGTTGTACTATTCGTAATAGAGTTGATCTGCAGACATTTCTTAAGTGGAAACATTAAGTTTATTTACAATATACTCAGCAGTAACTACACGTGTGCTTTCAACTCTATCTCTACACTGACTGCTGAGGTAGCCTGCACTACTCTCCCATCGGTTACTATAGGTCATGTGATCATTCCTAACATATTATTCTTAAAAGGGACATTGCACACTAAACAAAACCATAGGCCCGAATTTTTCAGTCGGCGTGAGGGGTCGGGCCCGACACATCGGCGCATAAAATTATACGTGATGACGTGGAGTGTGCATCCCAATGTCATAGCGCCGTCTCCGATGTTTCGATCGGCGGGCGCGTACCAGAGTTGGCTGCACACCCACCAATAACTGATAGACCTATTAAGACCATTAACGAATTAATTAATGTCAAGGTAAAGCTGCCCATCCAACCTTAAAATTGGCGGGCAGGCGTAAAGGCCAAGCGGCCTTTATGTTTTTCAGGAAAGTTCATCCACGAGTGGGATGAGGTTTCCTAAAGCTTTTATAATTAAATAAAAAGTTTTCCTGAAAAATAAAAACATGTCCCATCTCATGGGATACAGTCACATGAGGGGACATGTTTCATTAAATTTTTATTGATTTTATTTATTATTTTCAAAAGCGCTTCAATCTCCCTGAGGCAGCTCGGTGCCACAGGGAGATTGAAGTGCTCTTTCGGGGGCATGTGTGAAAGAGCACTGGCCCCGATTCTCCCTCTTCCCTGCCCCCCCACCCGCAAGGGTAGCGCTGAGCGCACCCGCTCACGAATTAAGCTGTACAGGCCTTAATTGGCCCGCCTGCATAAAATGGCAGCGCAGAGCCAATTGCGGGCAGCTCCATGACTGCCTTCGCCTGCTCCCGCCAAGCTCACCCAACGTGGGAAAAATTCAGGCCATAATTACTACCTTCCTCCCACTTTAATTCAGCTATACATATTATATTTACAAGTACATATTTTTCAAGACAACTTACTATTTACATTGGGTAAGGAATTTATAAGTCAGTCTTTCAGGTGATTTCCTGGTACGTGTGGAACATCGTAGCTCCACAACTTCAGATTTTTTGTCAGGTGCCTCCTTTTCTGGAGTTGCCTGAACATCAGGTGCTACAGTGGGCATTTGCAGTTCTGTATCCTCAACTTTTACAGGAACATCAGACATGAGCATCTTCAACAGGAAACGCAGACCCAGGCATGTTTACTGGTGGAACCAAATCTTGGTGATCTGTCTCTCTCTTCCTTAAATGGTTGACATGTTTATGGATGATCTGGTCTTCCACCTTCACGTCGTAAGATAGAGGTCCAGTCACTGCACTAATTTCACCCGGTAACCACTTTGGTCCTTCCCCAAAGTTTTTCATGTATATTGGCTCTCCCACGGTAAATTTCCTCTCAAGGCTATGCCAGCTGTGTCTTGTTTTCTGGCTTCCCTGACTCCTTTTCACCTTCCTCTCTAAATTCGGCATTATTAAGCTCAATCTCATCCTGAGATGACACTTCAGCAATAACTCCGCAGTTGTGACACCTGTTGTTGTGTGAGGGGTAGTCCTGTAATGAAAAAGAAATGTGTTAGCTTGGATGCTGAGGAATCACCAGTTAGCTTTTTCATGGCTGCCTTGAAAGTTTGAACCACCCTTTCAGCCAGTCCATTTGAGGAAGGGTGGTACGGTACCATTTTTACATGAGTGATACCGTTGAGGCTGATAAACCATTGAAACTCAGCACTCGTAAATGCCGTGCCTTTATCAGAAATGACTACTTCTGGTAGTCTGTGAATGGCAAAACTCTGACACAGTTTCTCAATTGTAGCGGTCGATGCTGGTGGCTTCACTTCATTTATGTCCAACCATTTTGAATGAACATAGATAATGAGCAGAAACATTGTTCCCAGGAAAGGTCCAATGTAGTCAATGTGTAACTGCATCCAGGATTTACCTGGCCACTCCCATGGGTGTAACTTTTGCAGTTGCTGACATTGCACACAATGCTTTACTAAACTCTCTATTTCACTATCATCCCAGGCTACCATAGATAGCTGCGTGCTATGGTCCTTATTCGGGAAATTCTGGACGCACTGTGCAGTTCAATTAAAAATGGATCCCTTCCCTTTGGAGGAACTATCACTCATGCTCCCCACCATAAGATGCCATCCTGGCTGGTTATTTTATGTCTTCTGCTGAAGTAGGGTTTCATTTCATTGGAATAAGGCTCCTGTGACCAACCATGCAGCACTTGTTCTTGTACTTGGGATAGGACTGGGTCCTGATTTGTCCACTATCTGATCTGTCGAGCGCATATCAGCGAGGAATCTAAGAAATTTAACAGTAAAACAAGTTCCTGTGGAACTGGGACGTGCTCATCATTTTCTTGTGAAGGCAAACGACGAAGTGCATTGGCGTTTGCAATTTGATTGCCAGGCCTATGTATGAATGTGTATTCGTATGCTGCCAGAATTAAAGCCCATCATTGTATTCTTGCTAAGGCTATGGGTGGTATGGCCTTCTCCTCACTAAACAATCCTAGCAACAGTTTATGGTCTGAAATGATTGTAAAATGGCGGCCGTGTATGTACTAGTGAAATTTCTTAACACCAAAGATGATAGACAGGCCCTTCTTTTTCTACCTGCAAGTATCGCTTTTCCGCTATGGTGAGCATTCTTGATACGTAACCTATTGGCACATCATCCGTGCCATCATCCATCTGATGAGACAGAACTGTTCCCACTCGGTAGGGAGATGTGTCACATGTCAGCACTAATTCTTTCGTTTAGTCATAATACACTAATAGATTGGATGAGTGCAGCAACTGTTTCACCTTTATGACAGCTTCTTTATGGGACACCTCCCAAGACCAACATTGGTTCTTTTTGAGTAGAGAATGCAGGGGGCCAGCACTGTGGACAAATTGGGTAAGAAACACCCATAATAGTTGATCATTTCTAGGAATGATTTGAGCTCTGAGACGTTCTTTGGCGCAGGTGCCTCTCTTATGGGTCTCACTTTCTCCTCAACTGGGTGAAGGCCCTGTGAATCTACCAGGTGACCCAAATAGTTTACCTCCCTCACTTGGAACGTGCACTTTTCTTTTTTTAAACGCACTCCGGCTTGCAAAAAAACATTTTAAGGCTTCTTCTAAGTTTTCCAAATGCTCTTTTTCTGTGAATCCTGTCACCACTACATCTTCTAAATAGACTGCAACCTGGGGCAGTCCCTGCAGTAAACTTTCCATTGTTCTCTGAAAGATGGCACAAGCTCAGGAGACACCGAAAGGCACTTGTGTATATTGGTACAACCCTTTGTGGGTGTTAATTGTGACAAATTCTCGGGAAGCCTTATCCAACTCTAGTTGTTGATAAGCATGACTCATATCAAGCTTCAAGTAGGCGGTCCCTCCTGCCAGCTTGGCATACAGGTCTTCAATTTTTGGAATGGTGTGCCTGTCTAACTTAGCTACTTTATTAACCGTTAATTTTGTAGTCTCCACAAATTCAGATGCTTTGGCCGGGTTTAAGGAAGGGGACTATGGGTGCTGCCCATTCTGAGAGCTGCACAGGTTGTATAACGCCCCATTTCTCTAGTCTGTCCAGTTCAGTGTCAACTTTTTCTCATAGCGTGCATGGCATCTGTCTCACCTTCATGAAGCGAGGGCTTACTTCCAGATCCATATAAATTTTTGCCTGCAGCCCCTGGATTTTCCCAAGGTAATCTTTGAAGATGGTGGAGTAACTTCAAGGTAGCTCTGGTAGCCCACTTGCTCTCAGCTTGGTATCTGCCATAAGCTTCTCTTTTTGCTTAATCCTAACTTTTATGTCCCTTGACATCCAGGGTTCTCTGGACTTGGTCCCCTGCTTTGTCTTTATGGGAACATCTTTACCCTGTACTCTCACTATTTCCTCCTTGAATGTCTCACACTGATCTAACAGTTTTAGTCTCCACAAATTCAGACGCTTTGGCCGGGTTTAAGGAAGGGGACTATGGGTGCTGCCCATTCTGAGAGCTGCACAGGTTTCTGTTGAAGAGTCATGAGGACTCGAAATGTTAACTCTTTTCTTCTCCGCCGATGCTGCCAGATCTGCTGAGTTTTTCCAGGTAATTCTGTTTTTGTTTTGGATTTCCAGCATCTGCAGTTTTTTGTTTTTAGCCCAATTTCTCTAGTCTGCCCAGTTCAGTGTCAACCAGTGTCTACAAGTAACTACGCCTAGTCCACTTGGGCCAAATCAAATTTCATCCTAGTAAAATTAGCCTTTCCCTAGTTTAGAACTTTTATTCCCGGCCCAACCTTATCCTTTTCCATAACTATCCTAAATCTAACTGAGTTATGGTCACTATCTTCAAAATACTCCCCAACTGATACGTCTTCCACCTGCCTGGGCTTATTTCCAAATATTAGGTCCAGAACTGCCCCCTCCCTTGCTGGGCTTGTTGGCTAAAAAAGTATCTCAACGCTGTCTGCTGCAGTAACTCATGCTACTCTCCTATTGGTTACTACAGGTCATGTGATCTTTCCAAACAAGTATTATTCTTAAAGGTACATTGCACACTAAACAAAACCATAATTACTATAGAATGCTTGGCTGGCAATTTGGAATAGGAACATAGGAAAAGGGGTAGGCCTTTCTGCCCCTTGAGCATATTCCACCATTCAATTAGATCATGGCTGATCCATATCTTAATTCCAAGTTGGTTCCATAACCCTCAACGTCTTTGGCTAACACAAACCTATTGACCTCAGTTTTGAAATATTCAGTTGACTCCTAGTCTCAACATCTTTTTGCAGAACAGAGTTCCAAATTTCCACCACCTTTTGGGTGAAGACATGCTTCATTAAATCACCCCTGAATGGCCTCACTATAATCTTAAATGATTCCCCCTTGTTTTGGATTCCCCCATGTAAGGAAATAGTTTCTTGCCATTGACTCTAATCATCTTACACACCTCAGCTAGATCCCCTTTAATCTTCAATAGTCAACCCTAATCCATGCAACCTGTCTTCAGAATATAATCATAATCTAATCCTCTAAACCACCATATAATTCTGGTGAATCTGTGCTGCACATTATGGCCAAAATATCCTTCATGAGATGCAGTTCCCAGAACTGGCAGCTGTACTCTTGATGAGGGTCCAACAAGCTGTATACAACTTTAGCATAACTTCCACCCCTTTATATTCCAGTGCTCTTGAGATAATGGCCAACATTCTATCATCTTTTTAATTATCTTTCCTACCAGTGCATTAGTTTTTAAGTGATTTATGGAAATGAATCCCTGTATCTCTTCAATTCTCCACAGTTTCTGGCTTCTCAACATTTAGAAAATATTCTGATCCATCTTTATTAGATCTAAAGTAGGTGACCTCATGCTTCTTGAAACTGAACTCCTCCTGCCACACTTTTTGCCCACTCACTTAATCTATCGACATCACTTTGCGATTTTCTGCTCCCAGCTATACTATTTACTTTGCCATGGGGAAGCAATGGTGTAGTGGTATTGTCGCTGGACTAGTAATCCAGGGTAATGCTCTGACTCCTGCCATAGCAGATGGTGGAATTTGAATTCAATAAAAATCTGGAATTAAAAGTCTGATGCTGATCATGAAACCATTGAACCCACCTGGTTCACTAATGTCCTTCAGGGAAGGAAATCTGTTGTCCTTACCTGATTTAAAAATCCTGGAATTCTCTCCCTAACAGCACTGTGGATGTGCCTACACCAGTACTGCAGTGGTGCAAAAAGGCAGTTCACCACCACCTTCCCAAGGGCGGTTAGGGATGGGCAATAAATGCTGGCCCAGCCAGCAAAGCCCATGTGTATGAATCCTGTGTATGAATATAAAACTTTGTTTTGTCAGCAAACCTAAATATGTATCCCTTCCTCTAAGTCAAGCTGAGGTCCCTGCACAAATCCTGGGAGATGCTACTAGTCACATCCTACCATCACTGTGATTTGTGGTGGAACACACAAATGATGTACAATTATTATAATGGTCTGAATTTATTTAAATTTGGTACCGCATCTGACCTATAAAATTTCAGCCATGAACAAAGAGGCTGGTAAGGGGAATGGATTGCGCTGTCAGCTTCATTTAATTCTTGTGATGCACTCAATACACGAGGAGCTGAGAAAACTCCCCAAATAAACGAAAATATGCTAACCCCTGACACTCTCGGTGACCAGGTACTCAGATACTGTAATCAGTCATTGGGATCTAATAATATTCTGCCATACCAAATACACTACTCTTGTCAGATTAGTGGCAGGCTCTTGAATGGGTTCTGTGCTGTATTGCCCAGGGCTTCAGCTCTGTGCATCAGCTTTCCTTCACAGTCCTGTGGACTCCCACTCAAAGCAAAGCATTAGCATTCACAGGATTTCTGTATAGTTTGAGGCAATGATTAGTTGAAATGTAATCGGCATCACTCTCATTGGGCATGGTTAGTTAAATCTGAAGATTGAATTCTGTGTTTTACTATGCAAAAGATGCAGTGGGCCTTTCTACTTCACCCATTGTATTAGTTGATAGCCACCAGCGAGATCCTAACACTTTCACCTCTTGTGATCATTAAGATGTCATCTGTGTCTGACAACAGCAGAGTGGATTTTTACTTAACAGTGTGTCAATGAATGAGTTGGAGGTGGGGTAGGACTTATGTAGGATACACAGAAAACAGTGTAACAAATAAAATCTAGTTACTTAGGAAACAGAGTCTATTTTAAAAGTAGATTACAGCAAACTGTCTACAGAGTCTATTTAAAAAGTGTCTCAATAAACTGCAGCAATCAGAACTAAATACTGAAACTACAGCAATGTCACTGATAAAAGCAGTGATTTCTCCAGCAAGTTGCAATAAGTGGAGGTTAGTTACATATACCAATGATATGCATAAAATCAGTCCCAATCACTTATGCCTTCAGGCATGATTGACAGGAATTTATCCAATCATCTCCACTGTATGCAGACTTTTCAGTCCAAAACATTTCTGCCTTTGATAACTTTTCGTCAAAACATGTTTATTTTTTTCTGAACTTCCATTAAGTACTTATCTTCCCTGGGCTTTCATTTCTTATTTTATTGTGCAGTTGAATGGAACCAGCCTGAAGGAGAGTAGCTGTGATTTCACTGGACCCTCTGCTCCCATTACATGCTCAGATCTCATTATATCACAGCCTTGCTGCCTAGCCATATAAAGCAATCAGCCCTCAAGATAGGAAGAATACCTTTCATCAATGTTTTTAAAGCTTATCAAAGTTTGGGACCTGGATTACAAACTTCACAGCACTGTGTCAGAATTCCTATGTACTCCTGAGGCAGTTTGAATGCACGCAGACTCCCCCAGCCCTCAATCCCTGTACAGTCCATCACTCCAATGTGTGGGAAAAAGGATCATTTATCTTTTAAGGCTACCCTGGCGTTACTATGCACCCCTCTCAGATCAGGGGCGGAAGTAAGCTGGAAACCAACTTCGTTGGACATACCCCCAATGAGAGCCTAGGCAAGTGGGTGTCCTCCAAATAGTTGTTTGAAATCGGTGCCTCCAAATGAATGTCCAGAAATTAAACTGTTTCAGTTTGGGTAAAATCATGAAGTTACACACAATTCCGTAATAGCACTTGGAGGTATAATACCTCCTCTCTAACCTTTCTCCTCTCTATCTTTCCTCCTTTCTGACCCAAACATTTCTTATTTTTAAAGCCTAAACAGACAATTGAGTATCAGCCAGACAATGAATTAATTCTAGAGTATAGTCTGTAACAGTGCAAGATTAATGTCCCTCAGCGGACCTGTTCCCAAAGCAGCACTGTGGAGGTGAAGCTTCTGTGTAGTGACCAGAATCAATAGAAGCCATTGCAATTTCCAATTCCCTTGGAGCTGCAAACATTTGTCTTCCTGAATCTGAAGTTTGAAACAATCTTATTCCATGCTTGTCAGAATCGTCACAAGGTCACTATGGATTCCTGGCTCCTGCACAAGGCAAATATCTCATAATCTTTTTCAACTCTGAGCTGAGCTTCAAATCCAACGTCAGGTCCATCGCCAATTGTGCCCATTTCCAGCCTCGCAGTATTGCCCTGTCTCTGTCCCATTGGAGCTCCTAACCGCACCTTTGACATCACCTCCAGGTAGCTTCTCCTCAACTGTCACTTAGCTCCACCCTACGTATACACCAACTCATCTTCACTTGCTCATGTCTTCAGTTAGCTTTATTGGCTCTATCCCAGTGCATTAACTCAAAATCCAAGCTCATTAGTTCTTTAAGATCTCTGCAAGATATTCCAGCTTTGCATCCCATCCTTCTGAGCCTTGTTCTACGGTTGTCTTATTCAACTTGCAGAGCTGACAGCCATTAAGGCCATATTTGTCCCACAGCCTCCCAACTTGTCACCTCCAACAGTCTCCTCAAGTTGTACCTGTTTGATCCTGACTTCAACCACTTGTCCTAACTGTTTCATTCACTGCTCTGTATCTGAGTTCCTTCCCCTCATGTGAAAACCTTCAGGCTTTTTGCCATTAAAGGTGCTATATAAGTGTTAACCTACTGTTGTGACCTTCATGTTATTCTCAATGTTAGTCGGTTTCTTTATCTGTACCAGGTGAGCAATGAATTGAGGCTAACTTCTGAGAGCAGCACTTCCTGATGAGATGAGGCTGAGCAGTTATTGGAGCCATTTAGAGGGTTGGGTGTTGATGTTGAAGCAACAAAACCTTTTATCCAGAATCTGATTTGATGAAGAACCAGACTCAAAATAAATATCAGAAGTTCAGTGGAAAAAAACTAAAAGGAGCAAAAATTGTAACTGATTTCAACCCAGCTGAAGAAAGTAGCTTAAAAGCAAAACTGCTTTGAAGTTTGAGTACTGATCTCTGTTTCCCCTCAAGTTGCACAACATGCATCAAAAAAAACTTAAAACGAATAGATTTCACAACCATTGAATACTGCAGAGGTTCAGTAAAGTTTTGAAATTAAGTGGAGTGGAAGTTGTTGATAGCTGTGGCATTCATACACAGCCTGTCCGCTATCTGCAAGGCACAAGTCAGGAGCGTGATGGAACACTCTCCACTTGCCTGGATTACTGCAGCTCTATCAACACTCAAGGAGCTTGACACCAGCCAGGACAAAGCAGCCTGCTTGATTGGCTTAATTGGCACCCCATCCACAAACATTCACTCCTTCCCAGTGGCAGCAGTGTGTATCATCTACAAGATGCAGTGCAGGAACTCACCAAGGCTCCTTAGGCATCACCTTCCAAATCCATGACCACTACCATCTAGAAGAACAAAGGCAGCAGACACATGGGAACACCACCACCTGGAAATTCCCTCTAAGCTACTCACCATCCTGCTTGGAAATATATCGCCATTCCTTCACTGTCACTGGATCAAAATCCTGAAACTCCCTCCCTACCATTACAGTGTTTGTGCCAATACCACATGGACTGCTGCAGTTCAAGAAGGCAGCTATCACTATCTTCTCAGGGGCAACAAATGCTGACCTCGCCAGCAATGCTCACATCCCGTGAATGAATAAAAAAAAGCTGCCTAAAAAAATTTCTCCTTATCTCACCCTGGATTTTTTGCCAATTATCTCAAATATGCACCCTCTGGTTATATTAAATTGTTTAGAATGTACAACACAGGAGCAAACCATTCAGCCCAACTTGTCTGTGCGGGTGTTCATACTCCACACAACTCTCTTCCCTTTCTATCTACTTTATCGCAGCCTGTCAGAATATCTTTCTATTCTCTTTTCTCTGACATACTCGTCTATTTTCCTTTTGAAAACGTCTAAGCTATTTGTCTCAAACACTGCCTGTGCTGGCAAGTTCCACATTCTAACTTTTCTTTGAGTAAATAAATTTCTCTTTTTTCCATATAGGATTTAATAGTAACTGTCTTGTATTTATGGCCCTCATTTTAGATTTTCCCACAAATCAAAACATTGTCTCTACATCTACTGTGTTCAATGTATTCATAATTTTAAAGGCCTCCATTAGGTGTAACCTAAGTCTTCTCCTCTAAAGGAAAAGCTCCAATTTGTTCAGTATTTCTCTCAACTTGCAATTCTGGTACCATCCTTGTGAGTCTTCTCCAGTTCTTCTACGTCCTTTGTATGGTGAGCAGAACCATGCACAGTACTGTGAAAATTGCCTGATCAGGGTCATACAACATAAATTCACTACTTTTGAATTCTATACCTGAGAAATAAATCCAAGTGCTTTGTTAGCATTTTTAATTGCTGTGCTGACTTACGATCCTGTTTATGATTTGTTCACCTGTGTCCCTAGATCCCTTCTTCTGCATGCTTTTCAGGCTGGAGGAAGGTTTGTAGTAGAGTTCCCTAGTGTCAGTATTAGGATCCTTGCTTTTCCTGATCTATATTAATGATCTAGACCCTGGTGTATGGGGAACAATTTCAAAATTTGCAAATGATACAAAACTGAAGCATTGTAAACTGTGAGGAGGACAGTATAGAAGTTCAAAAGGTCATAGACAATTAGTGGAATGGGCCGATAGAAGGCAGTTGAAGTTCAATGAGGAGAAATGTGAGGTGATACATTTCAGTAGGAAGAACATGGAGAGACAGTATAAAATAGAGGGTACTACTCTCCAGAGGTTGCAGGAGCAGAGGGACATGGGTGCATATGTGCATAAGTCATTAAAAGTGGCAGGACAAGTTGAGAGAGCAGTTAAAGTATATAGTATCCTAGGCTTTATTAATAGGGGCAGGCATAGAATACAAGAGCAGGGAGATTATGTTGAATTTGTACAAGTCACTAGTTCAGCCTCAGCCGGAGTATTATGTATAGTTTTGGGTGCCACATTTTAGGAAGGATGTGAAGGCATTGGAGAGAATGCAGAAAAGGTTTAAGAGAATGGTTCCAGGGATGAGGAACTTCAGTTATGAAGTATGATTGGAGAAGTTGGGACAGTTTTCCTTGGAGAAGAGAAGGCTGAGAGGAGACTTAATAGAACTATTCAAAATCATGGGGGGTCTGGACAGAGTAGAGAGGGAGAAAGCATTCACACACATGAAAGGATCGAGATTGAGAGGGCACGTATTTAAAGTAATTGACAAAAGAAATGAGAAAAAACTTTTTCACGCAGCGAGTGGTTAGGGTTTGGAATGCCTGGGAGTGTGGTGGAGGCAGGTTCAATCGAGGCATTCAAGAGGGAACTAGATGATTACTTGAAAAGAAACAACCTGCAGGATTACAGGGAGAAGGGCACTGGGTGAAATACTCATTCGGAGAACCAATGCACACATGATGAGCTGAATGGCCTCCTTCAGCACAAGAACCATTCTGAGATTCTTCAGCTTCTTATTTTCTGAGGTGATGTTTCTGTTTTACCTTCCAAAGTGGATCTCACATTTATCTAAGTTAAAGTTCATATACCATCTTACTAGCCAGTCTGCAAGTTTTCTGATGTTTTCTTACATTATTTATTCTTTCATTGGTTGTGGGCATTGCTGGCAAAGCCAGTATTTGTTGCCCATCCCTAATTGCCCTTGTACTAAGTGGCTCACTAGGCCATTTCAGAGGGCAGTTAGGAGTCAGCCACATTACTGTGGGTCTGGAGTCATATGTAGGCCAGACAAGGTGAGGACAGCCAATTTCTTTTCCTTAAAGGGAGGAAATTAATTCCCTTAAAAGGGCATTAGTAATTTTTATAATTCCAGATTTATTAATTGAATTTAAATTCCACCAGCTGCCATGGCCAGATTTGAACCCATATCTCCACAACATTAGGCTGGGCTTCTGAATTACAAGGCCAGTGATATTACCATCACCTGATTCCTCAGTGTTAGCTATATTCCCCAGTTTGATATCATCGGCAAATTTTGATATTGAATTGCTTATTTCTAAAACCAGATCTATAACATAAATAACAGTGGCCTAGTGTTGGAATCTGTGGAACATTACTTTCTACCTTTTTCCAATTTGAATAACTTCTACTTACCTCATACTTTCTGCTTTCTAGTTTGAGCAAATTTGCTGTCCATTCAGCTATTTGTACCCTGACTCCATATGCCTAAGCTTTTTCATGAGTTTACTGTGTGGTTCCTTATCAAAGACCTTTTGAAAATATCAACCTTACTACCAGTGGAAACAGTTTCTCCTTATTTACTCTATCAAAGCCCTTCATGATTTTGAACACCTCTAATAAATGGAGCAATTGAAAAACCAGCAGAGTTAAAAGATGTGTAGAAGACCTGAGAAGCTATAGTTAAATATGGGATTCGCAATGATGGAGAGAGATGAGAAAATGGACGTTACATTTTTGGTATATAATAGGTATTTAAGACAGAGAGCTATCCAGCATTGTGCATCTTGACAGAGCTAAGAAGCAATGTCCCTTACAGGTAATGGGACCATTTGATGAGTACTGTCAAAATGAGCAGTTGATCACTACAGGTTTTCGAGAAGTATATCACTGAAGTGAAAAATGTTAACAGCTGCCTGGAATTTGAGTGAATTGCCGAATCTTTACTTAGAAATAGGATCAGTTGTGAAGTTATAGACTGACACTTCAGGTAAGTCCTTCTCACAGAAACAGATTTCATTTGCCAGAATACAAGTGTACGCAACTGGACAAATTTGTAAAAAAAAATGCATTAGAATTGAGACACAGATTTTGGTCCAAACTTAAGGTTAGAGACCCACTGAATTCAGTAAACTGGAAAAGGGTTAGTCCCGGATTGTTGTCGGAAATTACATCAATTATATCAAAAGCGCAGAAACAGACCCAACTAACCTGTACCAGTGTCTATGCTCCACACAAGCCTTTTCCCACCCATCTTCATCTCACCCCATATCCCATCAACATATCCTACTATTTCTTTTGGTCTCATCTAATTATTTAGCATCCCCTTAAATGCATCTGTGCTGGTCTCCTCAAAGATTTCAGTCTCTGACTAATGAAGTTTCTCCTGAATTCCTTATTGGATTTATTAGTGGCTATCTCATATTTATGGTCCTATGTTTTGGTCTCCCCTACAAGTGCAAACATCTCTTTACATCTACCCTATCAAGCTATTTTAAAAAACTCTATCAAGTCACTCCTCAGACTTCTCTTTTCTTGGAATCGAAGCCACAGTCTGTTTAGCCTCTCAGGATAGGTAAACATCAGGATCAGTTGGGTTCCAATTGTTAAAAATAAAATACGTTTACACCAAAAGTTCCCTTGCAATCCTGACCTGGAAACTGGACACTAAGATCCGTTTCTCCTAAATGCCTTGCTAGATTCATTAGGAAACAAAGTAATTAAAATGAGGAGTGATTGATCAGGCCAAGGCTGTGGCCTCTGCACCACATGTTCTGTAGGACTAAGTTGTTCTTTTCCTGCCCTGTACGACACATGGAAGATCCTCCAGTATTCAAACTGCCAACTGTAGCCACTTGATGAGCTTCCCCTGATGACTTACCTAGGCTCAATTCTCAATTGTTTCCTTCGTTTATTGAACTAAAACAAAATGAGGTAATCCTCTCAGTTTGTAACTCTCTGTTCACCCGCACTTAGAATACTCTGTACAGTTCTGGCCACCACAGTACAAAACGGATACTTCAGCAGTCAAGAGGCTTCTGTATAGAAGAGAGCAAATAGAATGATTGAGGAGCAATTATGCAACCTGGTCTCACTGGAGAAGAGAAGGATGAGGGATGATGCAATTGCTGTTTTTGAAATTCTGAAGGGGCTACATAATATAGATCACAACAAACTGTTTCACCTTGTCCAGAAGGACTGGGCCTGTACCTAAAGAGGTTAATTTCAAAACCGATCTGCGGAAATATGATTTCAGTGAGCAAGTGGTCAATCTATGTAACAAGGCTCCCTGGGGTGATAGTGGAAACAATTAGTATTGATTCATTCAAATGCAAATTTGATGAATTTATTTCAGAAAATAACACCTTGAGATTTATTGCTTGAGTAATTTAAGACAACATGTGGTGAGTGTAGCATGCTTTGGAGGAACAGGAGACTTTGTACCTTTGGTTCCCAAACCCCTCCACCACTGGAGGTTTTCCTCTTAACATGCCTGGGACTGTTGTAGCTTCATGGAAAGAGATTAATTGCTATGATTAATGAACAATTCTATTAGCATTGATTCATGTGACTATCAGAATGATTAGTGGTGAACTAAATGGACTTTGGTCATAGAGTAATTTGTCCCTTAGCGCAGCTCTTATGATCCTCACAAGATCACCAAAAGCAAATTCTGGTGTTCCAAGAAGCTTCCTCCTTTTCTTTCTCCTGTTCTTCCTCCTCCCCCTACTCTTCTCCTCCTGCTCTTGCTTTTCTACTCCTCCTGTTGCCCTTCTGCCTTTTTCTGCCCTTCCTCCTCCTCCTCATCTTCCTCCCCCACTTCCTCCATCTTTTCTTTCTCATAGGAACATAGGATTAGGAGAAGAGGTAGGCCATTTGGCCTTTCAAGCCTACTCTGCTATTCAATAAGGTCATGGCTGATCTGGTTGTGGTCTCAACTTCACTTTCCTGTCTGCCCCTCGATAACCCTTGCCTCACTAGTCTGTCAAAAATCTGTCTAACTCTGCCTTGAATAAATTCAATGACCCAGCCTCTGCTGATTTCTGGGGTAGAGAATTCCACAGACTAAAAACCACCTGAGAAAAAAATTCTCCTCATCTCCGTTCTTATAATTAAACTAAGTCGCCTACCTATAGTCTCCCCCACAAGAGGAAATATCGTCCCAGCATCCACCCTGTTAGGTCCCCTCAGGATCTTATATGTTTCAAAACATTACCTCTCAATCTTCTAAACTCCAATGGGTATAGGCCCAACTTGTCCAACCTTTCTTCATAAGATAAGCCCTTCATCCCAGGAATGAGTCAAGTGAACCTTCTCTGAAATGCTTCAAACACAAATATATCATTTTTTTCAAATAAGGAAACCAAAACTATACACAGTATTCCAGATGTGGTCTCACCAAGACCCTGTCGAGCTGCAGTAAAACTTCCCCACTCTTATATTCCATTCCTCTTGCAATAGATGCCAACATTCCATTTGCCTTCCTAATCACTTGCTATACCTGTATACTAATGTCCAAGACACTCAGATCCCATGCACTACAGAGTTCTGCAATTCCTATCCTCCTGCTCTTTCCCCTTCTGCTCGTCCTTCTTCTCCAGCCCAGCTTGAGCAGTGTGTCTTACTCTCTGCAGCCTGGAATGGAACTATCTGAGTTGGTGCTTAGGAAGGAGGGAGTGAGAACACAATCGGTTGGAATTTCATCCTCAAGGTGGGTAGTGGGAAATTTCCCAGCTCAGCCTGCCCACCTTGGGAGAAAGTGCCCACAAAGGCAGGATTTTCATTGTGGGGGTGGGGGGAGAGGGTTGAGTGCAGGCTGCAGTTAGGCCAGCCAACCCTGAAGAGAGTTTGGAAACAACCACAGGGGCTGCTGAGCGCTGAGGCAGGCTGTTTAAAGGGCCTGCCTCAGTGCTATAGAACTTTGTCCTAGTTATAATGAAAATAGTAAAGCCGCCTAGCCCTCAACCTCACACCCACCCCCCCCACACACTCCAAGCCCCATTCATGCCAAGTCCACCCCCTATGGTCCCTGATACCTTCCATGCCAGGGTATGGCACTTCCATGCCCATCCACCCATGACACCCTATTGTGGCAGTAGTGTCAAAAAAAAAACTTTTAAAAAGTCATTAATTGATAACTTTCCACTTTCTTATTAAAATACGCCTTTTTGCTACAGGGAAATAAAAGTGTCAATCATGCATAAGATTTAAAGTATCAATAGCAGAAACTGCAAGCAATCAGAACCTCTTTATCTTGTGTAATTAAACATTGTACAATTGACAGCATGGATCAGAGAGCTAAATTTGTCAATCGTTTGGCCGTTTTTGCCAAGAATATATAATAAGGCTTGGCTGAATGTACGGAAATCCATTAGCCTGTTAAAACAATTGAGCCTCACAGAAAACATTGCTTGATTGACAGCTCTGGCTTTCTGATCTATGTTGTCAACTGCACAACATTTATTTACGTAAGATAAAGGCATTGCAGTTTCTGCTACTGATACTTTAAATGGTCTGGGTGATTGACAATTTTATTGGCTCTTTAGTTAAAAATGGCTTTTTTTATGAAAGTGAAATGTTAACAATGAATGACTTTCTTTTAAAGTTTTCTGCACACATTCTAATGTCATATAGCGTTCATTGGTACTATGAAGTATATAGCGGATGAATGGGCATGAAAGTACCAGAGCTTGGCATGGAGAGGATGAGGGGCCATGGGGTGGAGAGGAAAGCATACCTTGACATGGAGGGACATGAGGGGCCATGGGGGTGGGTGGGGGTACATTCCTTGGCATGGGGGCATGAGGAGGGCCTTTTGCACTTACCTTTCAAAAGATTCCCTCATGCAGACTATGGGTTCACAATGCCTCTAAGGTGCCGTGAACCACGACTCTTTGAAAAGGTGGCCCAACTCCATGAAAATTGCAAAGGACTAGGACATGCCTAGCCCTGCAATGCAGCTGGCCAGGTTGGGAGTACAGGATGCGGGCTAGTCACCTGAATCAATCCACACCTCTAAAAGGCCCTGGTGAAAATTGGAAACCCCAAGAATGAAATTGGGAATCCGGGTTCAGTTTCCGACTGTCATTTTTAAAGGTCTGCAGAGTCTCGCCAACTCTGCAAAAATCCAGCCCAATGTCTTTCCTCATGACTTGAGTTTACTATCCCTGGCACCATCCTGACATATCTTCGCTAGACTCACCCTAAGACTTTAATGTCCTTCCTATAATGGGGCACTCAAACATCACCAGGTGTTTTAACTGCGGCTTAACAACATTCTGAAACAAATTCATCATTACCCTTTCACTCCTCTATTCTACACACATTTATTAAAACCTAATGGACAGTTGCCTTTTTCTGGCTGCTTTTAAAATCTGCAAATACATTTTTAGGCATTGCTCCACAATCTATGCCACTTGATTGAATTTATAATCCTATACCTTGGTTTTGTTCCTCAACATCATTGCCTCATATTTCTCAACATTAAATTGCATATGTCACCTGTAAGGCCATTCTGACAGACTATCCATGTTCTCCTGAAAGGAGGAAGAGAGATTTACATTTATGAAGCCCCTTTCATGTCTTCTGGCCTCCCAAAGCAGTTTATAGCCAATGAAGTATTTGTGAAGTGCAGTTGCCATTGCAATGAAGCACTGCAGCTAGTTTATGCAAAGCAAGAACTCACAAAGTTCAGCTAACTAAATTACCTATTTTAGTGACATGAGTTAAGGGATAAATGTTTGCCAGGAATTCCTCCTCAATGCAGTAGCTTTATTGAAGTTGAGCAGAAGATTAAACAGGAAGTCAATGCTGCAAATAAGAACATTCTCAGCATTTTAAAATTCAGATTTGGTTGTAAGGAGTTGACCAGGTTCAATCCTTTAATGGAAACTGAATGATCATTTCTAAAGATGTCCTCAATCAAACAGAATTACTCCTGACAAACTCATGTCTGATTTTATTAGCATTCAGCTGTCAAACACAGCCTGGAAACATCAAACATTTCAACAAGTTAATAAGGAGTCGAACAGGATGAACACGCTTCATAAGAGACAGACATAATGTAAGTGAAATACCTTCTACTTGCTGAAGCTCTAACACCTGCTCCCTTCACCTCAGGAGCCCAGGGTGGATTTCAATGATGTACAGAACACCAAGCATAAAATGTGTTATTTATTTACTGAGAAATCCAGATGAAGGCCTGAGGTGAAAATATGAGGAGGTAAATCAAAAAGTAGTGATTTCCCCCTCATCTCTGTAACCTCCACCTGTCCCATAAATCTATATAAATGCAAGTTACCATTTTGCTATTTGATGTTAAGTTTTGGTTTAAAGCCCGTAGCCTGAAGGAGGAAGTTGGAGGAACAGAGAGACCTTGGGATGTAGGTACAAAAATCTTCAAATGAACCTGGAGATCGAAAACACCAGTGCTGGTGTCAAATTGGTGTTATACTCCAACAGTCACAATCTGCCTACTCTGCATACTTTAGCACACATTCTTAAAGCCTGTGTTCTAAGTAGCCAGGACAGTATATTTTAGTTTAACTTGACTATTTTTAGGAAGTTAGCACATTATATTCACTGTAATAAGCTAACAAGGTCAAGAAACCATTTTGTACTAAACTGGGCTAAAGAAGCCATTTTGTATTCTGTACTTCATAATCATTCACATTATTAATCAAATAATTAGCTACCAGCAAACAACAGATGATTAAATAAGTAGCAAGCCTCAATGTTGTATAATTGAAAAATAAGTGATTAATCTAGTAGTTATTAAAGACTGGATAAGGTACAAATGTTTGAAGTTTAAAGTACTAATTTACCTATGGAAACCAAAGACCATTCAGATAATACACGACACATAGGCCTCAGTTTTGTGCTTGACCATTTGAGTCAAGTGTCCAGTGAATGAATGAAGATTTGTACAAAGACAGATAAGAGAGGCATCATGACCTCTTCTACTGTTCTTCTCCATGGAATGAAGAGCGTAAAACATGTAAATCCAATTATAATAACCCAGTAACAGCAGACCTGATTTGAGATGAGGTACACGTAAACATACAAATTAGAAGCTGGAGTAGACCATTTGGCCCTTCAAGCCTGCTCTGCCATTCAATAAGATCATGGCTGATCATATTATGAACGCAGCGCCACATTTCACCTACTCCCAATAATCTTTGACTCCCTTGTTAGTCAAGAATTTATCCACCTCTGCCTTAAAAATATTCAATGACCCTTCCTCAACCACAGCGAGTTCCCAAGACTCATGACTCTCTGAAAGAAAAAGTTTCTTCTCATTTCCGTCTCAATTTTTAAACTGTGTCCCCTAGTTCTAGTCTCTCCCATAATTGGAAACACCCTTTCAGCATTCACCCTGTGAAGTCCCCTCAGGATCTTATATGTTTCAATAAGTTCACCTCTCATTCTTCTAAACTTCAATAGATGTTCAACCTTTCCTCATAAGATAACCGCCCCACACTCCCCCCCCCGCCCAATCCCAGATTGAGTGAACCTCCTCTGAACTGTTTCTAACACATATCTTTTCTTAAATGAGAAGACCAAAACTGTACACAGTATTTAAGACGTGGTCTCACCAACGCCTTGTACGTAACTGTAGAAGAAAATATTCCTACTTTTATATTCCATTCCCCTTGCAATCAACAATAACATTCCATTTGCCTTCCTAATCATTTGCTGTACTTGCATACTAACTTTTTGCGATTCATGTACCAGAATAGTCAAGCCCCTCTGTACCTCAGAGTTCTGCAATCTCTCTCCATTTAAATAATATGCTGCTTTTCTATTCTTGCTGTCAAAGGTGACAAGTTCACATTTGCTCACATTATACTCCACCTGCCAAATTTTTGGCCACTCACTTAACCTATCTATGTCCTTTTGCAGACTCATAATGTCCTCTTCACAACTTACTTCCCTACCTACATTTGTGTCATCAGCAAATTTCACAACCATACCCTTCATCCAAGTAATTTATATAAACTGTAAATAGTTGAAGCCCCTCCCTGAGGCACTCCACTTATCACATCTTGCCAAACCAAAAATGACCCATTTATGCCTACTCCCTGTTTCCTGATCCTCTATCCATGCTAATATGATACCCACCTACACATGAGCTCTTATTTTGTTTCGTAATCTTTGACGTAGCCCTTGTCAAATGCCTTCTGGAAATCTAAGTACATCCACAAGTTCCCCTTTGTCCACACTGCTTGTTACTTCCTCAAAGAACTCCAATAAATTAGTCAAACATGATTTCCCTTTCACAAAACCATGCTGAGTCTGCCTGATTGCATTGAGGTTTTTCAAGTGCCTAGCTATAACCTCCTTAATCATAGATTTCAGCACCTTACAGTTAAGCTAACTGTCCTATAGTTTCCTGCTTTGGGTCTCCCTCCTTTCTTGAATAGAAGAGTCACATTCACTATTTTCCAAACTGATGCGCCCTTTCCAGAATCTAAGAAATTTTGGAAAATTAAAACCAACACATCAAGTATCTCAGCAACCACTTCTTTTAAGACTCTAAGATGAAGTCCATCAGGAGCTGGGGACTTGTCAGCTTTTAATAACTTTCTTAGTAACCTTTCCCTGGTGATTGTAATAGTTTTAAGTTATTATTTCTCATCTCTACCCAAACTGATTCTACATCTTGATCTCCAGAACTAAGGTCATATGACATGTTTCACAACTGTACATAATTGACATGCATCTGGCGAGCTGCATTTCGTTCAGGACTTTGAGGTTTGTTTGCCTGCTTCGGGCAGCACTCATGGTCATCAGCGCCAAGCTTCGCAGGCAGCACCACATCACTTTTGGGGGGGCTCACGGGCAGGTCTCTACCTACCAGACCAGCCATAAGGTTGGGGTGGCTTTTCAATGGCTGCAGGGCTAGGGCTTGCTTGGGGAAGGGGGAGAAGTAGCTTCAGGCAAGGGA